>NW_009954442.1:2409831-2449986 GCF_000747805.2 Chaetura pelagica | reverse complement strand
GAGAAGCCGGCGCCGGTGGACACGGGGGTGGCGGAGCCGCCCGCCGGCGGTGTCTCCCGGCAGTCAGATCCCCGTCTCCTTCCCGCCGCGCTGAGAGGCGAGCAGCGCTGCCCGTCCGGCGGAGAACGAAGGGGAGCGGGGCTGTGCCGCGGAGCCAGTGGAGGGCAGCCTTTCTTGCTGCTGCTTGAGGGGGCTGCAAAATCCTGCTGCATCGCGTGTGCTGTGGTTTAAGTCTGTTGGATTTCTTGCCGTGTATGAAATCAAATGAAGAAGTTCAGGCTCTGGAGAAGTAGGTCCGTTTGAGTTCAGTGGCTGCGATTAGCTAGTACTAGTCAAACAATGCAATGATTCTGCTGTGTGTCCCTCTAAAATCTACTAGGGCCTGTTGGAGTGACTGCTGTGGTTCAGGAGGCTACAATCCTCTTGTCAATACATCCTGTGCACTGCTAGGTATTCAGGCGACTGAACTTTTAGACTTTAATGAAAGATGGGCTTGTTTAAATGCTGGATGAAGATAGTTTGTCTAAGTATGGGACGATTACTGTATTAATCATATGTAGAAGCCCTTTTGTTTAAGGATCAAGTTATTTCAATATTATGCAATAAAGAGTAACTAATGCTGTTATTATATATGGAACTTGCAATACAAACTTCCTGCTTCCAAAGTCTACACGTCCCATCACCTACTTAGTAAGTCATCATAATTTGACTTAAATCCCTGTGATAATTCCCACTGTGGAAGTGGAATAGAGGTAATGCCTAGGTGCAAAATGTCAAATGTGCAGTGTTGAACTGGAAAGATTAATGCCTAGGCAATATCTTGGGTTTCTTTTTTTCTTCTTCTTCTTTTTTTTTTTTTTTTTTTTTTTTTTTATAATGCCTTCCCTCATGCAGAATGTTCTTTCATGAAGCAGGAGACTAGAATATCTTCTTGACCTGTGTTACCATTATTACTCAATATCACGACCTTGATGGGTTTGTCAAATGACAAAACACAGATCTGGGGGTGGAGGGAAATTCCAAACTGACAAATGACAGCAGGAGGCTATCTTGAATGCCAGTCAGGAGTCTGTTTTGGAAAAGAATTTGGAAAAGTTCCCTGCAACATCTGTGGATAAGTTCTATTGGCTTTACATGTATTCCAGGTTAACTTTTTTCTTAGCCTAAAAGGATAACACTAGTAGAACTAAAAGAGGCACTGCAAGCATTAAATTTATACTCAAGATCTTTTTGCAAGTACCAGTTCTTGTAATAAGGAATGCCTTATACTAGATGCATTCATCAATGGCTTGTGTACAGTCAGGTTTTTTTCTGTCTACATGGGGTACGTTTCCTCTGTGTGAGGATTCAGATGCTCACACAAATAAGAGGCCATAATTCTTCCCTTAATTTTTTAGGAAAGTGTGATATGTCTGTCACTCCTCAGTTCTTCTTTTATCCATCTCAGTTTTTTTCAATTAATTTCAAAATAGGTGTTGTCTTAAACTATTAGCATAATAAAGTTATGTGGATTTGAGCACAAAAGATACATCATCACTGAGTTAAATCAGAATGTGGAGGGAAGAAGAGGTTCTACAAAGAGTGGTGGTCAATAGAGTCAAATCCAGCTGGTGACTGGTCACAAGTGGTGTTCCTCAGGGCTCAGTGTTGGGACCATTTCTGTTTAACATCTTTATCAATTACTTTGATGAGGAGATAGAATGTACCCTCAGTAAGTTTAAAGATGACACCAACTTGGGTGGGAGTGTTGATCTGTTTGAGGGCAGGGAGGCTTTACAGAGGAACTTAAACAGACTGGATCAATGGGCTGAAGCCAGTTGTATGGGCTTCAACAAGGCCAAGTGTTGGGTCCTGCACTTGGGCCACAACAACCCCATGCAACGCTACAGGCTTGGGGAAATGTGGCTGGAAAGCTGTCTGGCAGAAAAGGACCTGGGGGTTCTAATTGACAAGTGGTTGAATATGAGCCAGCAGTGTGCCCAGGTGGCCAAGGAGCCAATGGCATCCTGGCTTGTATTAGAAATAGTGTGACCAGCAGAAGTAGAGATGTGATTTTCCCCGTGTACTCAGCACTGGTGAGGACACAACTGGAGTATTGCATCCAGTTTTGTGCACCTCAATTCAAGAGAGGTGCTGGAGCGAGTACAGAGGAGGGCAACAAAGCTGGTGAAGGGCCTAGAGAAAAAAATCATATGAGGAATGCTTGAAGGAGCTGGGAATGTTTAGTTTGAGAAGGAGGAGGCTGAGGGGAGACCTCTTCAGTCTCTACAACTACCTGAAAGGTCATTGTAGAGGGGTTGGTGCTGGTCTCTTTTCACAGGTAATCAGTGACAGAACAAGAGGGAATGGCTTCAAGCTGCAACAGGGAAGGTTTAGACTGGACATTAGGAAAAAATTTTCCCAGAAAGAGTGGTTAGAGGCTGGAATAGGCTGCCCAGGGAGGTGGTTGAGTCATCAGCCCTGGATGCGTTTAAAGTTCGTTTGGATGTGGTGTTGGTGGATATGGTTTAGGGGAAACCTTTGTAGAATAGGGATGATGGTTGGACTCAGTGATCCCAAGCATCTTTTCCAACCTGAGTAGTTCTATGATTCTATCTGCTACAAGCTGCATAAGTCATTCAGATGTATTTGGAAAATTCTGTGCTGGAAAGGAGTACCATAGTTAGAAGAGAGACTTTGCTTTGAAATATTTTAAGCCAAAATGTAATGTGGTGCTATTTTTTCCTAAATTGTTTGCTTGGCTCTCTCATTAGCTCTCACTCTTTTATTGTACTAGTTGGTTTGCGTACCTTTCTCACTTGTCTCTCTACATTATTTTTTTCTCTCATGTTTCCAGTGGTTCTTATCTTCACCAAGTCATCAGTCAAAATAAAACTGTTGATTACTTTGCATATGTCTATTCAGTAGTACAGTGCAACTGTTACCTAGTTTTTAAAGACAGAGACGTGATTTTAATGAGGTTTAAGATACCTGGGTGAAAAATTGGCTGGTCCTTTGGGGCCAGAGGGTAATGTCAACAGTTCAGAGTCTAAATTTCCTATTATGGCTGCCCAATTTACAAGTGGTGTTCCACAGCAGGCAGTAGCAAGGGTTCATGCCCTGTAGTATTTTCATCAATCGCCTGGAGAATGGTTCAGAATCATCTCTCAAGTTTGCAGATAACCACAGATCAGGAAGAACACTTGTCTGGAGTTCCAATTGAAGAATGGGCCTGGCTGAAGCTTAATGGAGCTCAATATGTTTTAGCTCTTGGGACAGAAGGTTAAGAAGCAGGTTGGTGAAAAAGTACCTAGATTCTTGCTGTACAGCAAGTTGAATATAAGTGAGCAGTGTGTCCTTGTGGTGATGAAGATTAACCACATTAAAAAAAGAGTAGCCTGTGGATCAAAGAATTAATTACTGCCATCTGTGTGGCACTGAGGAGGCAGTGTCCGGAACAATGTGTCTAAAGAAGAGAGAGTTTGAAGAACTGGATTTCATCCAGCAGAGGGTCACTAGCATGATCGCTGCGCTGCAGCCCAAGGGATACAAAGAAAGGTTGGGATATCTGGGGTAGTTTAATCACAGGAGAGTGTAAGGGTTGTCTTCAGCTATCTAACCAAAGCTTGTAGAGAACACAGAACCAGCTTTTTCTCAGATGTACATGGAAAAAGACAGCAAACAATGAATACAAATTGCAAGTGAAGTTTCAAATAGATGTCATGAAGAAATGTTCCACTGTGAGATGCTCTGGATCAGGGGCCCAGAAACCTGTGGAATTTCCATCCTTGCCAGATACTCAACACAAGTTTTGAGAGATTCTTCTGCTTACGTGAATGAAGCTATATGAGCATAGATGATAAAGAAGGACCAGAACTTAGGTGCATTTCTGTTACTGTCACTCCTTATTTACCCTCGTGTCTTACACACAATTGACATACAGTTTTAGCTTACGCTGTAGGTTTACCCTCTGGGGACCCTCATTTGAATCTTTGCTGTGCTACTTGCAAAATAAACTGTAGGGTTTTTTGAGATCTTAACTTTTCTGTTAAGTTGGGTTGAACCTGGTTAACAAATTCAGAGTTACCAGTGAGAGTACTGCTTTTTATAGCAGTGCAATTGCTTAAGGCTTGTTTTCTTAAAGATACCAAGGAGAAAAATGAGTAGGCTAAACAAGTGTACCCAGATTATTAAATTCTGGTCTAGCTGTTTTGCCAAATATTTTCATCAAATACTTGCATTTCTCATGTTCTATTTTATTTTATTCAAGAATCATAATAAAATCCACTGTAACTTATTTGGCTGAAAGTCTTGGCATCAGGAGCTAATGACCAGCTGAAACACTGTCTGATCTCTTGAAAGGGTTTTGCTGGATAAAGTCTTTCTGGCATTTCATCCAGGGACAGCAGGAATGAAAATATTCAGTGAAGTACACATACAGTGAAGTACATATACAGTACTTCAAGTTCTAGATTTTTCAGTCAGTCACAGACGTTTCTTTTTCCACCCCAGTCAAATATTTCCTTCTTCCTTCATTTCCAGAAGAAACATTCAAATAGAGTTTTATCACATTGCAAGCACTCTTTTCAGTAAACAAAAATGGTTTTAGATAAGGAAAACCTTAGTACCCATTAAACCTACCCTGTTGAGGGGAATCCATTTCACCCCTCTACTGAGGCAATGCGATCTTTTGGAAAAAAGCAAAACTTGATTGTATAGCTAAATTCTGTAGATACAGAAGAAGGATTAAAACTACCATAAATACTTCAGGTTTTCCCTAACTCTTAGCTTTTATCACTTAAAATACATTCTAGTTTTGCTTTTTATTTCCATAATCATAAGCACTTCCTTGAGGGACGAGGGAGGTCTGTTCTTTAGAAGCCTTCCAAGCAAGATTATTTCTAGGAGTGTTCTAAACTGTAGTTATTCATAAATGCTGACTGCCTGCTAATCCTAGGTAAATGCTAGACGTGGAATTATTGTTTGTAATCTTTCTCCTAGCTGAGTTGATTTCAATGCAGTTTATCATAGAATCTTAGAATATGTGGGGTTGGAAGGGACCTTTAAAGGTCATCTAGTCCAGCCCCCCTCTGCAGTGCACAGCAAGCTTTTTTACTAGATCAAGTTGCTCAGAGCCTGGCTGAGCCTGACCTTGAATGTTTCCATGGATGGGGCGTCCACCACCTCTCTGGGCAACCTGTTCCAATGCTCCACCACCCTCATTGTAAAGAACTTTTTCCTAATACCTAATCTAAATCTACCTTGTTCTACTTTAAGACCATTGCCTCTCCTCCTATCTCTATATACCCTTCTAAGCAGTCCCTCCTCAGCATTCCTGTAGGCCCCCTTCATGGAATGGAAGGCCTCTGTAAGGTCTCCCTGGAGCCGCCTTCTCTCCAGGCTGAGTAATCCCGGCTCTCTCAGCCTGTCTTCATAGGAGAGGTGCTCCAGCCCTCTAATAATTTTTGTGGCCCTTCTCTGGACTCATTCAAACAGGTCCATGTCCCTCTTGTGTTGAGGACTCCAGAGCTAGACACAGTACTCCTGGTGGGGTCCTACAAGAGTGGAGGGGCAGAATCACCTCCCTTGACCTTCTAGCCATACTTCTTTTGATGTGGCCCAGGATGCAATGAACCCTCTGGGCTGCGAGTGCACATTGTTTGCTTACGTCCAACTTTTTGTCCACCAGTACCACCAAGTCTCTGCAGGGCTAAGCTTGTTTGCCTGCAAAGCTCTAGCTGTTCTAGCTTAACAGTAATTAATGGAGATACAGCATAGGCTAACAGAAGTAGCTTTTCTACAGGCAGAGTTACATGTCAAAGCTTAAGAGTCATGGAAAGTTACTTCCAAATCTGTTTTCATTATTGTCTTTCCAGCTGTGCAGTTTCTTGCATCACTTCCATTAACCTTATATTTCTGTTTGTATTATATTTTCATACTTTGAAAACTCTTACAACTGATTGATCTGAATTATTTTCCACTAATATGATGAAGATTCAATTTAATTCCATGCAACTGTTTAAGCCCCTTCATATGATGTTATTTATTACATTAGAGACCCTATAAAGAGTTTGAATTAAGAGATCAGCCTTTGTGCTTGTCTGCTTACTTACATACAGCATGGCTAAGTAGGTCTTTCTTCTCTCCCTCACTCTTGAGATTCAAGGCTCAAGCGCTATTTCTGTGTAAGGTAATTTGCTGGGCGTGGAAAGAGGGTGTTATTTATTCCTTTAATATCTCACAAGAGTATTCAGTGCATATCTGGTGGTTTTCACTCTTCACTTTTTCACTTTTTCTATTCAAGACAGCTCTGCATATCTGAATAGCCTAGACAATTCTTTTGTGACTACTGCTAATAAAGTTAGGGCAAAAATACAAAAAGTGAGAGCTTGGTATAATAAATTGGAAACAGCTCGTAATGAATATGAAAGGAAGAAAAGCAGTGTCAGAAATAACACTTCAAACCTGTTTCAGTAGGAATGTATTTGCCTTATCTGGATTGCTCATACTTACTGTCACCTATTTCTCTCACCACTGTCCGAGAGAAACAAGGGCAGTTTGATGTGTTTTTTGGCAACAGGTTGTTGGTGGGTTTTTTGGGCTGTGGGCAGGGGAGGACAGGAAAGGAGATGAGTTTCTATTTGTTCTAATTTTTCCCTAATTAATAATCTTCTAGGTTTAAATGTAATTACGTGCTTATGTCTGGCATCCTCTCCTGTATCTGAATTTTATCTCTGTGGAACATAGTAGTGTTCTCAAGTGAAACTTTGTAATCCCTTGCCCTGTAGTACAGGGAGTGTCTGATGCTTTTGTTGAGGATGTCAGAAGCTTGTGGTTTTGTTTGTGATGGATTAGGAGATCATGTTTACCTACTTCCTTCTTTATGGGCATGAAAAATCTGTGCATTTGTATTATTGCTTGCGTTGAGAATTAATTGCCGTTAGAACAGCTTGTTTAGAAGGAGGCAAAAAGACTTGCTGTGCTAGAGCTTCACCCTTTATTATCTGTGGGTCATACACTCCAAGGTACAATGAATGACCTTGGCTTACTGAATCTCTTTTTATTTCCTGCTAACAGTAGGAACCCTTATGCACTGCCTTCTGTTTCATGGAATACTGAATGATTAATGGTGAATGATTACTGAGTGATATTTAACATTGTTAGTAGGTCAGATACAAACAGTTCAATGAAAAGTCTTCAATATTTTTTATAAAACCTTAGTAAATGTTACTGTCCTTTTGGCAGAAAAGCAATTTCAAGTAAAATAATCTTGCTGCATGCATGCAGAAATTAATCTCTCCTATTAACTATGTTGCATAGCATTTTATGCCATTATACTAGTTCCTTCCAGGCATGCAGTACTGACAGAGCTTACCCTTTTATTAGGATAGCTTCATGTCCAGCCTGAGCTGGTAGATAAAACACAAATAAATAAATATGGTAAAAAGAATTCAGTGGTGCTTTTTCTATGTAATCTTTCCAACTGGTAGCAGAAAAGGATGAACATGTACCTTTTTAAGATTTCTCCTCTGGGGAGTGGAAAAATAGCTTTTGGTATTTTCCAGAAAGGTTGTATTGTTTCCATCCTTGCAAGTTTTCAAGACCTGCCTAGAAAAAGTCCTTGGGCAACCTGTTCTTGTCTTATAGTTTACCCTACTTTGAGCAGGATGTTGTACTAGAGATCTCTCAAGGTCCCTATCAACCTGAATTATTCTGATGAAATCAAGAGTTTACAGATGAAAAGCTTTAAGAGAAATATCTAAAATTTGTGGAATGAGAAGAGAGCGTTCTACAGGAAGTCTGGAAAAGATGCGCTTGTATCCTACAGAGTCAATGGGTATAACTGAATTTTGTACCCTTAGCACAAGATTGCTTTCTACATCTGACTCTCCTTTGCTTGCCATAAAAAGATAGGATGGTATCCTATTGGCATGTTCTACAGTTCACTTGAGTCTTCTGTTAGGTTTTACTTTGCAGGTCCTTGGATGTTCTTCAAGCAAAAGATTCTGCATGATGCTAGTGAAAAAGAGCTGTTTTCATGGGAGAGTCCTCACTGCCCAGTTAGTTGCACTGACTTACTCATTGTACAATAAAGTTGGATGTTTTACTGGATTTCATCTTAGCTTAGCTGCAGGTTACTTTTGGAAACGGGCCATCAATGGTTAATGACAATTGTTGTGTATTCCAGCTTACATTCTTCTGCAAAGCAGAGCTTCTAACTTTTGATTCCTTAAGAATAGCCAGTAGTATAGTCCTTGGGATTCTCTACTCTGCTGGTTTTTATCGTAGTATATCCAAATCTAAGTCACTTTTGTGCATGTGCTTTTCTTTTTCTAAAGTAATGTGTTGCTGCAGTGACGTTCATTTCTTGTTAGATTGTTCATAAACTCTGTATTGGTAGTTTGTTTTGGAATATACTAGGTTCTGCCTAGGTGCTTTTACTTTCTTCACAGTTTATTCCCTTTTGTGATTTCTAAATTACAAGTGATTTTCTCTTAATCGCTCATCCTAAAAGTGAGCTAACCCAAGAAAAGGCACAGCTCTGGCATTAAAGTATCAGAGCAGGTACTAAAGAAATGTGGGTATTTTACTGAGACATAAGTTCTAAAAATACATCATTAGTTTAATTTCTACAACCTTCACAAGAAAAAAAATATTTCTTTTTCAATCCACCAAGGAAAAATAAAAATAAGTTATAATTGACAAAAAAGTTTTCAAAAATATTTTTTTCTCACCTTAATTACAAAAATTCATATATCTGAACCCAGGTTATATGGATATTTGGGTTGATGATAGAAATTGACTGTCAGTTATCATGGTGCTGTATTTGTTCAAAACAATTCATGTCAACATGTTGTTCTTTAAACTTCTGTGTTCATAGAAAATTCCATTGTGTAATTTATCTGCAGGTTTTTAATGCGAAAACAGCAGAGCTTTTGAGTCACCATCAAGTTGAGTTGCAGCAGAAATTCCCAAAAGAAGGGTATGAATTTTCTGTAGTTTTCTATTTCTTTGTGTACATTTTGGTAGAGCTTATGTATTTTAATCTAGGAATTGTGAAAACTGAAGTTGATTAATAATAATTAAGAACATAGTATCTGCTATGAAAGACTGTGAGGTAGGAAAAATTACATTACAGACTCCACAATGGGTGTCTAGTGTGTCTTCTGGGTTATGCAAACTAAAAAATACTTGTGTTTTACTCTAAGGACTCACTAGCGTATTTAAAGTTCAAACAAGACTTGGTCTTATTTAAAGTGGTACAGCTGATAATTTTTACAATTTAATCACAGTCATCATCTTAGTCCATAGAAATTGTACATTTGTTCTCTGAGGTGTTTCTTTTGTTTGTTCTTAAAGACCTACCATTTACTGCCAAAACCCTCTGTATTGAATAAACAAAAAAAAAAATATTTTTTTTCTGCAGATGGTTTTGGAATGGAATACAAGTTACTGTTTAAGAAGGGTTTGAAATTCAATATACTTTTTGTAGATATGGAAAACACACTTTCTAGTTATTGTATCAAAATGCTCAGCTGGTTATTCAGACTAGTTGTTGTTTTTTTTTCCTTTAAATGTAATTTTTTTCTTTTTATTAACTGGTATTTACTGTTTGTTAAAGATGGGTGGAACAAGATCCATGCGAGATATTAAAGTCTGTCTATGAATGTGTGGAAAAGACCTGTGAGAAACTGCAACAACTGAACATAGACATCTCTAACATAAAAGGTATTCCTAGTACTTAAGTGTAACGGAGGGCTTTAACAGACTCACGGTTGAACAGGACAGATTTTGTAGTTTTTAAGACAATAAACAGGTGGAGCATGTGCTGGCCTCAAATAAAACCTTGAATTGGAATGGAGAGCAGTTTCTTTGGGAGGAATAATGAAAAAAGAAGCCCATTGTGTATATAAATCTACAAAGTAGACTTAACGCTAATCTTGCAAAATCACAGAGACAAGTGATGAATGAGGAAAATCTGAAATCTCTGGGAAAAGCTAGTTACCCTCTCAGTTAGATGATCAATATTTAGAAGTAATATTTTTAGATTATAACATGAAAAAGTTGGAAGCTTTTTATTTCCTGTTTGCTTTCGTCTTCTCCTTACGTGTTCCTCCACCTCTCCTTTCCCTTCCTTACCCCCCAAAAGGGGAAAACAAACCTTCTGAAAAGGATACTTCTTTCTATTTTGTCCTGAAGCCATTGGAGTCAGCAATCAAAGAGAAACAACAGTGGTTTGGGATAAGACAACTGGAGAACCTCTTTATAATGCTATTGGTAAGTACAGTATTTTCTGAATATGTAATACCATAAAATGAGCATGTTTTAGAAAAATGCTTTCTTGGTTTCCTGGGCAGATACTATTATGGCCTATGCCACTAACTTATTTGGGTTTTTTTGAGATCTGTGTCATAAGCCGTGTGTTTGTATGCACCACTGCAATTTTTAAAGGCCTATTCTATTAAAATTATTAGTTAATAGCTAATAAATTGTTTCATGGGCTTTTAACAAAAAACAATGTTCCTGAGGGGTTTTGTACATCCCTGGTGTGTAATGACATATGCCCAGTCACTTCCTTTTAAATGAAAGAGCTTACTAAATTTTCAGAATGCTTTTGATTTAACAGTATAGGAAAAACGTTAAGTAGGCTTAATGAATGCTTACTGATTTGGAGTTTTATTTTTAACTTACCTTGGTTTTTCAGATTAGGTCAGATGAGAAATGGAAATTGTCTAGCTTTGCTCTTTTGGGCCATTGTCAAGTGCCAGATTTAGTTTAGCATAGGATCACTGGAAAAACAGGACTGCTTCTAAATTCAAATACATGGTGTTTACAGCTTTAACTTAAGCCCAGCTGTACCTTGTTAATCTGACACAGCACTTCAGTTCAAAGTTTTCACAGAGTTAGCAAATAATCAACCTCCTATTTCTTTTAACCTCCCAGTTTAATAACAGCATCTTCTGTAAACAGAGCTGTGTTGGTCATTTGCTTATGCTCTGGTAGAGGAATGTATTTGTTCTTCTAAATCAAATGAGTTTATCTAACCATTTCTAGTTTTTGCAACAGTGTATTAAAAATACAATGGCAATACAGTATTCTTACAACTACATGAAAAGCTAAAAATAAAGTCAGGAATTTACTGGCAAAAGCTCTAGTTTTGTAGAAGAAGATTGTACATGTCACTTTTTGTGTGTTACCTCAGTTGGTCAGTAAATTTTATTTATGTTTTTAGTGTGGCTTGACCTGAGAACCCAGTCAACAATTGATCGGCTTCTTAAAAAAATTCCAGGAAAAAACAAAGCCTGTTTTAAGGTAAGAGATATTCCAGAACATTTAAATAGCAGCTGAATTCTTATTGCTGCAGTAAATAATGTTTTGGACATGAGTGCTTAAAATTGCCCAAAACAAAGTCAGGCAGTTGTAGCTTCTGGTCCCTTCTTAGCTTGAAATATAACCAAAAAATTGCATAATACTATATTACAGATCTGAGACTGGAAAATATTTTTTTCCTTAAATTAAGTCATTAATACTTCTTATATATCTCATTAAAGAGTTTAAATGAGTAATTGTTTGTGGCACTTAAACATGTGCTACCTATCCAATGACAAGTAAACATAATTTTTGTTGTCACTACAAAAAGGTAAAAGATTGCCTAGTTGTTTGGAGATAGCCTAGATAAGTCAAACCTTCTGCAACATCAGTGATCTTTGAACTGCATTTAGATTAGCTTTAATCCTTGTCCATTAATGCATGGGTCATTTGTTTTTTATATTTTCAGTCTTCTGTATTGTATGATTAGTACTTATTTATATAACAAGCTTGTCTAATTTCTCTGAGTTTTATGTCTTTGGGGTTTTTTTTTGCTTATTATCACCATTTATTTTAAATAACTACAGTATTCATGGAAAATATAGTTGCATGGTCTTTATTTTTATTTTTTTTTAATTTACAGTCTAAGACTGGCCTTCCACTTAGCACTTATTTTAGTGCAGTGAAACTTCGGTGGCTTTTAGATAATGTGGAAGAGGTTAGGCAAGCAGCTCAGGATGGCAGAGCTCTGTTTGGGACTGTTGATTCATGGCTTATATGGGTATGTATTTGTGAGTTTATTATCATTGCTTTTAAAACTAATTTCCATTTCACGCAAATTTCTGTGCAAAGTACTGTGACACATCATGCCCTCATCCCATAGTAATGTTGATATACGCCACTGAAGAAATTCTACTCAAGTTCCTTACAAAATGAACTTTTAGTGTTCCTGCATCACTTTTTATAAAGTTTATGTGTAGTTTACCATTTATAGGTTGCTATAAAATTTCTCTCATGCTTTTGGAAAAATCTTGTGTATTAGCCACCATTACAAAAGAAGAATCCAGGAGGCACTGCTGACCCGTTATTACCTTTCTCATACTTTTTTTCCACTAAATCAGGTCTGCCTCTTTAGTTGTTGCATGAGCATCAGAGTTCCCAGTTCAAAGCTAAAAGCTTTGTGAATGTAGGAATATTTTTCTGGTAATTTGTTGACATAAACCTGTATCTTTTCCTGCCAAATACTGTTACTTTTTTTGTTCAGAGTTTGACAGGTGGAAAGAATGGAGGCATTCACTGTACGGATGTAACCAACGCCAGTAGAACAATGTTGTTCAACATTCATTCCTTGGAATGGGATCCTGAGCTCTGCAAGTAAGCTCAGTTTTTCAGTAATACAGTATTTATACAGATAATGAGTGATGCGTAAAGAAACTCATTTAATAGTGAGAATCTCTTACCTAGATTAAAATCAGCAGTTACTGTTGTATTTACTGTTAACATTAATAAAGATTCATTGTTCTCCAGATATCCAAATAACTACTGTCTGGATTAATTAAAAGTAGCAGAGCCTTGATTTTTTTCTGTAGGTGGAGGACTGGTTTAATTGTTTATTCCTTACTCAAATTTGTAAGATGGTTACAGCCATAGCATCTTTATTTTAAATTTAAATGTACTAATAACAATATTATAAACATATTTTTGTAAGAGAAACTACTTCCCACATGAAGGAGTTGGGTACATCTTCAGAATATTCAAATATATGCTGTTTTACTCCATAATTCAGTGTCAAGTACTGTAACAACTGGAAAAACATAGTGATGGATTAAACTCTAGAAATCAAGGTTCCATTGATAAGGTTTTTCTTTATAGCCTAAACTTATTTAAGGAAAAAAAAATGCAAGAGGCTTTCTGATTTAGCACCAAACTTATATATAAATTATTTTCTATTGTGTTCAGATTCTTCGATATTCCTATGAAAATGCTTCCAAAAGTACGAAGCTCCTCTGAGATTTATGGCCTGATGGTAAGTTTTCTTCTGTGAGTGTGAAGTTAATCTTATAAAAATATAATCAATGTCGATTTGATAGATGAAGACTAATGGCTTTTTCTAGACCAGTACTGTCTGATTTGTGATTAGTATATCATTATCTACTGCTGTGTAATGTTGCCTGAAATTAAATACCTGTTTTTTTCTCCTTGAAGTGTCAAATAGACAAAACAAGATGGGAGAGGTTTTTCATTAGGATAAAAAAATATATTCTTACAATTACTTATTGATTTCAAAACTAACTGTCAGAATGTAATGTGTAATCAGTAGATTAACTGTAGGAGATCACAGTTATTAGAGTACAGTATTTTTACTCTTGTATAACTGAAGAGATTAAAGTTGCTGTGAAAGTTGTCATGATCTAAGAAGACTGGATGAGATGTGTTGTGGCAAGATTAGCCACTTTCTGTGAACTGGAAAATCACAAGTGACACCTTAGATTGCTTTCTTTTTGAAAAATAAACTGCTCTTGCCATGTGTATGTATGTAGCACTCAGTAAAAAGAAACATTTTGGAATATTGTGATGTCTTTTCAATCACACTGCTTCCAGTGCAGGTGTGAATATTACTTAGGAGTTAATTATTACTATGGGTCTGAAGTTTCTAGTTTACTTTGATGCAGCACCAATTCTTCTGGTAGAGTGGCATCTAATTTATTCTTAAAAACTTCAGAATCGGATAAAATGGATGTTGTGATTTTGCATTATTTTTCCTGTTAAGAGTTTTGCCCTATTGTTTACTAAGAACATACAGACACTTTGTAGTTAAGACAAATTATGAGCTTTTTATTTAAAGTACAACTCTAACTTGCCTGAAATCTAAGTGTTTTTTTAATATCTTAATGGAGATGCCACTAGAAGTCATTGCTGACTTTTATTAATGTGGAGGTCAGATGATAGTGAGTTGTAATAAGCTGAATGAGTGATGTAAATGGAAAAAGATGTACCTGTCAATTGAAACAGAGTAGCTGGTCACTTTAAATGTGAACTTTTCTTTCTTTCCCCCTTTTCCTTCCTTTTCTTTTTTTTTTTCCTCTTGCTGACTATAGAAAATCTGTCCTAGTCTGGTGAGTAGCTTCTGTTAGGCTAATCACTTGTATCTTATCCATTCTGTTCAGACACTGTACATTTCCAGTGGTTTAAGGATTAGAAAACAGACACTTTTGAGACCAGTAAGTTTGGTTGGTATCTCCAAATCTGAGATACTACAATTAGAGTTTATGCCAAAGTTATTTCTAAAAGTAACCTTGATATATGAATTTGCCATAATTTGCAGGATATGTAATAGTTCTTTTCATAGTGAAGTAAAAAATGCAGCTACTGGCTAATAAATGTTGGCTGTCTCATTTTATAAATGAGAAAAGTGATCCACTCTGTCTACAGATATTAATTCTATTATAGCGGAACACTATTTATAAACTCAATTACCTTAAATCCAGTTCATTAAAAACAGAATTAAAGAAAAAAAAATTCAGATTGGAAATGTACTTGCATGGCTTCACTGGAAATGCATTTTCACAACTGCACAAAGAAACAATTTATAAAAAGAGGTAAAAATTGTCAGGGTATAAACTACTTGTGATACCTATTGCAAGAATGCAGCTGAAAAACTATGTGATAGTGTTTGGAAGAAATTCTATATGAGACTTAAAATACTTTATCTTACAATGAGGCATCTGTCTTTCCATAGTGTTTCATCACAATCACATTTTTTTCTAGTCACTTTACCATTTTTGCACTTCTGCATTTTACACTTGACTCTGTACAGGTTACACTGAGCCTAATTTTTGATATGCTATGTTTTCAACAAAATTTATGTTAAGAACTGTTGACGTGACATAAAGTATACCTGCAAATTTCCCGCTTTGTTTTAGTGTTTTAGGCATGAGCTGCGTTAGTCTGAAATCCCATGTAAACCTGAACTGAACTGTGTTGCTTATGTGGCACTTTGTTTTCCTTTGAGCATTACAAGTTTATTTTCTTTTTCATTGTCTTTAACTGTCATGGAAAGCTAATTTGGAACTTTTCTTTCCCCTTTTGCAAATCAGAAATCTGGAGCTTTGACAGGTGTACCAATTTCTGGGGTAAGTGCTATTTCAACACAGATTTTGGCATAAGAACCTGATATTGTATTAATGTGTCTTCACTGGCAAAAGCTCTGAGATGCATGAATCCTGCTGCAAATCAAGTTGATGTTTTTTTACTTCAAGTTAAATATGAAATAAACTTGAAGTTTAATTATTAATTGACTGGATTCTTCACTATTAACTTATGGTCTGTCTGTGTAAATACAGCTGACATCTTTAATGCAGATGTGTAGTGCTGTGGGAAACTTGGGATCTCTAAGTAAATAAGTAACATTACAAAATGGAAACAAGCTCTGCTTTGTATATAAATAGAGTTCAGTATATATATAAAATCTGGAAATGTTGGGCAGATTCTCAGGTTTTTTTCAATACAATATGCATGAAGATAACAAATTTTAATTTTTATTTCTTTTAAGTTGTGCACCATAAGTAGCACAACATACTTCATTTGCAGTTCTTATGAAAGGAAGAGTAGTAAAAAGCACAGGTTTCTCTAGAAATTTTTCCTCATTTTCTATTACCTGCATGCTCCTAACACACTGGAGTTAAATACATCTTTTCATGTTCCTTTTTTATGCATGTGATTCATGGGTGAACATTTGCTTAAAAATATATCTTTGCAGTGCTTGGGAGACCAGTCTGCTGCTCTTGTTGGGCAAATGTGTTTTCAAGATGGGCAGGCAAAAAACACGTAAGTTATTATGGAAGTTTTAAGATACACAGTACATCACTGTTCTGTTTTGAATTTAATATGATGTTCTCTTTCAAGCTAACCGCCAAATGTTCTTGTAGTTACCATATAACTACAGCTCTACCTTTTGACTCAATTGACCTGCAAAGCAAACAATATTCTGACTTTTATATAAAATAGTAAAGATAATAAAGTTAAGTGTTTTGTGAGGTATGTTTTAGAACAAAGTCACTGTGAGGAAATATATCTGTGTGACAGGATATTTTTAATGTTAAAATTCTCCAAAACACAGATTAAAATTCTTGCAGTATCATTTTAATTGTAAACTGAAGTTAAACAAATACAGGCTGTGTGAGTTAGATTACATAGACTTGAATGACAAAAGTCCCACAGCATTGGTAAGATGGGAAAGGTTCATTTCAGTTGCAGTGCTTAGTTTTGCTTCTGTCTAGCTCAGTGTGGAGAATTTGGGCTTTTTCTATTTCTCAGCCTCTTAATGTGTTGTTTAAAATAACTGATCAGTTAAATCAGTCAGATGGTATATTCAAACATTCATTTGAGGAAAAGCTCTCTGCTTAAATGTTTTACTGTTCCATTTACAACCTTGTGCTTAACTGAGCATGTACACAGTATTGGACTTTCACAGATTTAATTACACATTAATCTATACTTGTTGCTAATTAACCTTCGCTTTATCTTTTATATTTATACACAAATGTAATGGCTAGTAGCCTTGTATTTTAGTAAAACAAACATGATTCTAAGTAATACTGTCACAAAGAATTATTATAAAAGATACTTTTATAATACAAGAAACCTTTTGAAAAAAATCTAGCTAAACCAAAAGCTACATGTGAGATTTTTAACCTATTTGTGTTATTGTTTTGCCCCTTTTCCCTCCACATATAACTGAAGACTTTATCAGTTCTATTTTAAGCTATTAAAATTTTAAGGGTATTAAAAAAGTAGAGACCTCATAATTTCTTAGAATAAAAATGGATTGTAAATGTTTTGTACTCCTTTTATTAAACTGTGTCCTTTCATGTGTGTACGCACACATACATATGATGTCATCTTCAAATTAGAAACATGCCATTTTTAGAAACAGTTGAACTGAATATGTTTAAAGAAAACCCTTTTCATTGTGATAGAAGCAAAGTTTCATAAATTTTCCCCTTTAAAAGCTTGGATTTAATATTATGAAATATTTATCTTATAAAGAAGCTTTCATAATTAGCTTACATTGAAGTAGATAAACTGCCACCGAAGAGGAATGCACACTTAGTTTTCAGCCATATCTGCCCCTTCCTTGGGTATTCTGGAAGTAATAGCCAGAGACAGAGGTGTAGGACTGGATTTTTCAGCTGCAGGCTGCATTTTAATTAGATTTTTGAGGATGGTTTTATCATCATGACATAACCTTCAAGGGGCAGAAAGTGGTGTCTTGATTTTCCGCAGGGGAGTCACGGATTCATGAACTGTAGTAGCAGGTTATCCTTTAAACATTCTGGTTTTAACTTTCCTTTGCTTTCATGCTAGGTATGGAACAGGATGTTTCTTGTTGTGCAATACAGGTCAGAAGGTCAGTTGCATTTTTTAGCTATTCACTTTTCTCACTTTTTTTTTTTTTACAATCTTAAGTTAGTGAGTACAAGTGTGTATTTGCTTTTCTTGAACTTAGTAGCAACAGTTATATTGCTAGAGATAAGGAAAAATGAATGCTGAAATCTGAAAGAGAAAAAAAAGTAATGATTTGTTCAAGTTGTTTCAATAAGACTCCATTCCTAGCTTTTAAGTTTCCAAAAATAACTTTTCGTAGCAAGTTTCTTGCTCTTTCCTTGTATGTGTTTCTTAACCTCACCCAGGAGTGCCAAGTGTTGTGCTACTTAGCCACATGTTCTTGTCTTGGATATTTTGTTTCTTCCCTTCATTTTCTCCCATGATTTCTTCCTAATTGCAGTCAAATAATAATGTAATCATTTGGCCTCCTTCTCATTCACATCTCCTAAAGACCTCCAATTCTTTGATATAAGGAGGCTGGAAAGATCTGAGACAAGTTGTGGAAATGAGAATTAACACCAGCTGCCAGAGTGACTGATAGCTTGTATTGTTTGAACCTTCCATGTTTAATTTTTTTTCCAGTGAAGCTTTTGTCTCTTGCTTATTACCATTCAAATGTATTTTAAAAATATTTTGTTCCTCTGTTCATGCTTTACCTTTTATTTCCTCTTTCTCCATTTAGTGTGTCTTTTCTGAGCATGGTCTTATAAGCACAATAGCTTACAAACTGGGCAGAGACAAACCTGTTTATTATGCACTAGAGGTAAGTACAGTAACTTCTTCCATTTTATGCAGCTTTGTTTTATAGCTTGTGTGCCTTTAGGCTTTTGTGTGGTTTTCTTATCCCTATCTCCAATCTCTATCAAGCAATCTAATACAAATATTTCTACAATGCATCATTTATATGTTCAGGGCCTGATGGCCAATGTGTTTTTTCTGTTACACAATCTTTCAAATCTTAAATAAATGTTATAAATAAAAAAATAAAAATTTACACTAAACTTGGCTTTAAAAAACAGGGGGGAAAAGCACTAGTATTTCAGTTATCCTCTGAATAAAATGCATGACTACCTGTCTTTGTTTTTTATTTGATTCTAATAAATTTACTTCTAACTTTTAAAAATCTAAAACAAGTTTCTGGCACAAGAATGCTCTAAAAATTGACCTTTTTTACCTACTAACCAATTAAGACTTATGTTCTGTTGTTGCTTAAATTTAGTTCCTCAGTTCTCTACACAACTCTGTGGGCATCCACATTCTGTAGAAAATTGGATTTTTAGTATAACTTAAGGTTTCATTGTTCTAAAGCTCTGCTTTTGAAGCACAGCAGCTGAGCAGCTGTTTGGCATCAAAGCTTTGTCTAAATCAATAGAATTATTCTTTCATCTCTGTTGCTTAGTGGGCTTGATCTAATAGTTATTCTGAAAACACACATACTGAATTCTCTGCTGCCATTATGGAGAGCCTATGCTTCCCATGTGAAACAAAGACAACTCATGGGATTTTCTTCACTGGGAGAATAGTTTGTGCCTTACAAACTATTCTACTTACTCAGATGTAGGAGGCTGTGTTCATTTCCCTTTCCTTCTCTAAGGAAAGTTGATCTTGCATTTTCTTGCATGTTCTGGCAAACTTTGGGGTTTTCATTGTGTTCAGGTGTGTAAGAGGTTTGTTTTATTTTTAACCCATGTTCTTAAAGCAAGAACTGGAACTACTTTGAGAGTGATTTGTATTTCTGCATGCTGAAATACATGCATGTGTACTTCTTCCTCATCTTCAAGTCTTTAATGATATTATCTGAAGAAAAAGCCTCAGGAGACGATAGTAAGTGTTTTTTTATCCTGTATCAATTCTGCAATTATTTACAGTCTGGTAATTGAGACAGTTTCCAGAGAGGCAATAAATACCACTTCAGCCTTTTCTTTTAAGCGACCCCATATCTTGTAACCGTAATAGCTAGCTGGTTAGAAAACACCCCTGCTCCTTCTAGCAGTGGCTTTGCAAGAAAATCTAATGCTGCTACCATTTTACTTGAAGCTTAGTCTAGTAGACTTGAGACTGTCTTATAGAGAAGTTGATTCGGACTTTGAGTGAGATGGGAGCCACGCCATTCATCTATGATATGATGGAGCCCTTCAGGGCCATTTGCTGAGGAAACAGATGAATTTTGCTGGCAAGTACAACTGCCCAATTTTTTTGTCTGTCTGGGAATTTGTACTGAGACTCTAGACATAATCAATCTTGCTTTTTTAAATTAAAGCATAAAAGTCCTAATTTGTCAGCCTCAGGAAAGAAGGCTTAGGAAATGTCATGGAACTCCCCTCCATTGAACAAATCATGTTAATAGTCACTTTTCTTACATGGAGCATGAGTAACAGGCTGCCGTTTTTACATGTCAGCCTCTAGCTGCCAAGAAACCTGTGGTTTGTTTATCAGCATTCTTGGGAGCGATTTAAGCTATGACTGTACGCCTGCAATGGGAGGTACCATTCCTCTTGAAAAAGGAACATGAACCTACCAGTTGTTGTCTCCTAATGTTGCAGTTATTTTATTTCCTTCAGGGATCTGTTGCAATAGCTGGTGCTGTTGTTCGTTGGCTGAGGGACAATCTAGGTATTGTTCAGAGTTCACAGGAAACGGGTGAGTATTCACACTTTGGAGCTGTTCAGTGTTTTTTCTTTTCCAATGTCTCAATGTTTGTAATGTTGCATGAAAGCTCAAAATATTCAAGTAAAGAAAAGCTGGAAGATGCCTGTATCTTGCTGTGTTTGAACAATTTGGTTTGCACCTGTGAAATCACTGTTTATTGATACATGTATTTCATATAGCCTATCAATAAGGTCCTTGAAACCCTTTGTCAGTTTTGTTCTATTGCTATGTGTACTTTTTTGTGCTAATGATATTATACTTGTGGTGTAATTCCTGGTTTCATACAATATTGAATTTTCCAGAGCCAAGAGTATTAAGTCACTGTTGTGAAACCCAGAGCCTATTTGATTCTAAACTTACATAGTCCTTCCTGTCATTAACATGAGAACCTGAAGCCCTACATATGGAATTATTCACATAGAAGGCTCCATATCTATTGAGTCAGGGACCACATTTGCAAAGCTGCCGTTTAAAGGAGTTGTGGAGGATGGTAATGTGTTTTGACTAAGAATATAGTAATCCTTCAGCATTTGGGTGGCTGATGTTTTCTGCTGGAGCTGAACTGAAACAAGCTGGTGTGTTACATTATAGGAACTAGGAATATATCAGACTTTGAAAAAGGAGAAAATACCAGAAGTATACAAGTGTAACAGTTTGAAGGTGACTGATGTGATGAGATTTAAGATTAAAAAGCAGTTAATTACACATTTAATAATTTGATATCTTATTCAAAGGCGTAAAAAGTTAGAATTCAATTTTATGTAAAACTTGGAAGACTAAGTAAAAACTAAAAAGGCATTAGTCTTTTTCTGTGAGAAAGCTTTGCAGATTACACAGAAGAATACAAACTACTGTCATGTGAATTAGTCAAGTGTTGAAACACTACAGTACCTGTTGGCTTCAAAAGTTTGACTTGACCTTTGGAAGGACTGAGTCTCGAAAACTTCAGTCTTGTTAGTGTTGTTAAAGTCACATGAGACTTTATTACCTCTTCCTGTTTCCTTGAATTTGTCCTTCCTTCTCCCTTCACTCCTTTTTTAAGTGGCATCTGTATGAAAGCATTATTTTAAAAGACTTTTTTGAATAAGTTTTCCTACTTTTTTTATCTATTGCTATGCTTCTGTCGTCAATGCAAAGAGAAGAAATTTAGAAAAGCAGAAAAAAAATACTTTCTTTTTATAGGAAGAGGCTTCACATTAGCATTATTTTCTTTGCAGTTCTAGATGTTCAAAATTATTTTTTTTTATTACAGATACTTTAATGTTATATTTTAATATTGAGAAGTTCGGATATCCAAAGTTATTAGTTGGATATTAAGAAACTTCACTCGTAGCTGGCCTTGTGATTATATACGTAAGCTGAAAATTTAGAACTCTAAATCCATTTGAAATTAATGGGAATTTAGTTCTTAACTCCCTTTGGTCTTGATCCAGTTTCACTTGCTTGCCTTGACTTAAACGCAAGTAAATTGTGACCTTTTGGACTGCTTTGAAGGTTGCATTCTTTACCCACAGGATACCCTTTGAATCCCTCACAGGATCTAGGCCAGAATTTTGAGTACACAGTTTTGGGTTTTGAGTTTGATTTTTTGTATTACATTTCCCACAACCCCCTGTGCTACATCTTCCATTCATATTGTTGCAAAAAGGACAATTAGTTAATGAGGAGCTGAGTGCCTGAGTTAGTTGTATTTTTTAATTGTATGTGGCTTGATTATTTTTGTAGCTACATAACATGTCCAGAGTATTTTCCATATTTAAATAACACCTTAAGTGTTATATGTGTTGGTACAGTTTTTTAAAGTAAGTGAAAACTGTTTTTGTGTATGCTTTAGAAAAAATGGCCGCAGAAGTGGGGACTTCTTATGGCTGCTACTTTGTGCCAGCTTTTTCAGGACTGTATGCACCATACTGGGAACCCAGCGCAAGGGGGTAAGGATCTGACTAAACACTGCATTTTCAGAGAGATTTAATTATTTTACAAATACTGTCACTAGTCCTTCCAGGTATGTGATTTTGTTCTTTTTGTTCCTTTATGGGTCTGGATACATAATTCTCTGCGGTATCTTCAACTACTGTGTTTCTCTTTTGTGTTTGATCAAAATAACAACTGCTACTTGGAGAAGAAGAATTAGCTAGTTTAGCAACTCACCCTCCTCTCCCCATTAAAAAAAAAAAAAAAAAAAAAAAAAAAGAAGGCAGGGAAAACATTTGGGTTGGGTTGTGCATTTCAGAGAAGTCTAAGATAATTCTGTCGTTCATGCCACTAACAGGGTCAGCTTTTTTCATCCACATATTTCTGGTTCTGAAAGGATTTTCATCTCACTGAAGAGAAAGAGGAGGTCTGCATACCTGTGAGCTCTCAGCCAGCAAAAACGTAGGAAGTGAAAAATTCAGTGCTGATGAGTTTTTCTGAGCTCAGTTTCCCATGGCTGCTGCATTCACAATCTAAAATGATACAGGCTTCTTAATTCCTCCACACTTATCCTCCCTTGCCTTCGCCTTATGCCCAGCTTTCTTTGCAGTCTGTTGAGCACTCTTTTGTCCTGTCTTTCCAGTCTCTTTCCTGGTTAAGATTTAACTAGCTGGTACCAGTTAGAGCTACTAGTTCAAATAGTAGCCTTGTATTTGTCTTTTTAGCTTTTCTGAGCTTGCGTACTGTTGTTGGAATCAAAACATGCCATGGAAGTCACAGAAGCATGACAAATTTAAGATACAAAATAAATTTCCTAAAATGAAAAAAATCCTAAAGAATATCTAGTTCCCAAGGTTTTGAGTAGTTGCATCTTTACAGTTTATATGCTTTTTGTAGATAAGAAAAAGAATAATCTTTTGAGTTACATGTTTTTCAGATCACAGAGCATAACTTTAACTGTTAAAAGCTGTTGTTTGGAATGGCAGTGACTAAAAATGTTCTTTAATATCTTTGAACTTGCATGTATCCAGCACCAAATATAGCAGCATTTCTGCATAGTACTACTATCCCTCAGATGTTGAACTGGAATAAAAGGATTATTATTTGCTCTGTAGTTCAGAATACACTGACAGATTTCAGCTTACTCATGGTTAGATGTAGCATCATTTCGATATCCAGAAATCTCTTTGAAGGTGCAGAAAAAGCTAATAATCAGTATAGATCTGAAAACAATTTTAATAATGTAGAGCATATAACTGATCTAGCTGGGCTTTTAATTAAGAACTGGAAGCACTAGAGAATTTATTACTGTTTTAGTGATAGGTGATGCTATTTTTTATAGAAAAATCAGCCTCAGTCATACATTTCCTTTTTTAAATGGAAGACTAGAATTTGGATGGGTGGGTGTGATGTGTTCCTGGGGTTTGGGGCGTCCATTTGATTAGATACTGAAAGTGTATTTGTCAGGAAAACAGGGATGAGAGAGTTTAGATTAAATACAAAAAAGTTTTTAATACTAAAATGTAGTCCTCATACATTGGAACTAATGAGCTTTGAATTAGAAGGCCTAGGTTTGAAGTAAGATTTTATGTCTGGTAAAGCAGTGTGTCCTAACTGGGTTGCTTTTTTCTCTTCAACAGTATTATCTGTGGCCTTACTCAGTTTACAAATAAAAAACATATCGCCTTTGCTGCACTAGAAGCGGTCTGCTTTCAAACACGAGAGGTAAAGGAAATTGGGTCCTAGACTCATAATTTAGTATAACAACAGGGACTGTAGCTTCTCAGGAAGAGAGAGAATTGAAAAGATTTAATGAAGTTTAATCACATGCTTTATATTGTACTTGGATGCTGCTTTTCCCTTTACATAGCGCTAATGTTGAAATGTGGTTCTTGTGAACTTAGCTACAATGATCTGGTTAGGTGGTAGATTATTTTGAGGTGGCAATCCTGCATTTTATCATCACTTGAAACAAGATTAACATATTTTGTGACTATTTTGAGAGGCTGAACATAGAAACGTTAAAATGACAAGGCCAGTGCCATAACTAAAAAGTTGCATTAGTTCTACAACATAGGAGACTACATTTTGTAGTTTCTCCTGTGACAGAGATGGCTTAAATTGCTTTTGGCATTAAAGAACAAAAATGAGTTAAAGCAAGACAGCAGCAAACATAGCAAGGGAAATATGGATCCACTTCTGGCCCATTGCAGCTTGTGTTGCCCTAGCCAAAATTCTGCAACAGCAAACCTAAATTCTTCCTGAAGAAATTAATCCTCCAGCCAGATCAAAGGAGTTGATATCCATATGTTCTAAGCATTCAAATCTTCTTTTAACCATTTCCTAGCAATTAATGCTGTGTTCCATACAAATACAGGAGAAAAATTAAATCACTAGACCCCAAAGGGTAACAGTAAAATCTTGATCTGAGTGAATGTTTTTAAACTGCTGATATTTAAACATCCTGAGTTTTAAAATAGTGCTCAGCTAAAACTGTGTGAGAGGAGGAAAGCAGCTTGCTGCTTCTGTGGTGACATAGGGACAGAAGTACTCATGTCGAAAAAGCCACAAATTTCACCCAGGCATCTGTGCTAGCAGTCTCTGAGTCCTCAGCAAGTTGTGAAGGAGCTTGGAATTAGCATTTATCTATAATTCTGATACCAGAAGTCAAGGTAAAGTTAACAGGGAACCAGACTGATACTGTAGTTTACAAGGTAAAGTTAACAGGGAACCAGACTGATAGTGTAGTTTGTCTGCTTCTCTCTTTCCTTTTCCCTCCTCCCTTCCATTCCCTCTCATGTGACAGTTGAATGAACTTTCCAGCAGAAAATTATCCCTCTTTTTGCTGGGCTATTTTTCTGCTGGATTAATGACCCCAGCTGCCTCACAGAGGAGTGTAACAAATGTCAGAATGAGAGACAGGGCATGTAGGAGGAGCGAGGAGACTAAAGCTTTCAGACTGTGTGATAATGAAGTTAACTGTTTGAACATATATATTACTTCCTCATACTTCAGTCATTGTGCTTTTATCATAATTACAGGAGTGCCTGATCAGATCTCTGGACACTCTTAGATTAACAGATTATGTCCTAGGGACAGACATAAATATATGTACATTTTTCAAAGACACATAGCTAGTTCTGTCTTGACAGAAACAAAGTCCTTTTGTTTTAATTCCGGTTAAAATGGAAGTATTTTTTTATTCCTCAGAAAATCCTCAAATGTCATGTTTGTTGGAGTTTTTACTTGTTTTTTGTCCCATGCAGTCCTTCCAAGTCTCTGTTCCTTGCTATCCGAAAAGCTCCTTCCTTGTTCACACAAAAGACAGTTGTTACATTTGTTCCTCCAGAAGGCATTATGGAAAAATAAACAATTTTTCAGTTAAAAGAGCTGTAAAGTGCTGTCATTAGGCAAAACTTTACCTGGATACCTTGCTCTTCATCCAACCTCAGTACCCTAGAGACAGCAGCAGCATTATTATGATTTGTTTTGTTCCTTCATCCTGTTTTCTAGCATTCTTTTCAATTTTTCATGTCTACATTAATGTCTTGCAGAGTGTTAAACAACGGCAGTGCCTCCAACATTATCTGTATGTAAAGCTGACAGTAGGATGCACTAATGAAGTTCTGAATGGTAAAAAAGGCAGGTGAAATCAGACAAATGTAAAAAAAAAAAACACGTGAAGGAAATTTGAGTGATGGGGGACAGTACAGTTAGTACTGCTAGTAAACCTTGCTGCTGTGCTATGAATCCTCTTTTCCAGGTTATTTCTAATGTATTGAACAGAGCAGGCCCATGGAGAGATCCTGCCACTATGAAAACTGAACAACTAATTTCTATATAGGTGTTACTATCTTACATATAATTTTTTGTTCTTTCTTAAAAAACATCAACTTTCCTCAGTATGGGTTCTATAATTGGGTGCTTTGTGAATCACATAACAGCACAGAATGTGTTGTAGTTTTGGTCTTTTTTGTGGTCTAAGTTGCTTTTACATTTAAAGCTGAGAAAAGTACATCTCTTTTGAATAAAAATTCAAATAAATTGAAAAATTGTGAAGAGAAAATCATTCTGCACTAGTTAATACTTAACTTTGGGGGAAAAAAAAAATATGTACTAACCTTAAAAAGTGTAAATGAGACATTTAATTGACTGCTTTTACAAAACCATAGAAAACCCCTGCTCCACATTTAATAGGTGCTTGTAGGATAATGCTGTGGTGTCGTCAATAGCTAAGGTTTAGGACAAATCTTATTTTTTTAGGAAACCCTCTAAAAAGCTTATTGGTAAGTGTCAGTGAATTAAATACTGCACTCTTATTTAATCTTCCCTTGCAAACACTTTTCATTTATTTTCAGCTATCTGCTGTACCCAAAAGAAGGAAACATAACTTTACAAAGAATTGCACTAAGTTTATTTTTGCAGTCCATCTTGTGATATGTAAAATTCTCAATATTAAATGATTAATTGAAAGCATTTCAGGAGGGTGCTCTTTCAAAACAGTTTAGCGTTCAGCAGTTCATATTAAAGCGTATTCCAGATCACCAGTTCAAACTTTATTTTCCAGATTTTTAATGCCTAACATTAGAGAAGGTAACTAGATACATGGTAGTCAGGTAAAATAATCTGTTTAGAATTACTTCTTCCTTTGTTAGCTTTGATAAATGCAGTTGTCATCAGCTTTTCTTCAAAATTCTACTTCTCAGACCATGAAAGGAAAGCATAAGCTAGATATAGAGCATCAGAGGAGAAACATCTTCTACTCTAGGATATCTGTTATAAATAGAAAGCTTTTGCTATGTACTAAACAAAACCTACCTCTGTTTTGCCTTCTTGATATATAGAGGAGGGGAATTATCTGCTTATACTTTTCAAGTAATGCTGACTTACAGTATTTTACACTCAGAGAGTATAATGGATTTCTCTGCAATTAAATCATAACATATATTACTCTTATTTAAGATTTTAGATGCCATAAATAAGGACTGTGGGATACCACTACATCAGTTACAAGTAGATGGAGGAATGACCTCTAACAGACTCCTCATGCAACTCCAATCAGACATTCTCAATATTCCAGTAGGTAAGGTGAAATTAAAAATCCCACTTTCTTTTTAAAGCTGAAAACAATATTGCTCTGTAATGGCTAATGAGGTCAAATTGGATGTCTTGCTTTGTTGATGTTGCTGGTCTTTTACTACTGCTTGAGAATGTTGGGTTTTTTTTCAGAAGTTTTTAGATATTGCACCCAGTTTTGAAGTTCACTTTTCTAGAGAATCACTGGCTTATTTCTTGTGTTGAAATACTATAGCACTGTAACAGTAGTGAACTTTAAAGTTTTCATATCAATTTCTAAACATATAACAATTCTAAAATCTGTGAAATTAATGCTCTTCTGCAAAATGTTGGCCCTGAAAATCTTGCTCAAAGGTAAATCAGAAATTTGCACCTCCACTGCTGTTGTTTTGCTCTTGCATTTCAGCAAATAGAAAATATCTTTTTTTCTTTTCCCTTTGCTTTTTTATTACATTTACGACATAAAAGAAGATCCACAAAATGAATTGTCCATTCTGTTTCCTCCCTCAGCAGCAGTGAAGAAAGGGAATAGAGGTTACAACAAAAGTGAGAATCTTGCAACCAGTTTTCTTGGCATGCACAATATGAAGTACAAACCCAAATGATGTGGTTCCTCTCTGAAGCAAATAAGCTCCTTAGAATAACAAAAGGCTTATTAGCCTTTTAGGGATATGTTTCAATACAGTAAAGCTAAAGCTCTTTAAAGGCCTCACTTTAGAGACCACACTTGAAACCTGAAGCATTTCAGTGTCAGTAAAAAAGTTGCATTGTTCTGAAGTCATACTTTAACACCTGTAGCAGATCCCAACTTGCTGAGTATTGTAAGCTATACATTAGCATTCTTAAGGATGAAAATGTTTGAAACCACTCTCCTTTGTCCTATCAGTGAGCAACTTTTTACAAGGGCATGTAGTGATAGAATGAGGGATAGTAGCTTTAAATTGGAATAGAGCAGATTTAGGTTAGACATTAGGAAGAAATTCTTTACTGTGAGGGTAGTGAGACACTGGAACAGGTTTCCCAGTGGAAGTTGTAGATGCTTCTTTCACGGAAGTGTTCAAGGCCAGGTTGGATGGGACTTAGAGCAATCTGATCTAGTGTGAGGTGTCCCTGCTCATGGCAGAGGAGTTGAAATTAGATGGTCTTCAAAGTCCCTTCCAACTCAAACCACTCTATGATTCTATGATGCAGTGTGTCACTGAGTAACATCAGAACACTATACATCTTCATCTGAAGACTGATTATTTGCTACATAAATATAATAATCTTGCCTAATATGCAGCTTCTAGAAAATAATTTGGAAAAGCATAATTATGTCTTTTATGCATAAACATGAGACACTTAAGTGAAAAAAATTTAACTCTGGAGATATTATAGCTTCCCTTTAATACAACATAATACACAAGGCTCATACTCTCTGTGTAGATGTATAGTTAGCAGATAAAAGGATATGATCAGTAAAATCAGATCTTAAAGCATCCTGTGCCTGAAGCAAAGAAGCAGGCAGTTCTAGAGTTAATGTTACAAGTATACCATTGACATCTTGGGGGTGGTATGGTTTTCTGTAGCATCTGTGGAAGGCAAACAAGCTGGTAAGTACAGATGCGTAGCCTCTTTTAAGATGCCTTTTCTAAATATAAATGCTTTTAATAACACAACATCTAGAGCATCAAAACAAGACTAATAACTTAGGCAGAGATCACAGCTTTGGGGAGGGAGAAGACAAAAAACCCCAATATATTATTAACAGGAGTACTCTTTAAACAGATGGTTGTGGTCAGAAACCCTGCACATATTGTAAAAAATGGACAGTTGCATGGTTCAGTCTTTAAGGAAGTAGTGATCCAATATATTTCAGGTGGTGACTTGTAGGTGAAGTTAGCCTCATACCCGTGTGAATGGCAATAAAATGAGGTTTGCAGTTGGTAAACTTAAAGGCAACATATACCAGTTATAGAAAATATATAGCATTCTAGATATATACATAAATCTTCAGTTTTGATGTCATCAAGGTGAATTGCATTAAAAATCATCATGGTCTTCTCTGTGACTTACTTCAGTAAAGCCATCAATGCCTGAAACAACAGCTCTAGGAGCTGCTATGGCAGCAGGAGCTGCAGAAGGAGTTGGAGTTTGGAGTCTGAATCCTGGAGATTTGACAGCAGTGACATGTGAACGATTTGAACCACAAATCAACCCAGCAGGTAAAAAACTTTCATATTATCTAAGAACTTACAAACTTAGTATTTGATGACCAACAGAATGGGTTTTTACTTTGTTGCAGTCTAACATTCTGATACAAGAACAGCAATATGTTAATATCCTCACAAGTGTTGAAGATCACTTTTAGTGTTTATAGTTTTGAGAAAAATGCATTTCACTTGATGTCTTGTCTTTTATTGACTAGGAAGATTATAAAATGGTTAAAGCAGCATAATTCCACAAGGAAATGTATTGGGGGTTTTTTATTTCTTTTTGAAAGAAGATTGGCATTGTAGTTAGTAGCTTTTGACTTATAGGGAGTAAAATCAAAGAAATCTTGAAAGGTTTATACTGAGAATAATGTGTCCTAAAGGTCCTGTGCATTTGTGATTTTTCACAGATGTAGAAAGGACAGAGTGTCTTATTTTTCGGAGACTTTTCTTTTGATTATGAAAAGCCTAATTGTTAATTGTTTTTTAGCTAACTTTTTCATCAGTTCTTAAGTGCTTCTAGAGATGGAAAGCATGTACTTGACATAATTAATCCATGTGCATATTTTTCTTTTCAATTGTTCCTTAATTTTTGCTACAGAATTTTTTCTTACCGTTTTGATTATACTTACTGTTGTAATCCCTACTTCAGTACAGTATTTTCAACACTGAAGAGCTTCTACATTAATAACAATTGCTTCCTGTTGTCCTACTTGTAAATCTTATTAGTGAACATGCAGGAAATAGTTTTTTTTAAAAGTTTATTTCTCCCTCCTGTGCTTAAGTGTGGGGTTTGGGGTTATTTTGGTTTGATTTTTGCATTCAAAACAGCATTTTATCGTACTTGTTTTGTGCAGACAAACTATACTATGCGAAAGAGTGGAGAGCTTGTATTGTAGTGTTTCCTTCTTGATACTTGTAGTTTTATTCAAATGCATTGAGAGGCTTTTCTGTTTGTTGATTTCTAAATTTCAGAAAGTGAGCTTCGCTATGCCAGATGGAAGAAAGCTGTGGTGAAATCTATGGGCTGGGAGACATCTGAGGCTCCTTCAAATGGTAAGTCAGAAATTAATGCAGCTCAAGGATTATTAACTAGCCAGTTAGCATAGGTAGTCAATCTTACATTTGGTGGCCTTTTCTTCTTATACCATCCCTGGACTATTCCAGTGATATAAAAATTATTACTTAAAACCACTGTGGAAACAAAGCAGTAAAACAGGTAGTTATATCTTCCTCTTGAAAGAACAGTACAAACAGTATCTTGTATGGCTTAAAAAATGGAGGACATGAAATCAAGACTAACTGCAGGTTTTGCAGAATAGCATTGTAAAGAAACAAAAAAATCTTACCAAGAAGAAGAGATACAGCACAATTCTTAGTGCAGGGATTTCATAAACTTTCTTATACTAAAACCTCATGTTCCAAAGAAGAAAAGTTTCATCCTGTGTTTATTTCTTGCTATGTCTTGCTTTTATTATTCGCTGTACAGGAAGGAAGGATTGATAGCCACATCAGTATCTGTTTTGATTCATGAGGGCTAAGAGCAAGAAGTTATCATAAAGTGCAGATTTGAATAGACCTATTGTTCGAACACAGAGAATATGCAAACACTTTTGAGGGACTGAACAAGAACTTTCTTTTTTAAGTAGAGGGCTTTTTCATCTGTCAGGTTTGAATTAAATAAAACCTGCAGTCTTGAATGATCTGGATGATTTGGATTTATATTTCAGCACTATTTCAGAATAACTTTTTAGTCCTGAATCATCATACAACACATCATTTGTGGAACTTAAGTTTATCTCCTTTCCCTTTTGTTGGAAAAACTACTTGAATGAAGTAAAGAATCCTCAAAATGTTAACTCCCTCAAGAATCCACAGTTGCAGCCCTCAAGCTGCATGAAGTCTCTTGCTTTATTCTTGAAAGTTAAAGTTTTCCTTTTACTATCCTTTATATTGGTATAAGTGTTTAATTCAATGCCATGGTTATACAGACAATTCTCTTAAGGCTATTTGGAAGGGAAATAGGTAACAAGATTCACTTCATGTCCATTATGATTTAGTAGCCTGACATATAAACTCTTTGTTTTGTGTCCTAAAATCCCAAGTGCTTGATGTGTGTCTTACTTACATATCTTTATTTACTTTTGAAGGATAGAAAACTATGCCTTGCAGAAAATAGAAATAGTTCTTCAACTCATGTGAAAAGTTTATCAAAACTTACCCTCAGTGATTATCTGGTTTAATACTGAGAGGGAAATGTTATTTTCCTTAGTACTTGCTTTGAAACCTTGTCCTGTGTCTGCTGAGAGTATTTAAGATGGAAGAAAGCTAGGAGTTGGCTGAACATAGGTAGTGCTAACAGTGGAATTTGGATTTGAACTTCTATATTCAGAGCCTGTTTTGAATTATTGTGGGGGTTATGCATAATCTTTTTTAGTTTTTCTGCAAATGTCACTACATCTTTTACTTTTTTCTGTTGGTATGATTTTTAACACATATATATTGCAATTTATGTATATATTTCTCTTTTGATTTGCTTGACTGGAAACACCCTCCCCTGGATGACATCAGGTGACACTAGTATCTTCTGTAGTCTGCCTTTGGGTTTTTTTATTATGAGTAGCATGATAATGTTAATCGGAGCAAAGTACATCTCAGGTTAGTTATTATTTGAACTAGATCACTTTAATGGCTTTCTACACTAGTTTAAGTGTTGGGTTTTTTTGTATTCCATCTGCTTATTTCTAGCAAAAATGACTGATGCTTTTTGTTGTTCATGCACACGGGTGTTTGAGAGTTTTAGTTAGACATAAGGTACTTAAGGAAACAAAGTGAATGCCATCTCAAATTCATCTTCATGTGCCATGAAGTTAGTAATTGTTAGATGCATGTGAAACCTTGAACTGACCTCTCCTTTTGTCTAGCTATTCAGACTGGACACAGTTTATAAAATGTATATGTTGGAGCAGCTTGGCAGAGTTGTGCATTGCCTGCATTACAGTGTGCATTGCGATTAGAGTTAGGTTCCATCCTTTATCCTGTGTTTCATCTCAAAATATTTCAAATTATTTTGAGGATCTTATTTTAATAATGTGAAGAATTTTCTTCCATCCCTGAAAGGCTTCATGCACAATTTTCATTTTTCTAATCCTCTTGAAACTATTGTATCGTTGGAAATCTTCATCTACTTAATCTAGAGAATATTCTTTTTGTACTTTGCTCTTGATGGATAAGTGAATTCATTTTCTGTTAAGAAACCCTAAAAAGCCTATCTGCAAAACCAGAAAAAGGGACTGTGTGCATATGCAATGAAGATGCATCCTCAAACTATTAATATATGTTTTATTTTAAAATAAAGTTCTTAATATGGATGACAGTGTTAGATACTTATGCCAGAAGCAAGACATTTCGTTCTTATGGCAAGAAAAATAAGTTTATATGGTAATGTCATTTGTTCTTTGCTTTTGTGTTTCCTAATTTAATTCCAACGAAAATATTTTACAGTATAGCCACTGTTGCTGCTTAGTAAGCTTTTGGGGGGTGGTTGTTTCATTTTCTTTCTTTGTTTTTGTTTTGGTGGGATGGGGGGCAGGGTGCTAATTAAACAGACAGTTGAGGACTCTAGCATGCTTCTGTGATGATGTGTTTGTATTTTGTTTCTACTCATTCAGCTTGAATTAACTATTCAATTGTAATTTTCCTTGCATGGAAGAGACTGAACTTGTAGGAGAATTAAAATCAAGCTGAACAAATGCTAGCCAAAAATCAAACTGAACAAATGGATTGGCATTTATTTACTAACTGAAATGTATCTGCGAATGAAAACAATTTTACAAAAAATAAAATAAAAACAACTATGAATAAGGTGGTAAATTTTTAACAAGCTGAACTAAGCAATCTGAATATTAACTCCAGGTCGGGTTCTTCACTACACAGGGGATATCTCAAATAGTATGAAAATCAATGTCAAGTGTGCAGATAGGCAACCTGAAACTCTGGGTTTATTGTTTTTTAAAAAAAACTAATCAGTAACCTGCATATAAATAGCTAAACTTCCAGAACAGTGCTGGAATTCATAAAAAAGTATGGGTTTTTTTCTCTCTCCCTAAGCTTGTCAATGCCTTTCTGACCTGCAAGTGGAAAACATATTCATCTCAACTTACTCTGGCCTTCAGAACCCCTTCTTGCCCTTTTTTTCAGATAAGAGTAATTTTTTATATAGTTACTGTTACTATCTAGTATATTATCATTACATATATACCAATACAGTTGTTATATACACCAACATATCTACATATTATTTACATGGTAAGCTTGGGAACAGGAGAAGTTGCAATACATCTCCAGCTCTTATTTGTGTTAAAAATTGTATCTAAAATGGAGTAGTATCAGTGATGCTATGTACAGGTTGTAGTTTTGCTCAGCTGTGTGTTAGGGTAAAACATGGCATATAGTATTGGTGCTGCTGTTTGGAGTAGGGCTGCTTTCCAGTAGGCATTTACTCTGATAAATATCCTTTTGCTTTTAAAAGCCGGAACTATCTGACCAGATTTTCCTTCTAACTCCAGCATAGGAACTCCATTAATGAATTTGTTACATTTTATCTTTTAATGAAACACTGGAACTCCAATATAGTATTCACTATATTAGGTTTGAGGATTGAGGATTTATTTCATCTTTCATGTGCAGAAACAGCAGTAAGTCTTGCATGGCAATAGTTCTGTTGTTGAACATGTCTCTGCAGGGCAGGGCCATGATTTTACAGCTACTGAAATGCAAATGAGAAATCTGCTGTGGCAGAATAGAGAACACTAATGTGGCAAAAAAACATTTGACAGAACTGCTAAACTAACTGCCTTTTCATGCAGCACCTGATGACTGAATATGAAGCACAGTACTGTATTTTGTTATTTCATACTTTCATCAAAGTTAGGTCAGTTACTTGTACGTTATTTTATGATCTTCATTCTTCTCTCCCAGAGAAGTAAGGGCCAGTATCCTCTCCCCTCTTCTCCCCTCCTCTTCCCTCGTCTCCCATCCCCTCTCAAGCAAGATGTATGTATAATGAGTTTTTATGCCAAGGTTCTGTTACATTTTTCACACGACTTTTGGAAGTGGGCATCTGTGAGATTTTAACATACTTGGTAGCTAAACTTTTCTGGGGAGTGGTGGTTAACTGGAAGTGATACTATATTTTATTAGATTCATATTTAAAGAAATGCCTTTGCATATTTAAATTGGCGCCGCTCTAGTGAGGTAGAAGTGAGGATCGGCTGTATATGGGATCTTATGTGACATCTGACGTATAAAGTTCTTTGACTTTGTTGTCATAGAATAAGGTTTAAATGCTGATGGTAACACAGTATTCTTCCTGCTTAAATACCCTTTGGGTTTGGGTTTTCTTTTCAGATTCTGTTTTTCCCTTTAGGGGCTTTAAACGGGTGCAACCAAATTGCATACTAATGTACAGATAGCAATCATTATGCATTTCTACACATTAGTTGCAACAATATTTCCCAAATTTCTGAAAGCTCAGCTCATATTCAGGAAAAGAATGCTTGGGTACCTTCCTTCAGTTCTACTTGTTAAAGATTTACCCATCTTAATAGTGTGGTCTCTTCTATCCTACTATATGCACATCCCACACACTGAAGTGCTGGCTTGTCTGGTGTCACAAGATGCATCTAATTTTGTCACGGTTTGACTCAGGATCAGCAATTAAACCAGCAACAACAATGTTCTCTCCTTCCCTACCTGGGTGGGAGGGGATTGAGAGCATTATTGTCACTGGTTTAATTGCCAAAAAAAAAAAGTCAGAAAAAGGAAAATTGGCTTCTTCCTGGCTCAAACCAGGACAAATTTATAATTGCATTAATAGAAAACAAAAGATGGCTATACTAAATTCCACCTATGGCTCAGCAGTACTATAGAGTGTTATTCATATTTTAGAGTAAATTCAATGTTACTAATGCACATTCTTTCTTATTTAAGGTGCTGGTAAATGAGACTTCTTGATGGACTCTCTGGATGCAGCTGACTTTTTTGTTTCCTTTTGATTTATTGTTGAAAGAGATTCCACCACCAATGTGATTATACTACTTGTGTGTCTTAATCCATTCATTAATCCATCTGTTGCCAGTCCCTGAGTAACCTCCCAGTGGTACACTGAAACTTAAGTCTTCAGACTTAAGTCTTCTTACTCTTCTCCCTTGCCCATCTACTCTAGCGGTGCTGGAGGCCTTCACATGGACTATCTCGCATCATCTTCTAAAATTTCACAGGCCCTAGCTGTGTTTGAGAAAGTTGGTATAAAAAAATCCTACAACTTCTGAGGTAATGTCAGGTTTTTAGTTATTCTGTTCAAGGCTTTGGTACTTTATACAATACAGTTCAGAAAGTTAATGATGCACTGTAGAACTTTGTTAGCATCTTACAAGTCTTCCAGCTGCTGTGAATTACCTATTATATGCCTATGGTTGCCAAAGATGTTTTATGATAGTGACCACTGGTCTGAAACATCTTAAATGGTACAAACCTTTTAAACACTAGCTCAAAGTGTATTATCAGTAGCACACGTTGCCACTGGTTTGGCAATTAAGAGGTTGCTGATAGTTCCACAGAGTGCTGTTGAAATGTTTAATCACAAAGTTTAAAGTTTGGTTTAGCTTCTGGCCTGTGTAGTCAGTTTGCCCATTATAAGTATTTAAGACACTAAGTCCTGTTGTTAGAGATAGGAGAATATAGATGTTTTGGTTAAGGCCATGTTTCATGTTCTCATATGTCTGTGTTTGGAAAGACAAATTTAATATAGCATGCTACTGACAGACAGCTTCCTGGTCCTCCGCAACTGGTAACTCTTTAAACTACTCTGTACAATGCACTTTTCTTGACCAATACTGCGTATGTTCTGTCACCCTGCTTAAGAATATTTCAGTGACTATTTGTTAAACATTTGAAAGTTGAAGCTAACTTTAGTTTTCCTTAAAAAGGGTCCACTCCAAATTGAATACCAGTGCTTTTGTTCTTGATCTCATTTAGTGTATCTTAGTGACCAAAATCTCCCTTTCGGTTTCCATGTCCATAGTTTTAACAGCAAGTTGTCACAAAATATACTGAGACAACCCAAAACACTGACTTGGAAGAGTAAGCACTTGGCACCTGAAATGGGCCATTGGAATTCATAGGCAACATGTGTGACAACTGAGTTGCATCCAGTTTGAAACTTTTTGTCCTTCACAGGTAAAGGAGTGAGACAAATAATCTTACCTTCAGCTTTCTTGTTGGTCTACCAACAGCATGACAAGTGCCAGCCTGACTGGTTAGGTCAGAGAAAATGTGTTCTTCTGTAGAGTCATTAGATCAGTAGAGAATGCTAGCATGGTTACATGTGGGAACAACATGCAGAATTTCAGTGTCTAAATGCACTAGGAGCTAAAGGGAGCCCTTTTTGTTTGTTCTTGTAGATTTTTGTCTTTAAAAAATTGTCTTTGACAAAATTGTCTTTAACAAAGTTTGATTTTCTTTGTTAAGATAGGATTAGAAGCTTAGTTTTTTAAAAAATGTTAAATATGCGTGTTTCTGAAGCAATGGATTGCACAGAAGTTCAGGTTTGTACACCATGTTTAATATCAAATGCATATCAATTGCCTTTTTATTGTCAAGTGCAATGACCTTTAAAAATGTGACTTTTAACTAAGAAGTTAGAGAAGGAACCTTTTTCATCCTGTGGTTGCATGTGTAAATTCTACAGAGGGGATTTTGTGCACAGGTGAAAATACAACATCATTCAAATCCTGTATCTCATAAATACTAAAATGTCAGCTGTGACAATGAAAATTGATGAGTTTTCCAGTTTGTATTGGAGAGGTGAAGAAAGAGTGAAAAATGAATGTGTACCCATAGAAAAATCTGGATATTCCTTACCTTTACTTGGACCTGTTGCTGATCCCACCTTACCCCAAGGAACAGAAGCAACAGCAGCCTTTGGAGCATATGCAGCAGCAGCAGCACACATCACAAATACTGGACTTCTGAGTACGACCTCTTGCCAAAAACACTGAAGCACTGAACGTGGGAACGATTAATGTTGAAGTGTTGCCTTTGCCAGGGATGTGTGTGGTGGGGGTAGAGGTGACACATACTATGTAGGAAGGAGAATTTTTCCTGCTTTTCCAACTTGTCTTTTACTGGGAAACATTATCCCAGTTACTTTTTCAATGAATAAAAATCATTATTTTATTTATAATTGCTGTTGCAAATATATTTTAAGAATTTCACACCACTGTTAACTTTCTACCAACATAGTTGAAATATGTTGTTAACTGTGTGTTGTTCAAACTGTTGAAAGTTAGCTTTTTGAGAAGCTGTGATTTATTTTTTCTATAAATTACCTGATTTATAAGTTCTTAAAAAAATGCATTAAATTGATATTAAAATACCATAAATTAATGGATGAAAGCTGTCAGTTTATTCTTGCACATTATCTTTCAGACACATTTTCATTAATGTTTTTTACATAATGCATTAATACACAGTGATGAAGTACCCTCTTTTAAGTATCACAGACACATACTTTAACATGCTCAAATATACAGATTGAATCCAAGCAGTACTGCTTCTGCTTTTCAGTGATATATTCAGTTTCAAGGACTAGATTAGAAATTGCATTTCCTCAAATCCTTCCATAATGAGGAAAATGTGGGAAAACACAATCATAGAATCACAGAACTATGCAGGTTGGAAAAGACCCTTGTGATCACCAAGTTCAACCATCATCCCTGCTCTACAAAGTTCTCCCCTAAATCACATCCACTAACACCACATCCAAATGACCCTTAAACACATCCAGGGATGGTGACTCAACCACTTCCCTGGGCAGCCTATTCCACTATCTAACCACTCTTTCTATGAAAAAAAATTCCTAACGTCCAGTCTAAACCTCCCCTGTTGCAGCTTGAAGCCTTTCACTCTTGTTCTGTCACTAATGACCTGTGAAGAGAGACCAGCACCAACCCCTCTACAATGACCTTTCAGGTAGTTGTAGAGACTGATGAGGTCTTCCCTCAGCCTCCTCTTCCTCAAACAACAAAAAGAAGCACAGTCATATTATAGGTTTGATCTGAAAGTCTCAAAAGAATATCAGTTGGTGGGGCCTTTAGGCTGAATGATGTATTGCTCTTTTACTGTCAACTGGTGATTGCTACAGATGAAAAAGCTTTTCTGAGTTGGGGGAAGAAATGTTAATGGAATAAAAAAACATTGCTGGGGGCACTAGAAGGAAGCATTTAGTGTTTCTATTATCTGATGAAAAAAGCATGGGGGTCTGTGTATGGCAGGTGCATATGTGGAGTGTGTCTGCCAGAGTCTGGTTTGTTCTGGTTCTACAGGGCTCCTGATTATATTCTATACCTCTAGTGCTGCATAATTAAACCAAGGATATAGCCTTCATCCATAGTCTTTACAAAGTCTTTATCCCTTATATCAGAATCAGTGTGAATCAGAAACACACCCACCCTCAAAAAAAAAAAAAAAGCGGGGGGGGGGGGGGGGGTGGGGCTGGGAGGGCATTAAAATACCATATCATCACAGAAACCTTAGGTAACATCTTGCTCATTACTCAATAGCAGACAAAAGCTAACACAGTGTCTAGTCTATTATTTAAACTCTATGCAAACCAGCTTTCTAGTATCCATATAAGCATCCAAAGAATCCTACATGTGTAGCTACTGGAACGCTGTCCAATTAAGAGCTGTAACACGTGCCCAGTATGTTTGAGGGGGTTTTTAATTATAACTGGCTAGCATTTGCAGAAGTAGTACTTTTCAGTCCTGGAGATAAGGGCAAGCAAATGAGTAGCAGCCCTTTAAAGCTCAAACCTTAAAAAATAACTTTGAGGGAATTATTTTTCTATGCTGTCCAGATGGACCTCGAAAGGCTGGAGAACTGTCCTTACAGAAACCTTGTGAAGTTCAGCAAGGGGAAGTGCCATGTCGTGCCCCTGGAAGTAAAAGCCGCATGCACCAGGACATGCTGGGTGCAGCCCACTGCAAAGTGTCTTTGCAGAGAAAGTCCTGGGGGACCTGGTGGACATCAAGTTGAACTTGAGGCAGCAACTGCAAGAAGGCCAATGGTGTGTCACCAGCAGGTCAAGGGAGACAATCCTTCTCTTTTAGTCAGCCCTGTTAAGACACATCTGGAGTGCTATGTCCAGCACTGGGAATACCAGTATGAGAGAGGGACACGCCAGAGTGAGTCCTGTGATAGGCCACAAGGATGGTTAAGGGACTGAAGCATCTGTCATATGTGAGAAGCTGAGAGATCTGGGACTGCTTAGCTTGGAGAGAGCTCAGATAAAATTACCTGACACAGGGAGTGTGGAGATTTGAGCACCTGTATCCACCACAAAGGTAACTGGACCAAGTCTCCTTTTGAATTTTGGGTTAATCTTAGAATATTCTGCCAACCTTGAGGAGGTACATTCATTTTGGAATCTAATTTATTTTCTTTTGGCCAATCGTTTTGGTTCCCAGGTATGTTTTCCCACGATTTTCCTGGAGTAGTTACCACATTTTCAATTTCTATTGCATTGCCAATCTCCCCTTTCTCCTCCGTCTGTCTTCTGTTTCCATGTTTGCCTTTAACAGAGGGA
>NW_009954442.1:2397550-2409790 GCF_000747805.2 Chaetura pelagica | reverse complement strand
ATGACAACAACTTTTCTACAAGGTCTTTTAAATTATTTTAGCTGTAATTCTGAGTTAAGAGCTTGGGGGGAAACCCATTACGCCTAGCCTCCTCCTTTAGGCATGGGAAGGGTCCCAGTCCTGTACCGTCTTGGGAGTGGGGTCACTCACCATTTTGGATTTGGGAATCACGTGCATTGTGGTTTCAGGTTGGTCAATTATTGGTGGACTCGTGGTTACCCCATCACCTCCCCAGATCTTGAGGTGGGTTGTGAGGTGGTCAGGCAGCCACTGTGGCATAGGTTGGCCATGGATTTCCGGAATTAGGGTCCAGTGTGACTTGTCTAATGTTTGACTTCTTGGAATGTTCACATTCTGGTACCTCATACTTTCTGCCATATTTAGTTAGTTGTTTGGCCAAATCTCCCCAAGTGAATGGATTATTCATCAGAGTTTGAGCTTTCCAGTTTACCTTTTAATTGAATGGCCAGACTCTTTAGGTAGACCCCTGGTAGACCCCTGATTAACACATCCATTCAGTCAGGGTTCACCTGCAACATTAACGGTGAGTCTTGACCTGTGATTAGCCAGCCTTGATAGATTAGTTGTATTACAGCTGCTTTCTGTATGTTATTAATGAACTGTGAGAGATCCGCTTTTAAAAAATAGGTTCCCCTTGTGACATGGGGTCTATCATGTTGATATTGCAGACAGCTCTTTGTGTCACTGACCATGGGGCATCGTGGTTCCCAGTGGTCAATAGGATTCAGGGTCCCCAGTACCCAGAAGCCTCCTTTTCTGATAATTGGATGCTATCCCCTCCTGAGGCTGACACCCTGATAACATACTTGGTATCAGTCTCAGTGAGCTGTTGACTGAATTGTTGTTTCAGGTTTGCCATTTCCAGGGACGCGTATGATGTTTCTTTATGCGTTATGTTCCCACATCTCTGCCAACTGTCAGTGGAATACTCGCTGCGTGTTATGGGTCATAGAGTCACGTGTGTTTGTTCTTCCTCATGTGAACTGTCACTATCATTTGTGAGACAAGTTACCAGGTGAGTTAGTCAAATGGGTTTCAAAAAATTAGTTAGCCTTTCTAATTTCTTATCCATTTGCTTCATTTCTTTGTCCCCCCTGCTTGCAAAAATTTTAAGGGCCTCTTCCAAAATTAGAGTGTTGTAGTTAAGCATCATGATGTCATTTCCTAGTTTGTGTATGGTGGGGAATGTCCCCATGTTGTGTTTATGTGCTTTACTATGCCAGATTTCCTGTGTTTTGAATCTCACCTGTTTTTTGGGTGGAGCAGACAATATAAACTCTTCATCTTCAGTGTTCCATGCATCTGAATTAGATTGGGCTTCAGTTTTATTGTGTTTCTTATATAGGGTGTTAGGTCTTTATGTCCTCTTCAACAAGTGTATCAGAACATTTGCCCCACTCATCCCTCCCCGAGGAATCCCAGCTGGTTTCTGATTCTTCAATTGGCACACTGAGTATAATTTCAGTTTTTGTTTCCAGATTGCTTTCTCTAATTATTTGTTTTCTCTAATTATTTGTTTTAAATCTTCACTTTCCTGCCAGATTACTGTGGCCAATACAAAGAAAGCTTTTGCATTGAAATATTCAGTGCTATGCTTGCGAACTCTCTGTTGTTGCCCTTCAGATAGTTGTGAGCTATCCTCTAGAGCTGTTAACTCATGACAAATCTGTTCCAAATTATCTGAGGTATAATATTCCCTCATCAATTCATAGTGCCTTCTAGTGGGAATATAATTCCTTGTTTTAAGATGTTCATAAAAGGGAATTACAAAAGGGCAACATTTAAATTCCTCTTGAAAGGGGCAGGACGGGCTCTGGTCTGCTTAGAACGCAGCGTTTCCAGAATTCCCATTGTGGTGTATTTGGTTTGTGTGGGTGAGCATGAAGTCTGGGCTGGTTTGGTCTAGATCCGCTTCTGACACCAATAAGAAATGTTGCGGTCCGAGTTCAAACTGGGCTAGAAGAACTCAAGTTGAATCACGGATCGCCTCTTCCCTTCTCGATTAGAGAAGGAATAGCCCCAAATCGGTTGGTTTTACTTTCCCAGTGGGTATGTCCCTGGCTTGGGACCAGCTGGCTACACTGGGTGTGTCTCCAGAGCACAAAACTCTGCCCAGATGTGCGCACACTGGCACAAACACAGAGATTATGTGTTTAAAATACCACTTTTCTGTAACAGTTTTTGAAGAGTGTGAAGGGGGGTGGAGGGGGAACTGGATATGCAAACGTACTCTGTCAGTAAAGAGAAAGAAAGACTATTCTAGTTGGGGGTAGAGAGAGCCCGAAGCCTTTCACTGTAGAGGGTTGATGAGGTGTGTGTGTGTGTGGCCAATTATTTTTTCCCGGGGAAGGGAAGGCAGGAAAAGAAAGGTTTCTTGGTCAATCTTAACAGCTCCCGGCTCAGAAACACTGACAGGAGAAGCGGCGCCGAGCGGTGGCGGCTGGAGCTGGGGCGAGACCTCGGGAGCGCGGCTGCAGGTGCTGCTTTAGGAGCGCTTAATGACGGAGCGCTCTGGGGAGTGAGCAGTGATCCCAGCTTTTTTGTGTGTGCTCCAGCTCCCTCCTTCTGTTTCTTTGGCTCAGTTTGCGTAGCTCCTCAGCGAGCAGGCTCCACAAGAAAAAGCAGGAACAAGCTCCTTCCCCCAGCCACAGAAGTCTCCCTTTTATCTGTCTACTATTCCTCTTTCTTCAGTCTTCTTTTCTTCTCCCTCCCTTGTTCCAGCAGCAGCGGATAATCGGCGGCAACGACCCATCGCGGCCCTTAAGGAACGTTTGGTGGGACTTTTTGCCCGCACGGCTCCCAGCCCCAAGGTGTGGTTCCTGCCACCTTTCTGTTTTGTTTGGTTGTTTTTTGTTTTTTTCTTTTTGTCTAAGTCTCTATCGCAGTCAGTGTGGTTGAGAGACATCTTCTGTGGAGGCCGGTTCTCCACAGGGACTAAAGGCAATGGAGCCAGACACCCTGTGGTGTCCAATGAAAGGATGAGAGGCCATGGACACAAACTGAAATATAGGAGATTCCATTCAGAGGTTGGTCACACATGGGAGCAAGTTACTTAGAGAGGTTGTGAAGTCTCCGTTCTTCAAGATACTCAAAACCCAATGGGATGGGACTAGCTCTGATCTCAGTGACCCTGCTCTGAGCAAGGGGTTGGACCAGATGATCACAGGTGCTCTCCTGCCTCAGCTGGTCTGTGAGCCTGTGATTAGATCAGTCACAGCTTGTCTCCAGCACAGGCTGAAGGCTGGAGCCAGCCAGGGACAAGGAAATGCTAGTTTATTTGGACAAAACCATTTCACTTTACATGAATCAGTTTTCACCGACTGTTGTATTTCAGTATCATTCAACTGGAGTTGTTACTATGTTACCCTATGTCCATATTTGTTTTGAAAGTGTCAGCATTGTTGTGTGGTCTTATTATCTTGTATTAGTTCTGAGAGATAATATTTTGAGTGGATAGTGGGAGTTTAAGCAGAATGACTGTTTGTCAGATGCCTGATTGCTTTAGTCTGATAACCCGTTTTCCACGAGGGTGGACCAGGTGCTTCAAAGCATCTCAACAGGCAAGCATGTGATAATGTGCTTCCAAAGAGACCACAGATAAATTGTAGTTAGCAAAAACTAAAAATATGGGTTCTTTGAATTTTTGTAATGGGAAGGCATTGTTTTGGGAGTCACTTCTTTTTGTTTGTAGTGTTGTTGTTTTTTTCTTTAAATTAATGGGCTTCTGATCTGGAGGGTGTCCTTCTTTGACTGTCCTTGAAAGTACATGCATTTCACTTGAAGGATCTTCTCTGCATCATTACTTCTCAGCTCTGCAGGGATGGAGCACTTTGAGAGCAGAAGAGCCAGCAGCTCTAGCTTCCAGATTGTCTGATACACTTCTCAGGTATTGTGCAACTAGAAAAGAGCTTTCAGACAAGACAGCTTTGGTGATTGGTTGTCACAGTCTAGAACACGCATTTTCCCTCCCAGCTCTAAAGCTGTTTATGTTGATTTGTTTTGGCAATAGGATGGGATGAGTGTGTTCTCTGCTCAACGGCACCCACATTTCCTATGCTGCTTCATAAACAGCTTCAGGAGTTTTGAGTGTATCACTTCAGCTACTTATTATTTGTTAAATTTTCCGAAGTTAGCAATGAATTTAAATTTAAGAGTTTTTAATTAATCTACATCATGTGATATAGGTTGTATATTGGAATATGCACATATGGTTTTATTACTCGGTGTGTGAGGTGAACACTGAAGAAAGGTAGAAAATAGGATACCAGAATTTTAGCAGTTCAGAACCCAGTGTAATGTAGTAGTAGATCAATATAACAATCAACAGGATGGTTGAGGGTTATACCAGTAGGATGATACTGGTTTACAGAATATCCTTGAATATCTGAAATTGTTGGAATTTTTGTTATACCTTTGTCTAAAAAAAATAATAAAAAAAATAAAATTAAAAATAATATCAGTTATTCCTACTTGCTTTTCAAAGTAGCATCTGTTGAATCTGTCACAGCAGCATTTGGTACAGCATTGTTAAAATGAAAATGTTGAAATCGTTATCAGTTTTCATACAAAGACATGAGTCACAGATGTACTACCTTATAGTAGAAAGATAACATCAAAATATGAGCTGTTCATTTACATACTGAAAAAGCTGTACTGCCAAACTAGTTTTCAGTAAATGTGTAGTACTAAACACATATGAGGAAAGACAGTGAGCTCTTTCAAAATAAAATAAAATAAATAAAATAAAATAATAGTGGTGTGGTCATTCTGGTTTACAGAAATTCCCCTAACATTGTTAGTGTTAGGCCTAGACTCCACGAATTTCAGTCCAAATGTTACACATGGACGTAATCATCCATAGCCACTAAATCGCCATTAAAGTGCAATTAGGTAATTTCTTTCTCTCTAAGGATATTTAATCTTGGACACTGTCTAAACTTTGAAATGGACTAATGTTGCATGGTAAAGAAAACAAATGTAAGTAGGATCCATGTCTCTTTTTTATTTCCTGTTATTTTGAAGTTAAGAGGTTTTATAGTGCCTAAGTTATGGGTTCTCCTTATCGTGGTACTTGAAATTACACTGAACTACAACCTTGAACCAGGTATCTCCAAGATACCTCTCTCTCTTCTCTGGCCCTGGAAAAAACTCAAAACATTATATATGCATTCAGAAGGCTGCTTATAGCTGTTGGTTTATGATTTTGGGTTTGCTTGTCTACTCCATCGCTGAGTCTGGACTCTGTGTTGGAAAAAGCATTCCCATTTCACAACAGGAATAATAAGCTGGGTTTCTCCATCTGTCCCCTCAATGTTCTTCTGTGAGATAATGTTTGACAGTCTCAGGGCACATGTAATCATTCATCTAGATGCCAGACAACATCATACTTTAAAGATATCTTCTTCAGAGCATATACTCCTCATTCACCTTTACAGAGCTAATCCTTCCTCTTGCATCTTGACAGGCAGCCATGTAGCTACAGGCCAGAAGAAACACTGTACAGATGGATGAGCTAAATAAGAATTGTGCTGAAGTCCACACATCAGGTGTTTTTGGGATTCAGGGTAGCATCTTATAGAGTTTTTTATGGATCTGGCTTACAGCATGACAAGAACAAAGTACTGCTCTGGAAAAAAGCATTCAATGGCGGAGGGGGGAAGGATTTTTTGCACTGTATACTTACATTTGTATAAATTCAAATACTCCATCTCCATCCCAACTTCAGTGCTGAAGCCAGGCCCATCCTTTGCTAGCACAGCTGTGGTACCCATGGGTACAACAATGTTTTGCTTGGCTGGTATCTTAGTGCCCATGCACATCATCATAGTGGTGTTGTGGTGTGCTTCTACTGCCTTCACTGGCATTTTACGTGGGGACTGATCTAAAACCTCTGTATTATCACAGCAAAATTGCTTTACTGCTATCTTATTGCTCTGCATTGAGAAATGCTTTTGCAAACACAGCCTTGGTATCTTGTCGAACTAAACCAGGCTGTTATCAGAGCAATCTTAATAGCTTGTTTTTCAGGCCAAGTCACATAATACTTCTAATTATAAAGGAAGTAGAATAAATATAGTCTATTCAAAAGTAATTTTTCTTCAATGAAGACAAGCTTTAAAATAATCTAAGAAGTAAATGAACAGTAAGAGTTTTTCTAAAAGCCCTCAGATGATGGTTTCACTTCATTTGGAGATGTGCACAGGTAAGATTATTTCAGTCTTCCTCCAGTCCCCTTTGTTCCTTAGATCAATCTTTGCTCACATCTCATATGGTGGAAATTTTCCAAAGAACAAAAAATCAAATTTGTCAACACTGTCATTTTCCTACCAGAGCAGATGTCGGGGAAATCTGGTCCTAGCCATAAAAATAAAACTCCTGTTTGATCGGCTGAATAACTAGAGATTGCTAGCCCTATGCATGGGATTCTTACTATTTAAGCAAGACATGTTTGCACTCAAAAGCAATTTGCAAAAATATTTATTATGTTCATATTCAATATATATTTGTTCTGCTTCTTCAACATTCTCATAATTTGCTAGTGCTGCTTAGGTTAATGTTAAAGTTAATGCCACAAATGAGTTGAGAGGAAGTGTATATTATCATGTAGTTTATAAACAACTGTGTTTAAAAAAACTAACAACCAAAACCACTTCTATGTGTTTATGGTAAGTTCTGCTTTAAATCTGAAGCTTTTGATTGATTAAATATTTAAAGCATTTTTTAAGAGAGGACCAAAGAATTATGTTATCTTTCTTAATCACAGGACCAGAGAATTATGTTAACTTTCTTAATCACATTTCGCCTTTGCTGCAAAGCACTGGCTGTTCATAACTTAAAAACAAACACTTATTGATCACATCCATTTCTCAAGCAAGCTAATTTCATTTATAATTAAAGATGTTTACTTGGCAGTACAAAAACCAGGAGCCCTTTGCTTATTCACAAAACAAGCCATGCATGGGCAGCAGAATTAGTCTTACACTCCTACCTTTGTACACCACATATGGATGCTTGTTGCCAATTAAACCTGGACAGTCTCACTGGCTGAGCTGGGGTAACTGGGTGCTGATCAACAGATTGAGCTTGTTCAGCACTGTGACCAGAACATTGGGGAGAAGGCATGTCTGCTCATGGTGCTCTGAGCTTTGCAAGAAAACTGTTGTGTATAGAAGGGAGTTCACGTGTATGAGTCACATCCTTTGCAACATGAAAAATTAGTGAGGAGATAAAGACAATTCAATCAAACATACTACAAACAGCTCATTTCAGGTAGCAGTCCTGAACATCACTTTTAAAAATTGTAGTTTGCTGTTTTGTAATTGGGTCTGTTTTAACATCACTTTAAAAAACTTTTCTGGATGTTTTATAAATTGATTTTTTTCATGTCACTTTTTAAAACTGTGTTTTGATGGTTTTCTAATTGCATTTAATTGTTTGTGTTGTGCTGAATGATCTCCACCTGCCAATGAGCAGGCAGTTGTCCTGGTGAAGAGTCAGCAGTGTGGAAGTGTCTGGAAGCATACAATTGTCCCTTTCTGAGTAAGAAGATCCTCACCTTGTTTATTCATTACATTTAAGGGTGTGCTGGTTTCCTTGCTTTCCCTAAAAACCAGGCAGATGAGCTGAAGGCATGTGGCTTCAGTGTCCCAGCAGAGATGACAGCTGGGCTGTGCGGGGCTGTCTTCTCCACCCTTCCACATCTCAACACCACAGTGGTGGGACCAGCAGTTTGCTGGACCAGCAGTTACCAGCTCCCTAAACTTGCCCCCAACATGCAGTGCAAAGTGGTACTTCTGGGGGCTACTTCAGGGACTCTGAGAATTAATTTTGGACCTTCAAAGACAGTGAGGCATCGTGCTTGCAATAGGACTAAGTGGATCACTCCAGAAGTGTGGGTTGCTTTTGCTCAAGGCTGTCACTCTCAAACAACAGGATCTAGGCAGATATGGGTAGTTTGATCAAAGACCGAGTCCTTACTCAGCATGGCAGCTAAGGGCAGCTCCCACTCAGCCATTCACATCGTGTCAGCTTTGCCCAGGTGACATTTAGAAATCTATTATGGGATTCTTGACAAAAATAAAACCAATTAAAAAATCCAGAGGACTGTAATTGCACATGCTTATCAAGCTTATCAAATTTTGTAAAGGAAGTTGACTTAAAACACTGCAAAAGCTTTAATTAAAATTTATTTCAGTATGTAAAAGGAGTCAATCAAGTTTTACAATTAAATCTTGGCAAGAGGACTTGTTGGAAAATGTCAGTGCATAAATTGCATTAATTGTGTAATGCTGTTCAACATGGCTTTCTCTGCTGCTTTACTGATGGAGTAGGAAGGAGAAGAATGAAAACACCATGCTGAAACCTCTCTGCACAAGAGTGGATATTTGTCACTTCAGACTCTTTCTTGTTTAATAGAATGCATTACCTTAACTTTCAGAGGGAGGAAAGTAATATTGTCAGTGGTGAAAAACAGCTGGATATCATTAATCGCTTGAAAGTGGAGGTGGTGCTCTCATCACTTCCTTCCCTTTTCCCTCTGTGCCCTGTTCAGAGACGTAGCTTCATCTTCCCTGTTCTGACTCCACTGACCCCAAATAACAGCTTTCTGGCAAAATGAAGCTGGATTTTCTGGGTTTCCTTCGATATTTTGTCAAGCTCCTGGCTTCCTTATATGCAGGACAGGGAAAGGGAAGAAGAATCTCGTCCTTTAACATGCTGAGTTTAACAATCCCTCTTTAATGCTTCCTATTTAATGCACACTTCATGCATGATTTGCATTACTTATTTCTAGGCTAAGAGCCTGATGACTGCAGGAAGCTCCATGTTGGAGTAATCTACCATCCACCTCTCTACCGGAGGTGGGGGGGTTGAGAAATGTGGGTGGGACAAGGCAAGCAGCCAGGGCTGGGAGTGGCTGAGCTGCAGGGATCCAAGCTACCCAGGTGCTCTGTGGGCTGCCCTCCAACCCAGACACTGTTCCTCTTTGCAGGCAGCTTTTTTTCCCCCCCAGTCTCAAGAGTGGTCAAAATAACCCCAGCAAATCTAAGGGGATTTGTTCATCTAATTGCCCTAAATCTATTCCTGTGTATTCCCTCCTGTGCTCCACTGGCAGGAGGAAGGTTGGATAGAAATGGGATTTGCCTGCAATAGCCTTTCTCTTTACTGTTTTTCTGTGTTTGTTTCTTCACATAGAGGAAGTCTGATGGTTTCTGAGAAATGAGGGAGGGGAGAAAATGGCTCTGCCTTTTGCAATAGCTGCTGTTTGTTGCTTTCCCCAGGAAAAAAACATTGTCAGGCAAGGAGGGATTTCTTTGGGGCAGTTCAATATATGAAGGTCAGATTTTGCAGGATTGGCTCCAGTAGGAACCAAAGTGTTATTACTGAGGATATGTCAGGAAAAGCATAGAAAAGTTTGTCAGCCTGCTTCTTTTTGTTCCCTCCTATAGGCAGGATCTTGTATTAGCTGGATATTAGATCAAATATTATACTGAAGATGAACTTTGCTGTTCTGCTGCACTTCTTCATGAAACACACTTGCTTTTTTCCTGATTAGTGCTCATTCCTTTGGCAACAGAGGACTCCCCTGTGGCATTTAATTATTTACAGCTATATCCAAAGTGAATTTCAGCAATAGTGCTGTGATTCTGTTGTGGAAAGCAAAGCTCTTCATTAGGAAATTACTCATTCCAGTATGGTGGGACTGGATGTTTTTCACTGCCACCAGCCTCTCTGCTGCTTTTAGTCTTCCAGCTGGTGGGGAAAGTCAGGATGTCTCATCACTGCCCCAGGGAGGGTGCATTTACCAAATGGAGGTAGGTGTATACCCTAAGGGGCATAGGCAATATACAGGATTTATTCCTTTCTTCCAAGGAACTACAGCTGGTTTTCTGGCCATCAGTTCTTTGTTTTTCCCCTTTCTCCTTCCCTAGGGATCACTTTTCCACCTAATGAGATTGCCATTGTTAACTCTCATTATTTTAATACAAGTTTCACAGTATGTAAGTGTTCTGTAATAAATGTATTACTTGGAAGTATGTTTACATATATACATATTTTAAAGGTTCTAGTTTTCACCTTTTCAATCTTTGTCTCACAAGCTCAAGAAGAAGATAAAAATAATTCTATTTTTCAAATCTTGTAGTGTTAGAGTTGTTGAACTTGGCAGCATATTTCTGTCCTCAAACTGGACTTTGGAATACAGCTCTTAGATAGAAGATCTGCTTGATCTACTAGAGCTCATATTTTCTTTATAACTATGTACATTTTATTTTTCTCTATTATGTGCTGTGCGTACATTAGGTTTAGTCTACTTGAAGTTATTTTTCCATGACCTCCCTTTGTGAAGTGTTAAAAGAGAAACTTGCACTATAATGCTTCATACAGTCATAATATGTCAAATAATTGATTTTAAATTAAATGGGATTTTCTGCTTTTTAAGGTTTACTCTCTAACATGATGAATAGGTGTCTTAATTGTAGTCTGACTTTTATTATTTTTTCCAGATGGGAGAAAGTGAATAAATGTGATTATTATTAGAATGCAAGAAGTTCACAGACTACTTTGAAATAAAAATGTGAGTAGGCGGATGAATATGTAAAATCCTTGTCATTACCCTGCTTTCCAGACTGCATGGTGGGACTTGTATTCTTTATGTTGTATCACAGATGTATTGCATATTAACTGTCATGACCCATCAGCTCCAGATTAAAATTTGAATCAAAGGGCTTGTTTCCTAGCATGAAACATCATTTTAGTTTCAAAATAACCCTTATTCTGTTTCTTCTGTTCCTGATGGGGCTAATGAGCAGCACTTATGTAAAGTGACCCCAAAAGCCATTAAATACCCATAACTTAATTGCTGGTAAGAAATAATTTTTTATGAAGAAATTGCTATTCCAAGCCAGGTTTAGTCACTTAAAATCAGGCAAGTGATGTTTACAGAGCTCCTCCAGGATAAATACTATGTAGTGGGTTGTTGATTTGGTCTCTAAGTGTCTTATCAGGTCTCATTTTCACCTTAGTAACATTTTCAAATGCTTAAACTTTGAGTGAGCAGGAATAAGTGAAGAAGGTTAGGTTTAGGGATGTGAGCACATGCCTACATGTTGACTGGGCAGTCACTGTGTCTAAAGAAATGGTTTACTCCAGCAGTTACCAACATTTTGAATTGGGATCAAGAGAAGACAGGATGCTTTCCCGTTATTTTCTTCAGTAGAAAAAGCAACTTGACAGTGCCTAAGGACATCTGTTTTATCCTTCCCATAATTAAATAATAGGCAATTAAGTGCAAATTATGGGAATAAAAGTGACCTGACTGTGCACTGGGGATTTTGGTAGCTGAAGGGAAGCTGTTGCTGGAAAACCCTGTGCTGTGGCCGCTGGCCCAACACTTACTGTGTGGCTTTCCCAGTATATGGGTGATGCCTGGGCTGGGGAGACATAGGGAGCTGCTGATCACGGCAGACACTGGCGACACTTCCCACCACCTAGCAACATTTTCCCAGTTATCCTGGAAACTTCACTAGGCTCAGGAGAGCAGGTTGTGGGGGTGTCACTGCTGTGTATGCACCCTGTTTCACCATTTGCTTTACAAAGGCTGATGGAGCAGTATTGAGGGTGAGAGGACAATGACTTATCAAATCATGGAATCATAGAACAACTTGGGTTGGGACATGAAAGACCAGCTACAATAAAGAAGCAGCAGTCAGTTGCTTTCTGCCTGACTGTCACGATCCGTGACCTATTATATCTCCTTATTGGAGTGTATTAACTTATCAGGATTTGCTGAGAGATCCACACGTGGGTATCGCCTCACACAGAGGAGACAGGGACTTATGCCCTGACTTTTTCGAGTGAATAACTTGCTCAGTGCTTACTAATATTTCTAAAGAAATGCACGGTTTATTGTGGGGAAAGCAAAGCAATTTGGGGCAGGAGGTTCAAAAGGAGTGATTATAACACATTAAACATATATGGGTACACCTTAGTTACACATCTTATTTAAGTGAGGGAAGGAGAGGGGAGGGATATGCCCGAATGGCTGGATTATACTTTCCCCTATAAGCTGGGGTAGCCGGAATTGTCTCACCACGCGGCAGTGCAGGTAGGATGAGCTGGGTAGCAAAGAGGCTGCGGGCACTCCAAGCGCAGGTCGCCCCCCCCCCACCCCCGTAGCTGCGGCACGGCTGTTTGCAGACCCTGGAAACGCGGCGGTTTCAG
>NW_009954442.1:2391651-2396959 GCF_000747805.2 Chaetura pelagica | reverse complement strand
GGGAAAGATTTTTGATGCATCTGTGAGCATCATTTATTTCAATGCTTGCTGATGTGCTTAGTAAATGTGATGAGGAAGGATACAAATGCAAAACAATGTGTAATGCCTGACTGCACTTTGAATTTTTAAAAAAGGAAAGCTATTGCCTTTTAATTCTGTAAGATAGGTCAGTTCTTTCCAGGCTGTTCGTAATATTCTTTCATCCTGCACTGAAACACAGCTGTTTCTTTCTGTGAAAAGAAGCTGGAATTTAAGTTAAATACATTGATTTTACTGGTATCTGCTATTGCATCTTAATTTGAAACTGTATGGAGCATATAGCTCATTATGCTGGGATGTCAGTAAACACAGTATCTCTCATTTGAATTTCATACTGTTCTTTGATACTGTATCATATAAACCCAAAAAGGAATATGTGAAGTGTGAAACATAGCTCATGCTCTGAGGGGTTTTTTTGTCTAGCTAAGCTGAATTTTGGAGAAGTATTTAAAAGATGAAGTATAAAAACTAGAGCAAATATCGTAATAAGTCTTAATGAGTTGTGAATACATGGCACTTCAACTTTGCAACTAAACAAAACTATTCCTGCATGCTGCTATTAGATAGAATAAGGACCTCATAAAAAAAATAAACAAATAAACAAAAAATCAAAACAAAACCCAAACCAAACCAACAAACAATGAAGGAATAGTTGATCACTATTTAATTTATAACTTAAGATTAATAAATATCCTTACATTGGAAGATGTCTGACTGGTCTGTGTGGACAGCACGCTGGTCATTACTTTTGCTGTATTTCCTCTTGTGCTTTTCAAAAGCTCTAACTTGAAGGACAGGAAGAGATTTTACTTTCCACTGAAAGTGAATTTCTTCTTTTTCTTTTCAGGAAGGGGAAATAAAAAAAAACCAACACAAAAAAACAAAAAAAAATCCAAACTCCCAGGACAAAGTGTTGGGTGTAATAAGTCTGAATCAGAGAAATGTCTCTATTCAGAGAAGGTTAATGATTAATGCTTCTCCCCAGTAAGTGACTGATGGGTTCCCTGATGAATGAAAATGATGAATATGCAGATCCAGCCTAGTAATCCTTTACACAATCGTCCTTTTAACAGACTTAGTAAAATACATACATACCTTAAGTAGGAAAAATCTTGTGTATCTCACATCACAAACACTTTGAAATATAGAAGGCCTGAGGCAAAGTGAAGTCAGTAGATTTAAGGACAGGACAGCAAAGCTGGAGTAGGAATTTTTCAGGGAAAAATAAAAGAACAAAGATTTGAAAAGTAATAAATGTTTCATTGCTTTAAATTCTAGAAAGAGTTTGATCAATAATGGGAAAAGTACAAAAAAAATTCTGCAGCTCACTATTGATTTTCATGTAATATTTACCCTTTGAAAGTCACTATCAGGTCATTACTGAGACAGAAGAACACTGAAAAGTTAAGGACTTTTACCACCCTCAAAAGCTACGTATTTTTTACTCAAGGTCACAGTGACTATTTTTGGAAAACCATTATTTCCACATAGCATGTGAGGAATAAGAGTTCCAGCTGCCAGAAAATACAACTGAAGTTCCTATTACTCTCTGTGAAGGCTCATACATAAGTTGTTCCGTTTGAAAATAAATGGGTTTTTTCCCACCCTAATATGATAACTTATTAAGTTCTATTATTTTGGCTTTTCAGTTAATAATTAGCCAACATCACACCATTAACTGATTTATGACCTTCACAACTCAGATCCTGTTGCCCCTGGCCCCATTTGTGTTATTTGCCTTCAGCACAGAACGTCATCACTGGGGCATTTTAGGTCACCCTGAGGGAGCATCTGGACTTGTGAGGGGGCAACCATGTTAGCAGAGAGAGATGGACCACGAGGCTCCATGCTTAGCTAGACACCAAAATGTGCAAATTTAAGTGGAGTTAAAGTGCATATGCTTGAATTTTTTTAATTATTTTTTTAATTGTAGCTTTGTGCCTCTGGAAGAGCAAGAGCCTAAGCAGCAGCTTTATTCCTAGTGGTACTGGCAATTCAGATGTATCTTAATTTCTGATGATGTTAAGAGTTGGGACATCCTGTCCTTATTTCATCTATCAGCTTGGCTAAGCCAAAATGTGTTAGTACTGTACAATGTTTATTTGACATTTTATCTACATTTGATTGCCACCCAGCCTACTATTTACGTATAATTAAAGGCAGGTTTAGTGTTGTGGTTTGTTGGGGTTTTTTTTGAAAATAAATATTTCTATCCTTTTCTCTCTTTCAGTAGTCCATGTTCACTTCAGTGCCAGTTTTTCAGTTCCCTCTCTGCTTCATGGTTTCACTTTCTCTTTTTTTTTCTTTTCTTTTCTTTTTTTTTTTTTTTTTTTTCTTTCCCTCTTTATTCCCTCTTATATTTTCTATTGCTTCTTGGGGAAGAAGGTATCTTCTTTAAATGTTAAACATACAGTAGGCCATAAAGAACAAATAAATCCCCAAATTAATCCTTCTACCTAGTTCTCTTTTACAACTTGATTTCCTTTCCCTTTTTCTTTTCATAGCCTACCAACATTGCTATAATTTGCTCCAGCTAAGCTTTCCCCATCCCCCCCCAATACAGATTAAATGTTTCTATTGGGGAAAAAGAAATAATTGTTTGGGCAATTTTAAATGTAAGCCTTCACATCTCATGTTGCATTTTCTAGAAATGCTGACTGCATGAATGAGATTGAGAGGAATGTGCTGGGAAAGGCTGTGCAGTGCCACAGTGGGCCAAACCCCCAACGCTGCTTGGATGTACCTGGTCAGGTACCAGCAAAGAGCTCCAGCTGGATCCTGTGACTAAAGCAAGCCTAAATTGGCTAAATTAATTCTGTGTTATTCTGAGGACTTGTGAAGATTAGAGCCAAAAAATAAACCTGCCACCAGTGGTTCACTCCTTACTTGTTCTTCTCTTTACTAGGTAAAATATTGTCTTGAATGTTTTCTTCAGTTGTTTTTATTTTGGGTTTTAGAGCCACAGTTAATAGAAATGTGAATACGAAGTAGAGGCTTTATTTGAGGAGAAATAAATTAATTTGATTTCAAGTTTCCCTGAAGATAGGGAATTATGAAAAGGACTTTGTGCTGAGTGTCTGTTTTAATGATTCTATGAAGTTCCAATCGAAGAAATAGACTTACTGTGAACCTGACATTCAATCACAGAATCTTTTATGTTCTTCCATTGTCTGATTGCTGTATTTTACATAGAGCCTGCTGTGATTTTTTTTTTTTGTTTCTCTCTGAGGACAAAAATATGCTGCTTCTGCTCTTTTAATCAGATAATTGTTTGCTGCACTTTATATGATTGACAGACAAAATAGGGAAAAATGAATTTGTACAGTTTGATTTCTTATCAGTTTTGAAGGATGTGATTATTGCTGTTGCTCTTTCCTAGAGATTTTAGGTCTTCAGATAGAGATCAGTAATAACAGTAGTTATTTGTCACAGGAAGCCTTGTTCTATATGCCATGCCATTATGTTTGCTAGATATAGTAACCTCGCTGTTTTGGCAGCAAATTCTGTGTTGTGCCTGGACTTGTGTCTACAATACATTTCCCAATGTATACAGTCTGGACCATCAAAACAAGTGAAAAACAGATTGAAAAGAATGCATTGAAATCTGTGGCATGTGTGGCAGTTTTACTGAATGGAGAGCTGAGCACATGAACACCAAAACCACTCTTTCTGTTGATACTCTTTGCTGAGGTTCCATTATTGAAAACATGTCTTAGTGCTGGAAATAAGAAATTACAGTTGTGTCAGATATTATTTATTCCATATTGTCCTGTAAAATAAAACTGGCTTCTATAAATAAACTGTATGTTCCAGTCTAATACATTTTTACTCTATATTGTAATGTCTTTAAGTCCTGTAATCCAGATGTTTCAAGAATACACATTGAACATTGAGTGCTGAATACCACAGTTACTGAGTTCTCAGAAATTTTCCTGTAAAGTCTTTTAGGAATTGTCAGATATTCAAATCAGTACTGGGTAGCTCTCAGTAGAAGTTTAAATTGTGTTATATGTATATACATTGTTTTATGCAGTTATATGACTGATAAATTTAATTGTCTTTTGATTACTTAAAAAAACAGTGAGAAAAGAGCAGTGAACAAAGAAGGATGCTTAAACCAATTTGGTTACCCTGTTAAGGGCTGCTCCCTGGCAATGCTGTTTTAGTGGACTATCTAATATCAGCCAGCCCAGCTGTATGAGGTGCTGAGTTTCCCAGCTGCTTCCACAACTGCTGGGAAGATGAAAGTTGCCTGGACCTTACAGGATCAAACCCACAGATGAAAAGGAATCACAGTATTTTGTCTGACGCCTATGACTAAATGATTATGTTCTGTGAACTATAACTTTCCCTCCAAATACAGCCAGATGCCATTTTTCCCCAAAACTAATTCAGGGTTAGCATCTCGAGCATGCCAGACAAGCCAAGTTCAATTCCTCACTGCTGTGCCTCTCTGGAACAGCAACCAAGGGCCATTGACTGTAACCCAGCCAGCTGCAGGGGTAGTTTTCCACAAGTTGTGGGTGTACCTTCTTTTGCAGTGGCCATACCCTTACAGGAAGAGCCTGAAGTAAGTTACTGAATCAAGGTTGAATCAAGGCTGATGATACCTTAGGAATGGTCCAACTATGTAGAGGTTCTCTGGAACTGTTTTTCTCTGGTGGCACCTTGAACATTGGTCTTCATTTTAGACTAATAGAATTGTTTGGGTTGGAAAAGACCTTTAAGATCATCAAATCCAACCTTTAACTTATCAGTTCCAAGTTCACCACTAAACCATATCCCTTCAGGACCACATCTACATGTCTTTAATAACTCCAGAGATGGTGACTCCACCACTTCCCTCGGCAGCCTGTTCCAGTGCCTGACAACCCTTTGGGTGAAAAAAGTTTTCCTAATATCCAATCTAAATCTCTCCTGATACAACTAGAGGCCATTTCCTCTTGTCCTGTTGGTTGTTACTTGGGAAAAGAGATCAACTCGCACCTGGCTCTTGGCTACAACCTCCTTTCAGGTAGTTGTAGAGAGTGATAAGGTCTCCCCTTAGCCTCCTTTTCCCCAGGCTAAACAACCCCAGTTCCCTCAGACACTCCTCATAAGACTTGTTCTTCAGATCCTTCACTAGCTTTGCTCCCCTCCTCTGGACATGTTCCAGCACCTCAATATCCTTCTTGTAGTGGGGGACCCAAAACTGAACATAGGATTTGAGGTGCAGCCTCACTAAAACAGAGTACAGGAGGAACTGTATGTTTGGTGTTGGTATTTTTTT
>NW_009954442.1:2383787-2391605 GCF_000747805.2 Chaetura pelagica | reverse complement strand
TGTAGACCACAACATTTGAGGCCCATTTTCATTATGAGTTAACAATCTAGACCTCACAGTTTCATAAAAAGATGGAATAAGATTACTCTTTATTTTCCAAGGTGCTCTAATTTGGGGCAGTGACACAGGGGGCACACCTGAGACAAACAGAATTTTGGTAGCTGTTTTGGAAGAAGGGAGTTCTTCCCTTTGTAGCTGGGTTTTGAAAAATTCGTCTAATTCTCTCCTGAGAATTTTTACTGAAATCAGTTTTGTGCAAGAGACTCTTTTTTTCAGTGTGAGAAGAGTCATTGCAGGCTAGGTACTTCAGTAAAGATTTTTTGTGAGTATAAACTCATGCACCAAATTGTAATAAAGTAGTTTGGCTGAGCCTGCTTTACACATGCTCAGTCCAAGACATCTCACAGGTATTTCTAAGAGAATTTCTGCACATCCAATGAGGGGGATAAAGCAGTTTGAATGGACCAAGTAAAGCATCTTTTACATTGCTCCTCTGCATTACTTAAGACTTTGGTTAAAAACAGTAACTTAATCACAATGCCTTGAATACCGTCTTTAATTTCAATATCTACACAAAGGAAATTACATATTTTACTCTTGATGTTCCTCACCATCCTCAAACTCTTCTCACATCTGAATACTTATACTGTGAATAAATACAATAGGCTGTAGTTTCCCACATGTTCTATTACTAAAAATCTTAGTCTGCCAAAGCACGTGTACTAAACAGGATACTTTCTGCTTTAGAAGGACCCCCTTGGAAATGTTGAAGACCAGGCTGGATGGGGCTTGGAGCAACCTGCTCTAGTGAGAAGTGTCCCTGCCCATGTAGAGGGGGTTGGAACTAGATGATTTTTAAGGTCCCTTCCTACCCAAACCACTCTATGATTCTATGATACACACACACACAGTTTTAGAACTGAGTTCCAAAATTCTCTCTTCTGGCCAGACATGGAAAAAAAGGAAAAAATAAGCTATAAGGCATTACATGGGCACTATCAGATGTTCATATGTCTTTATTTATAATATGAAGCACTTGGACCAGCAACGTTTCAAAATGGGTAGCTCTGATTGTTTGCCTCAAAATCAGAGACAGAGACGCAGAAGCTCTGAGGGATGACCAAGGTGACGAGAGGAACCAGTGTCCGAGGTGGTACTGGGATTTCTGAATCCTAATGGAACAGCATGAGTGGTGACCTCCATCCATAAGAAATTGGGATGACATAATGTCATGGTTTGGGCCCAACACGACAACAAAGAAACAGCCACATGGCTGCACACTCAACTCCCATCACACACACACACATTGTTGGATGGGGAGGACAAAGGCCAACTAGAAACTCATGGGTTGAGACAACTGATGAGGAGGGTTCTTCACCAATTAAGGTCCCAGGCAAAACAGACTCAACTTGTGGAAAAAAAATAATTTAATTTCACACTAATCAAACACATACATGACACAGACAACACACAGAGCAGGGCTTGCATATGTTACCCCACCCCTTCCTTCTTCCCGGGCCCAAATCCCTTTGTTCCCAGTTTCTCTCCCTCGTTCCCCCCAGCAGCACAGGGGGACAGGTGATGAGGTTTAGAGTCACTTCACAGGCTGTTGGTTCCTGCTACTCCTTCCTCCTCAGGAAGAAGGATTCCTTACAGTCTTTCTCTGCTTCCCCACAGGGTCCCTCCCATGGCAGAGAGTCCTCCAGGAACCCCTCCTTCATGAATCCTTCCCACGAGGTCCGGAGTTGCTCCAGCCTGGGCTTCCCACAGAGTCACAGGCTGCTTCAGGAACAGTCACCTCCTCTGGCCCTGGGATCTTCCAAAGATGCATAATCAGAGTCCACTGGCAGCAAATCCAAATCCACTGGCCACGTCCTCCCTTCCTGGCTCCTTCAGAAAATGTTCTACCACATTTCTCCACGAGTGCAGGGGCACAGCTGCCATCTCACCATGGGTTGCAGGGAAACTTCTGCTTGAGCACCTTTTTCACCAACCACCAGCACAGTTTTTCTGCTTTAAGTGTTTCTCTGCTCAGGTCTTATTTCAGTTCTTTCATGTGTTAATCACTGAGGTGCATCTCTTGTCCCTCTAATGGCTCCTTGGCTGGGTTTGGAGCAGGGGGGACTTCTCAGTTTCCTACCGAAGCCATCTCTGGGGCCCTTGCCCCACTACAAAAAAACCACTAAAACCAAACCAGCACAAGTTTAACAAACCTATGTAGGTCACACACGGACTTACCTCTGTCACACAGCAGGCCTTCAGAATCATGACACACAGGAGGCCAGCAAGGCCTTTACTTGCAACTGGTAAAGGCAAGTGAAAAAGCGTTACAGCTGAAGAACAGCACGACTTGATAAAGATTTGCATATCTGCAGAAATTATAAAAACCCAGATGAGACTAACTTATTCTTTGGGAGAAACTAAGTTATTCCTCTGAATAAGGAACAGGTCCCTCAGTTGTCTGGACAGAGAATTTTTTTTCAAAGTGGTTTCTCTCATAGAACAAATTTGATGTCAGTAAAATTTGTGAGATGGAAAAACAGTGATTATGTTTCACCTCCAGTTTTAAGGAACAGCTTTTAAAGCTACTAGGAAACATTTACACACTCTGCATTTATTGCTGTAATAAACTTGCTTTCATTTTTAAAGCCAGGCATCACCATGTGGGAATTTCACACACCTGGTGATTTTTATAGCTCATGAAGACATCTTTATTTCCCTCCTTGGTGGATAGATGATTTGTGTCACAGCCAGAATACACTGAAATACTTTAACTGCATTTAGCATAGCATCCTGTTACTGCTATATTGTCATTGATAAGATTGTCTCTCTTTCCTGGGTTTATGTGCTATGTTCTCCTGAACAACTGCACTTTCCCAAGTGCATGTCTATGGCTACATACTGCCAGCAGCGTGGCACTGCCAAAGCCTGTAGCCTGAGGGAGTCAGGGCTGCAGCTGCTCTGTTCCCCCAGGTCATACCAGCAGTGGGGCTGAACATGGGATCCCCATTGGCACACATACAGGTGCAATACAGGAGTATGGATATGTGTAGCTGGGCACAGCCCCATTAACATCTCCAGCAGATCAGGATGGAGCTCTGTCAGTGGGAGTACACACATGGATGCCAGCACCTGGGCTCACACAACCTCTCCAAAGGCTGCCCCAACTCCCTCACTCTCCCCAGCTGCTGGCACCTGGCACACAAGAGCAGCTGTATACTCGCATTTTCTTCCAAAGACTTCTCAGCCTGCTTGCCCAGGACAGGGTATCCACCTACTCTAATCTACAAGGACTGAAGGTGTGAGGCTTGGATCTCAATCATACTATTTCCATAACCCTAGTAGCACAGGCACCCTGTAAATGTACTAAGCCAAGTCCGTTTGATTCCCAGTGTGGGAGAATGTATTTGAAGAGGGCACCAGGTGTGAGAAACTGTTCTTTTCTTCCTCACATAAGCCCCCCAGTATCAGCTCGTGACACCAGGATACGCCAGTGCTCTGAGATTAGAGCCTTGGGTGAAGGCAGGGAGTCTCTGCGTTGCCATTGATCAGATACACCATGAAAAATGGTCATCACTTCTCAGTTCTAAATATCAAGAACACAGGTGGAATTTAAAGGCAACCTCTCATGAGAACAGAATTCCTACTAGAGATTTATCAGAAAAAATAGACACTGTAAAGAAACACAAATGGTGGAGGGAAAATCCAAATTTAGAGATAAGCTAGCAAGCTGGGAAATAAATAGTCAAAAAAGCATACTGATACATCTAATGTTTTAGAAAATGGGTTAAATTGGGAGGGGAAGAATCACTTTAGTTCTACATTAACAGTGGCTCTTGCACTAGGATACACATTGCATCAGCCACTATTTCAGATGGAGTAACATCTCTGAATAACTTTTCAATAATGAAGATTATTTTTCATCACAGATCCTGCATGCACACAGCTGTTTAATACTCAGAATTGTCTTTAAAAGTTAATTTATTTGGATTTTTTCACTTTTAACAGCCTGCTTCATTTACAGAAGTGATGCTGGTGGGAAGGCAATGTTCAGAAGGTGAGCATTTACATCAAGAACTGCTACAGACCTGTAAGCTATCAAGTCAGAAAATCACAGAATGGTTTGGGTTCGAAGGGGCCTTAAAGATCATCTAGTTCCACCCCCCCGGCATGGGCAGGGACACCTCTCACTAGATCAGATTGCTCAAAGCCCCATCCATACTGCCCTTCAACACTTCCAGGGAGGGGGCATTTACAGCTTCTGTGGGCAACCTGTGCCAGTGCCTCCCTCCCTCCCAGTGAATAATTTCCTCCTAATGTCTAACTCTAAATCTACCCTCTTCCAGTTTAAAACCATTCCCCCTCCCCTATCATTAAATGGCCTTGTACAAAGTCCGTCCCCAGCTTTCCTGTAGGCCCCCTTCAGGTACTGCTTTAAGGTCTCCCTGGAGCCTTCTCTCCAGGCTGAACAACCCCAACTCTCTCAGCCTGTCTTCACAGAAGAGGTGCTCTAGCCTTCAGATAATCTTCATGGCCCTTCTCTGGACACACTCCAACAAGTTAGTAACTGGAAAAAAATTTGCTATTCATCAAATAACCTCAGTCAAGGAACTATGACATACAGGGGGAACCTCCTTGGCCAAAGCAGGAAATATGTCATCTTGGATTAGACCCAAAAGGCAATCATCTAGGAAAACAGAACATTTAAAGAGCATATGGCTTATCACATTAGGATAGTTAAATATTGCTGCAGTTGAAAATAAAAAGGATCTTATCAGTCTCTTGAAGAATCTGATTGATGAGTCTCTTGTTTTAATACTGTAGTACATGGACTACTGGATGAGAGTATTTTGCATGCAAATCACTTAGCTTTTTATGTAATCAATTGTGTGATAAGTAAGACCAACTTTTTTTGAAATATTTCACTTGTTACACAAAACAAGGTATGCAAATTTTGTCTGGCAGTTGCTGTTTTACTGGAGATAGTTCTTACAAGCAGCAGCAGTTTGAGATTCTCAAAAGGGGCACAGGATCAGGTCAGCCAGTCTGCTCCTCAAACAGTTTCATTAAGAAGTAATAGTGAAGCCTGAAGTAAATTCCAAAATGACAGGTATAAAACAATTAAAAAAATAATAATATCTATTTTAAAAGTACTTATCTAGTCCTTTCTGTGTGATATAACACTGATCTGAGTGTGAAAATATGAATGTACACATAGCTACAGTGACTAGGTAACGAGCTTTGAAATTTTTCAGAGTTTGAGAAAATAATGTTCATTGTCATATATCATGATCAGTCAAAAGAAGAAGAAGACGACTGAGGCTTTTCACCACCACAGCTGTTCATCAGGAAGAAAGCAAAGTATATTGAGAAATCTAATTAGGGGAAAGGATTCACAAATCATCATAAAGACCCAAGTAATTCTTCTCAAAGTTTTCTCAGACTCTGCTCACTCTAAATCCATGTATCTGTGTGGACAGTGTATTTGACATCTCCCCCTCCTTGGGGATGGGTCACAGGGATACTACAGATAGATCTGGAACCAAGGCAGAGTCACACTAGGCACTCTCCAGAGCACAGGGCGCTCTGCAGAGACCTGTTTACATTGCCAACAGCAACTTCAGCTTTGCCAAGTCATAAGAATTAATTGAACAGGTTCAAAATTAAGTAAGAAAAATTTCAGGTGAAATATAATACCCAGTGTCAGGAATCAGCAAGGCTGGTTCAGGATACTTGAGAACAAACCAGCCTTTGCATTTTTTACTCAAAACAAATCATATTTGATTTAGAGCAGAGAAGCCCCAGGCTGACCCAAATCCACAACTCCTACGTGTCTCCTGAACCAGCTCTTCTAGAAGGGTGGGAGTGTTTGGTCTTGTGTTTGAGGTTTAAGCCTTTCCTCAAAGGCCAGTCTTCTCTGCTGTGGTAACATCTACACTTCAGGTGACTAAACTGAAGGCAGGCCCTGTGAAGTGACAGCTGGTGGGAGAGTGAATGCCAGGGCATGTCAGATGGCTGGCTCTTGCTGCTGGTCCACTTCATGACACGAGGGGACAAAACCCAACTTGTTGCAACCTATGGTGCTTGACAGCCAGGCAACGGCTGCAATTCCCAACATGTGGCCATAATCTGATGCCATTACATGCTTCCAAAAGATGCCACATGTCCCATTTCAGCTGAGCAGTTGGCCACCAGCAATTTCAAGAGCACTGCTACTGCTCCTGGTCTTCATAACTAAAGCCAGAACTGGCTACCAATACACAACAGCTGTATCAGTTCAGAATCAGAATATCATTTTCATACCTATGATGACCTCCCTCATCTAGCAAAATTTTAAACTATTTTGCATTTTTTTCCCAAAAAGAAAAAAAATGAAATCCACTCCCACGTCAAACTTTTTTCCTGAAACACTTCAAAAAGAGAAAAAAAAAAAAAAAAAGCAGCAGCTTTTAGTAAAATATTAATTAGCACTTGTGATGCATGTGTTTCATTTGGAGGCATTTTTATTTCAATTCTGAAGCAGTAACAGAACTGTATTTACTTACTTTATTTTAAAGAAACTTTGCCAACTTCAACAAGCTCACTATGGTTTAGGAATAAAGGACAACTTTTGCCAAAGTCTTCCCAAATGAAACTTGTAAAAGCAGCAAGCACATGCAAGGTTGTCTTACCTAACTGGCAATTATTTGCAGAGTGGAGTTTATATTAATGTATTTTAACTATTTTAAAAAAAACTAAAACATTACTGCTTTTTAAAGAGAGTATCTTGTGAAACGAAGTGCGACTTCTGCAAGAGACCTTAACTGGTCTGGCCTGTATTTTACTGTCAAGCTAAGAACATGTCAGGACAACAGACCCTCCACCTAAAAATTAACTTTACATGGTTACCACAAAATGTCAGCTAACCCATTTAACAAGTAATTGAGTTGTTATGTGAAATTAGATATTTAAATTACCTCCTTCCACAAAGCATATTGACAGTCAGAGGGGGTGCAAGGAAAGAACACACAGTACTTACTCAGCGCTAGGGATCATCTGGGCCAATAAAAGCAGCAGCAGGTCATTCCTGGAATACTCACCAGGTCACAAGACAAATGATCTCTTTGAGCATCACAGTTTTAAGCCATGGTGCAGTACTGTTGAAATGAAGCAACTGGTATGAATAAATAAACTAGTTTTAAGCAATTATTTCAGACAGATTCTCCTCCTTATGACTTCAGGAAACAAAAGAAGTGTGTCTACTGTCAGTTGTTTGATCTAGTGTCTTTCAGCTTTATGTGTTCATCATTAGCATAGTGTATTTTACAGGTATGTTAACATTTTTAAACTTCTTTTTTTAAATTTTTAAACTTTTTATTTTTAAAGTTTCAATTGCAATGATTTCTGAAGTGTAGGAATTGAATGCTTGTTTAAAATACAAATGTATCTTGAAAGTTTTTAAAGTTCAATTTAGCAACAGGAATGCAGAACCGAATTCTTACATTTGTTCACAAGAGCTCCAAACCAAAGTAGGTTTGCTAGACCAGAATGTTTAATGACTGAAACTGTATGCAAACAAAACAGCTGTAGCACAGCCACAGAACTTTCAGATTTTAGATGGTGAGCTGATACAATTAAGATAATTGAAAAATACTAGCAATAAAAACTTGCCTGCATACTGATAAATGCATGCCAACTTCTCTACCCTTTCCCAGAGCATTGCCTTCATGTAAGAGGTTACAGCAGAAGATGAGATTTTTGTAAGTAGATACTCAGTACTATTGAGGAAAAGGAGGAATGCCTGCAATCAAGACTCCAAACATTTGCTATAGTAGGGAA
>NW_009954442.1:2360145-2383670 GCF_000747805.2 Chaetura pelagica | reverse complement strand
GGAAAGATACTGCTACCTTGTAACAACTTTCTGTTCAAAAATAAAAGTGATGAGCCCAACTTCATACTCTGGTGTCCTGTTCCTACACCAGAAGTTACCCAGAATATCCATTCTCTAGATGGAAGTCCTGGTATTACAAGCTGCCCACATTCCCAGCAGCAGGATTTGGACCCCAGTTCAGTAATGGGTAGTTGCCTAATGAGAATCATAGTGACCATCAAAAAGAAAACCTCAAAAACTCTGAAGCAAATTTCCTATACCTATGGGTTCAAGGAGAAGACCAGAAACAATAAGACTACAAAAAACCAAGGCTATATTTTAAAAAATGTTTCCTACTACATACAAGAACAAATGCAGGATGTGATGTTCGCTTAGTTTATTAATTTATTTCTGCAGGAATCTGCAACTTGGAGTATGCACTTTCTGGAGGTACCATGCATGCATAGCCTCTGAATGCTTTTATACAATTTCATCTCTTAGTAATAAGTTCATTCACAGCATACACAAATCTAGAATGTAGACACCATATTTACAGGATTAAACAAGATCGTGTCTTCCTTTTTTAATGAAAAATTTTAACAGGTTTTCACACAGCAGGAAATATGGAAATAGATACACTGGTGCCACCATAAATAAGTTTCAAGAACACAGGTTTTTAAAATCGGTTTCAAAGGTACTGAAAATCCAGGATTATAATATTGCATTAATTCCATTGATTTCTGATTATTCAAAACCAATAAAAACATTTGCATTAATATTCATGGACATAAACAGCAATGAAAGCCCCAAACTGAAGAAATCTGGAAAAATTCAGTCATGGCTAGCTTCATCTAATATTGACATTTTGAAACAAAACAAATGGAGCAGCACATAGAGACAGTACTGACTACGAGATGTGATATCTGTGCATGTCTTCTTTCTTTATGGGATTTAGAGTCACTTGTAGTACAGACCACATAAATTCTGTGGTACCAAACAAGCTGATGAATTGTTTATGTCCACCTGTCACCTGTCTGCTTCTCCTCAGGATAGTAATTTTCACATTCTAGGGTACACCACTGTATTTTAAAACAAAAAGTATCATCCTGATGACAAGCTTGTTTTTAACATATTTAATATTCTCACATTCTTTTTTAAAACATTCTTTATTGTTTTTATTTTGTTTTCTCCCCATTTCAACTGAAGTATTTTTATTTCGGTTTCAAGGGGTTTTACAATCAATATTAAAAGTATTTAGAAATTGAAATCAGAGATGTATAACTGGGACAGATAAAATAACTGAAAGAAAAGGTTTGTTTATGTTGGGTTTTTTTTAAAGTGATTTAGTAGCATATCATAATCAGAAAGTTCTGAGACCAGCTCTTTTAAGAATTATTACACCTTTTTTCACCACACCTCCCATTTTTCAAGGGAAACACACATACCACAGACACACAAATACACAACTCAATCTGATCTACGACTACATTTTACAAAGTACTTCCTTTTGCTTGACTTCCCACCCCTTTCCTCTTCACCCAAACAAGACTAATAGTTACATAAAATTAAAAGTAGATCCACAGTTCAGGATTTCTTTTGGTTTACTATGTTCTGAATAATTTTCCACAAGCCTCATTCTAAATAAACTTTTAAAGAACTACAGTAGTATTTAATAATTAAAGAGAATTCATCTTAATAGCGCAGTAAATAAAAAATAAGCTTTATAAAATCTCAATGAACAGTGAAATCATACTGAATATCTGAATGTCCAAGTCAGTTACAAATTCTACCACTCTAGTAGCATGGTTGAGGGAAAGCTCAATCATTGAGGAAAATAAGAAAACACAAGTAGTGCAGTAATTCAGCACAATGGCATCAGCATCCCACCATTCACACACACACACACACACAAGTTTTATACAATACAGTGCATTTTGTATGCCAGCTGACATTAGGGTTTTATGTGCATTCAATAAATATTACATAAACCAATCTTTTTGGCATAATCTACAGTTCAGTTGGGGTGTGAACAGCATCACCTGCTTTCAGAAGGAAAATGGATCTTCCATTATTCAAAGCACAATTTACATTCTATCAAACTAAAAATATTCAAGCACCATGTAATGTCTTTACTATTAGAGTATGGGCATTTACAAGTAAAAGAATATAACAGAAGAGGGTTGGGTTTTTTTTTGTATTAGCAACAAATGAGAGTAATTGAAAAACTGGAGTAAAATTATTGGTACGAAGGAATTAATTTGCAATTTAACAGCACTCCATCTTCCAAAAAGTATCTTGCTGTCAGGGCAGCCTTCCTTCTCTTCCTCTGGTGAAGCTATGGCTAAGATTAGCAAGTCTCCATTTATGTTTATTATAGCTCAGGGAATTACTGGACTGCATGAATCCCACCCACTTTCAAAAGTAGCATGTATTCTGTCCAAAAATGGCAGAACTGTATTGGTGGATTACACACCTACTCTCATTTGCTGACTGTTATTTCAGTTGCTATCATTTTGTAATTCCAGCAAAAACAAAAGCTTCTAGAACTTCAACAGAAGTACAAATCAACAGCAAAATGAAATAATACAAAGGCAAAGGCATCACGATAGAAGCTCATGAAGTTACTGGTATTGTTTTGAGTAATTCATTATACAGCTGATAACAGCAATAGTGCTGCTTATCCTAGGTATGATTCCTCTACCCATCTATTTTCTAGTCATATCAGTTTTGTCATACTGTCCACTTATATGAACAAAATTAGTATTTGCCTTCTAACTTAATTTGATAGTAATTTTTTTTTTACCCCTTTACACATGAGATGAGCTCCCCACACAGAAATATAAACCATGAGGAAAGAAGAAAGGAAGGAAAACTATCTCTGATGCCTTTGTCTTTGTTTTGCTCATCAGTCATGCACACTGATTGCTAGAGATCTCTTAGCTTATTTAAAATGATGCTAAAGATTAAATTAGTGCAATAACATATTGAAAAATGCCAGGTAAAGTATTGGTTCCTCATCTAAGATCACAGTACATTTTTTACTGTTATCTTTATAAACTGCAGCAAGAGAAGACATTAGATTGAGCAATGCAGTCAAGATGAGTTTTCCTCCACTCATCCCTTATAAATGCTTCTTGATTTTAAGTAAGAATTCAGACACATGATTGTTCTACCACAGCTTAATATGTTATCACACATCAAGTGAATTCTGGTAATTGACCATATGGATGTGGCTGCAATGAGCTAAGAAAGATTTAAAACAAAGTAGTTTAAATCTCTTCTGGTAAGGTTCAGTTAGCACATTTTGCCTCACAGTTGCAAAATCAATTACCATAACTCAGCTGATGTACTTGATTGCGTCTCTGAATCTTGACAGAGTTATACTATAAAACCTCTAATGCACTGTACCAGCTTTTGACCAGTACACAAGAACATCCAATGCAGTTGCACAGGTGAGTAACAATCTTTCAGCTGCCCAAACCCAAGTTGGATTTCACAAGTATCGAGTGCTTTATTACAGCAACCTGAAGCATTCAAACAAATTGAACATCACCTTTATAACACAATATATCACGAAGTACCAGTATGTTTTTCAGTTGCAAGTTGTGTTTTTCAACCTGCAGCAAATATTTTCTTACCAAAATTAAAATGATGCAGTGTGTAATTTTTCAGGATCTGGCATCTGCTGTTTTATACAGGCTGGTTTATTAACAATGTGCAAATAAACCTTTACTGAAGAGCTAACTGATTAATTCTTTTTCAGCTAACTTTGAACTGGGGCACAAAGTACCTTCTGTGCTGTAAACATAATGAATTCTTCACAAATTGGAAGCTGAAAAGGCCTAAGGAACTAGGTACACACTCTCCTCATACACAACCATGGCTGAGTTCAAGTCTTCCAAACCAAATTTGGAGTAGTCTGTGTTTGGCATATGTCGCTGTGCTGCTAAAGAGCACAGGCTCAGAAGATTGTTGTATATAAAAGCATATTTTTAGCTTTGAAACATGACAGTCTAATGAAGGCATGCAGCAGTATTTTCATCTGTAATACGGTAGAATTCATTCTTAGTTTATTACCAGTGTTGACACAGCCAAGTGAGCACTGCACAAGCAAAAGGGATTGTAAAAAATTACCTCTAATTAAACTCTCTGTAACACTCATACAGTATTCTCATTTAGTCACCTTAGGCTACTATTTCAAACAGCAATTTTTGTAGACATAAGTTACCCTGAAAAAAAGCAGCAATTACAAATACCTTTCTCCTTGTTTTTTATACATTGCATTTACCTGTCTTCTTTTTCAGTAGCTTACAATCTATAAGCACAGGGAGCCTTTGTTTTCCAGCTAGCTGTGGCCAGGTTAAGTCAGCTCTGGCTCTTCCGTTTTTCTGGTTGAGTGTAACATTTCACACCATTACTAAGAGTCCTATAATTTAAAAAACAAATAAAGAAACAAACACAACAAAAAACTCCCAAACCAAAAACAACAGGTGTTTGGTTTTTTTCAGAGCCACTAAGCAGTAAGTATAACCACAGGACTAAACACCGGTAGTTATTTGCTTTCCTGTATACATTCTTCCCAATATTAATCCTTTTACATTTTCAGGTTTCATTTTCTGCTTTGCTCACTGCAATGGGGTAAGAAATAGTTTCACCCTTAATTTATTTAGTTGTAGTGTAGCACAAGCAGAAACATCTTAATGCATTATTCCACCCCTTGCAATATGAAGACTTGACTGGCAAAGGCTGGGCAGATGGACTAAAAGGTTCCCCATGTTTCCTTCTTCTTCTACAGCTGTTGGCTTGAGAGCCTGTTTTCAACTCAATGCAGCCCTTCCTGATTTTCAGGTGTATCGTGGCATTTCACACTGCTCACAGCGATTCAGTGCTGGGTGATTTAGAAAGGTGCAGCTATCACAATTCCATGGAGCTCCTTCAAAGTCTTCATCTCTTGGCTGAGTCCGTGGAGTCTGTTTGGAGCTGTTTTGGTGCTCTAAAAAAAAGCCAAAGGAAAACAAAGGATGATAGGAAAGATTATACTACTTGTTTGTCACCTCATTAGACACGCTATCCTAAAATTGAAGGGGAAACCCTCCCACTTAGGCAACATTAAAGGTCATCTGCTTAAGCATATCTAATTCAGTTTGTGAAACCTGAGTATTTGAAGTACTTAACTTCTGTGAAGAGTCACTTAACCATACTACATTAAAAATACAAAGAGCAGTCATCACTGAGGTCACTGACACTGCTAAAGGTTTAATAGCTCAAAAGGTACTGAAAAGTTTGTTACTGGCACTGCAACATCATTCTCTTAAGGAATGCTGTATGTAAACCTGTGAAGTCAGTCTATTACCAAATTCTGAATTCCAATAACCCTACTTTACCTCAACTGAAAGACTACTTTTAAATTAGTGCCTTCAAACAGAAGTCACATTTTCTGCATTTTTTTCCAGCATTTTTCTAGGCTGAAGAAAATACAATATAAAAATAAAACAGTAGGCCTGTTTCAAAACAAATTATTGTTTTTCTTCCTCATGGTTTTGCAACAGGGATGTGTGTATGTAAAGCAGGGCTTAAGTCTGTTTCCATTCATAAAATCAGTATGCATGTAAATCATACGTTAAGTTTTAACCCACAGAAAGACTCCGTTTTCCAATGATTCCTACCACCACTTGAAGACCTTAGGTTATCTACTAAAAGTGACAAATAATTCTAGAATGTGGAAACACAACATCTTACAAAATGTTAATATTCAAAACAACATTAGCACACATACCTAGAAGGTAAGGTTAAAATACCCATCTGCTAAACAAATATCTGTAGAACAGCTTAATTAAACGAGAACTTACGTTATAAAAAAGGACTGCAATTTGTAATTTAAAGTGCAGACACTGATGTCATCTGCTAAGAAATCTAGCAGATGGCTGATGACAAAGTTAGTGTAAATAGTACTTAGATTTGTCTTCAGAGACATATTTAAAGAAAATAAAAGTAACCGCCTTACTTAGATGCAAACCTTCTCCAGTCCAGAAGTTGAGTAGTCACATTAACAGAGCTTGACCTCAAGAAATTCCTTCTAAGCAAGTAGTGTGGGCACTAGACTGATTTCACCTTGACTGGCCAGATAGCAGCACAGAGCAGAACCTTGTCTGCCCATCCCTATCTGTCTGCCCGCACCTTCAACAGCTGGATATGATGGAAATGGAATTTTTAAGAAAATAAATATTATTTTGACAGTTCTGTGTTAAAAGCCAAGCTCAGAATACAGTACAACACCCCTAAAACTGATCTCTCATAAGCTGACAGACAAAATGAGGCAGGTAGCCATAAAAATTGTACAAATCCTTGTAAGACACTGTCTTGCCAATTGCCAAATAAAATAATTTATATCATGCAAGTTTTGCAGGTTATTTTGCTTTGAAAAAATAAATCCAATAGGCTAGTGTATTTAAGACATTCTCTTCAAGCATCATGAAGCAGCAGTGCCTTAAATCAACCACATAACCACTGCAATTTAACATTAATCCAGGCAGCTGCCTTCATGTTGCTACTCACCTGCTATTACTGTCTTTTCTGGACACTATCACCTATGCAAGGAACACGTCACAGTATTGTTGGTTTGGTTTGGTTTTTTAACCACAAGCAGTAGTTCTAGGCCTTCTCTTTCTTTTACATTTCCACATACCAAGCATTTAATTCTATTGAAGGGTAAAATAATTGCTTTGAAAGAGGGAGAAAAAATTCCTTATATGAATTAAAAAATTCAGCTACAAAAACTTTTGTGAAGTGCTTATAAGCAACTTGAAATTACTTCAAAATTTTTATTTTTGGAGAGACTACATGATTACTGATTCAGTAGAGTGACTTCTTTTTGTCCTGGATTGAGCCAGGACAAAGCCAATTTTCCTTTTTAATCTGCTCATAAGCTTTCTGTTGGTCAGGACCCCATTTAAAGTGTATGGTTTAATTGCCGATCCTGAGTCAAACCGTGACACTTTTCCACTAATCATTTTAGTACATTCTAGTTACAGTAAGAGGAGACAAAATATTATAAATCTTATCAAACATAACATTTTCAGTGAAAACACCACTGTCTTCTCTATATTAGAGCACCGGATCCTAGATTGGCTACTTCAAAAGAAAGATAGAAGGCATTAAAAAATTTCCACTAACATCTGAAACCATTATTTTAACAAATTTTGGGAAGGAAAAAAAAAAAGTCAGAATATACTTGAAGTAGGATCTGCCCTGAAATCACCAGTAGAACTACGGGCGTTTAGAGTGCTACTGAGCTCCACGGCCACTAGGTGTCTGCTGACGGTGAGCTGAGCCACTCCGGGTGTACTGACGCAATCTTCACTGGGCAAAAAGTGAAATTGAACACAGAGCTCCTGTGCTTCTGTAAAACTGAAGTGTCCTCAGCTGGATATGAATCCTAGACATTATACAATTAGCACAGAAAATTTCAAAAACGAGTAATGAACTTGTACAAGTGGCACACATTTCTTTAGACAGATGTGAGTAAATGTGTTCTGTCTTGCTCCTTAAAATGTCTGAAGCTCTTGCTGTGCTAAAACTTCAGGACTACTGTGAAATTCAAACTCTGCACAAGAGTAGATGAAGTGTGACGAGTCAAGTTAAAATAATATAAAAAATATAAATGCAAATTTTAAACAGCTGCTGTGACCAATACAACTTGCATAAAAGATCCCAACTAAACTATAAAACTGTAACAACATGCATTAGAAGACAGCCAAAAGCACCTGACAGAGCTTTTAACCTACAAGAACATAAAAAAGAATGTAATTAGGAAGCTCAAGTAAATGTGGAAATTTGTATATTTTCAATTCCTTTTCTAATAGTAAATAACAGTATTTACAAACAACATATTAACAAAATACTCATTTGCCTGAGGAAAACAAGTTGTAGCCAGGCTTACTGCACTTAAGTAACAATGTTCTGGCTTTGTTTCTATATATAAGAAAAGTTATAATAATTAGAATTGCATCCTGTCAGCAGAGGGTTTTGTTTTGTTTTAAAAAAAAAAAAAAAAAAAAAGCAAAAAGCTTTCTCAATCCAGATTAGATAAATCGATGCTTGTTCATTGACCTACCCTTTTTATATGGCTTTGGTGGCACAACAGGACCAGGCTCTATGTTATCATAGAAGTTACATGTGGCTTTCGGATCAAAGTTCCCTGTCAGAAAAGAAAAGCAAGCAAGTGTAACTCCAAGGCTATTTACATACCTATGCCAGTGATATGAATATCCAAAGGGTTCAGATTATAAAATCTTTTTATATCTTTATATATCTTTATATTATGACATTATATATTAGGCTTTTCCCGAGTAGTCTTTTGTCACATATTTTCAGTTTTGTGTAATTTTTAGCACACTAATCCCATTTTGAAAAACCACCTCCACTCAATGTTCTGTAGTGCTTTAAAAATATGTGAAAACAGAAATCATTCTGTGGGACACATTCTTGCTACAAAAGGAGAACTATGCATATTCTAATCTATTTGATTGTATTCATGTCAAGTGTCTGTTGCAGAAAGAGGATTTTTAAAGCATGAAGTAGGTTTCTGTTTGCCAACTTCTTGGTTGCAATCTCTAGTTCTGATTTGTATTAGTTGGTCAGAGCATTTGTCAGAAAACATAGAAAATTTAAGTAATGAACCTTCATTACAGGGTATTTTGTTTAAAAATTTGCTCTTGACCAAATCACTTTCTTGGGAATGTAATTTAACTTGGCCAACAGAAATACTTGCAAGTCAAGTTTATCAGGCTGCAACTGAAAGACACCAGTTGGAGGTGTTGATACTGATAATAGAAACAGAACTTTCAAGAGTCCAAGTGTCCACATTTAAACACATACTGTTTTAGAATCACAGAATCATTTTTACTGGAAAAGACCTTCCAAGTTCAAGCATAAACCCCAACACTGCCAAGTCCACCACTAAACCATATCCCTAAGCACCACATCTATATGTCTTTAATACCTCCAGAGGTGATGACTCCACCACTTCCCTGAGCAGCCTGTTCCACTGCCTGACAACCCTTTCGGTGAATAAATTTTTCCTAATATCCAATCTAAACCTCCCCTGGCATAACTTGAGGCTATTTCCTCTTATCCTATTTCTTGTTACTTGGGAGAAAGGATCAATACCCACTTGGCTCCTGGCTACAACCTCCTTTCAGTTGTAGAGAGTGATAAGGTCTCCCCTCAGCCTCCTCTTCTCCAGGCTAAACAACCCCAATTCCCTCCACTCCTCCTAAGACTTGTGCTCTAGACCCTTCACAAGCTTGGTTGCCCTTCTCTGAACATGCTCCAGCACCTCAATGTCTGTCCCTGCAGTGGGGGGGTCCAGATCTGAACATAAGGATTCAAGGTGTGGCCTCACCTAGAATGCCATTGGCCTTCTTGGCCCTACTTGGGCACACGGCTGGCTCATGATAAGCCAGCTGTTGACCAGCATTCTCACATCCTTTTCTGCTGGGCAGCTTTCCAGTCACTCTTCCCCCAGCCTATAGCGCTGCATGGGGTTGTTGTGACCCACGTGCAGGATCCGACACTTGGCCTTGTTGAACCTCATACGGTTGGCCCTGACACATTGATCCAGCCTGTCCAGGTTCCTCTGTAGAGCCTTCCCACCCTTCAAGGAGATCAAGACTCCTGCTCATATTTATATCACGCTTTTTAAAAACTGTTGTTTCTGTACCTCTAGATTGAAGGAGATCAACTTCTTTCAGTGTACAGTCAACATTTATCTGGAGCTGTCTGTTGAGGCTTCTCAATCTGGTCATTTCCTCAGGCTAGAGAGAAACAACCCAAAATAGTAATTGTGGGAAAGTCAGTCATTTATACGACATTACACAGATACAGCAATGTTATTTCTAACAGCTTTATTAGAAACAGTATAGGTAAGACACTGAAAAAAAATAGCTAAGATTTCACTCTGTCCTGTTACCCCAACCCAATCCCTCAAAAAACATTATTCTATGGACATTTGAGGAGGAAAACAAACCAAACCAACAAAAATGAACAAGTTACATAATATTAAAATTAATTAGTAAGAAGATATAGCTGATTAGATATGGTGAAAACCATGCACCTTAAAAAATTCTGCGTAAGTTCCTAACTTGCTATATGCTTTTACATTATCAGGAAATGGAATACGAGCTGCAGTTCACATTATTACTTGATTATAACTGAACAAAGTCAGAATTTTGTTTATTTGCACCATACTACAAAGCTCCAACATGCCAAACCTTCTAACCCAGTGTATTTATGTTGTTCAATACTGTAAGACAGTACCTAGTCTTAAAAGAATAATCAAGTATTTAAGTCCTATAGTTGCATATCATGAAGAAACCACAAGTTACTGGAATACAAAGTGTTCTTAATGCTAGCAGTGCTGATTACTAACATGTACGCAGGAATAACAATCCTATCCTACGATACATTCCAGCATCAAGTCACAAAATCACAGAACATTTCAGGTTGGAAGGGACCTCTGGAGGTCATCTGGCTAAATCCCTCTGCCCAGACAGCAGATGAATTTTGACCTTCTCAAAGGATGGAGACTCCACAACCACTCTGGGGCAACCTGTGCCAGTGTTCAGTAATGTACACAGTAAAATAAGTGGTTCCTGATGTTCAGAGGGCCCCCTGCTGTGTTTCAGTTTGTGCACATTGCCTCTGGTCCTGTCACTGGGCACCAGTGGAAAAAGCACCCTGCCTTCAGGTATTTATATACTTTTATAAGATTCCCCCTGAGCCTTCTCCAGGTTGAACAGCTCTGGCTCTTTCAGCCTGTCCTCACAGGAGAGCTCTTCAGTCCCTTCATCTTTGTGACTCTTCAGTGGATTCTCCAGTATGACCATGTTCCTCTTGTACTGAGGAGCCCACTCCTGGACACCATGCTCCAAGTGCAGCCTCACCAGTGCTGAATAAAAAAGGGAAAGCGGAACACTTCTCTCCTTGCAGACAACACTCCAAATGCAGCTCAGGATACCACTGGCCTTCTTTGTCACACTGCTGTCATATTCAGCTTGGTCCCCACCAGAACGACCCAGGGCCTTTTCTGCAAAACTGCCTTCCAGTTGGTTGGTCCTCAGTGCATGCAACTGTTCCTCCTCAAGAGCAAAACTTAGTACTCCCCTTTGCTGAATGGCATGAGCCTCCTGCCAGTCCATTTCTTCAGCTTTTTGAGGTCTCTCTTAATGGCAGCGCAGCTCTCCCAGTTTTGTGTCACTGAGGGTACACTGCTCCATCATCCTGCTCACAAAGGAAGATTTAAAAGGGATCAGACACAGTATTGATCCCTGCAGTACAGCGCTAGTTACTGGTCTCCAACCAGACATTGTGCCACTGATTACCACACCCTTGCCCTGGCTGTTCAGCCAGTTTTACATCTGCCTCACTGTCTGATCACCCAGCCCATAATTAATTTCCTTCTCTATGAAGATCTTACAAAAGACAATGTTGAAAAAGCCTTACTGAAGTCTACATAAACAAGAACCACTGCTCTCCCCTCGTGTACCAGGCCAGTCTTTTCAACCTAGAAGTTTATGGAATTGTTCAAGCTTGACTCCCCCTTGGTGAATCCATGCTGACCACTTCATTGTCCTTCATGTGCATGGAAATTGTGTCCAGGATTGTGTCTGCTCCATCACCTTCTCAGGTATCAAGCTGATGCTAACCAGCCTGTAAGTTCCCTGGGTCCTCCTTCTTGAACACAAGAGTGACATTTACTCTCCTCCAGTCTTCAGGCACTTCTCTCAAACACCATTATCAATCAAACACTATCTAGAGTGGCCTCACAACTACATCTGATAGCATCCTTAGCACTCATGGGTGTATCCCATCCAGGATCATGAACTCATGACTGCTTTGATTAAGTATTCCCTGACCTGATCTTCATCCACAAAGGGTATACCACCCTTACTCTAGATATTCCCCAGGGTCTCTGGGGAATGGCCTGTAAGGACTGAGACAAAGAAGGCATTCAGTATCTCAGCCTTTTCCATGTCCTATGTAGCCAAGTCTTGTTGGGCAAGGAGTACACATTTTTGCTAACCTTCCTTTTGCCATCTATGTATCAATCAAAGCCCCCTTTTTTTTTGCTTTTGATATCCCATGCCAGATTCAACTCCAGTTGGGCTTTGACTTTCCTAACCTCATCCTTCCACACTCAGACAGTGCCTCTGCATTCCAACCAGGAACATACCTGCCAAATACTTCCCTGAGACAGGTAAGACATACAGCAGACATGATAGTTAAGCAGCTAACACCCCTACTATGCCTTTCAGCCTACATCTCTATGCATTGTTTATATCAACACAGCAAGTCAGTCTGAACTGATTTGGCAACGACTGCACAAAGTGGAGGTTATTTTTCAGTCAGATTAATTTTCTTATCAGAGCCATACAGATGGTTTAGGCTTAGAGTCACTTGCAGGTGAAAGTCACACAGAGAGAAGAATCAACAAAGAAAAGAAGAGAGGTGTCAACAATTTGGGTCAATACTGCCACTGAAAGTTACTTGGCACATCCTGAACATACCAAATGGGAAAAAGATTGTCTAGGAGATGCAACTACTCAAACAACAAAATAACTCAATATAACAAAATGCCTTAAAAAAAAAAGTGGAACTTTGCTGCATGAACACCTAGCTGTATACGACAGCCTCTTTTTAACAGACATACACTCTTATAGGTTGTTATGAAAGTAACTACTCAGTTCTGTGATGCAGAAAAGCATATGTATACAAGTTTCAGAAATTCTGTTGTAAACATTAAGAACAAACATATCTGTTTCTTAAATTATAAGAACTGGCTTATGAAAACCCAAGAACGTACAAAAAATGTCTCCAAAGATTGAAGATTTTGTACCCCAAAAATATTTTTGTATAATATTTCATTTCATGAAAACATAAAAAAAAATAGGTTTGTATCTTGAATTAAAATACTAACAAATTGCTTACTGTTGGAATTGCAGTTGTACAGCTAACCCTCCGAAGCCGCCTCTGCATTAGATCATGCTCCATACCATTGACTTCGGCTTTCAGGCGTTCAAGCTCTTCTTTCTCAATCTTCAGTTCCTTTGCTAATCTCTCCATCCTTGCTCGTTGATGTAACAACAAGGCTAATATTTTACATGGAAGAAATAGTTACTAGCACACAAAAACCTGGAAAATTTAATTCTTAACTTATGCATAATATTCATGAGTGACCTTTCTGGAAAAAAAAAGTGATCATAAACATGCAGCCAAATATCAGTGTGAAGATGCTTTCATGCCAAATGAACTACAATTTAGAACAAAGTTAATCCAGAATAAAAACACATTTTAGACAGTAACTTGAAGTTGATATTACCATTTTGGTCAAAGCTTCTTTTTTTGCATTTGGTCTTTCTCGTCTCAAAAATACAAAGGCACCTGTACAAGGAGACAGCTTCTCAGGATGAAACAGCAACCTAGTTATATTAATACTGTACTGACAAAAAAAAAATATTAAAAAAATACAAAAAATACCAGAGGTAAAATCAGAAGGTAACGCATACTTCATATCCAGTGCTCCATAACAGCTGACACACAAGCCGTAAGACATTAGCCAAATGTCAGTCCTGAATTGTGGTTTTTTTCCCTGTTATTACAGATTATGCTATAATAACTTTAAGTAGCCTTAGCTTTTCAGAGAGTACTGTAATTCTCAATACTATCACTTCCCTAGTCCTCAAAGGCAAAACTATAGAAGTCTAATAAAACAGACTAGAGAAATCAGAAAACAGAAAGTGGAGGCAGCTCAGGTGCTTCCAAATCTTTAAGTCTACAACAGAACTGATTCGCTTGTCCTCTAACCTCTCACTGCTGTTAATAATTGACTTTTTTTTGTGATGGTACTGAAATTTATGACTCTCTGCCACAAGCTGATGTTGGGTCTCCCAGAATAGACAAAGAAAGACACAATTTTGAGTAGCTAGAAAATAATATTCAATTTCTGAAGTAAGAGCGTTTCTCATCATTTCACCATAATGCAAAACTGGTCAAGTTAATTAGTATGATGCTTAGCACTTTCTGACCTGGCCATTTTTACCCAATTGAAGTCTACTAGGACTGAGAAAAATGACAGCAGTTTGCTATAGGTATTCAGACAAGCACCCTGCTCCTGTAACAGTATTTCAGCAAACTGTTCAAATTTATGAAGACACTACAGAATCTGCAAAATGCTATTTAAAACAAAGCACTAGCCAGCACCTGCCTTCTTCTTCACCCCTATCCAACACATGCAAAGAAAAAACACATAATATCTTGAGAATATCTGCATACTAGCTACAATAAAAGTTAGAAAAGTAAATAACAATATGACAGAGCTTACTGGGATTAAAAAAAAAAACAACAAACAACTAAAATCCAGGAGCATGAAAATGTCACTGTTTTGTGGTGTTGTTTTTTTTTACTATGTCAGCCTTCTGTGGAAAAAAAAAAAAAAAAAAAAGAAAATGAAAAAGTAGCACTATAGTTTGGATTTTTTATGGACCCACCAATTCATGACCAAAGAATAAACACTGCAAATCCTATCCAAGAATATCAGATGTTTTTATAGTACAGGCACTAGTACTACTGAACAAAACTTCCCAATTTTCTGAAGTAACATTAAGTCAACTGAGTAGCTTAAGAGATCACAGAATTTTTAAAAAGCTGTAAGATATTCCACCTTGCCTTTGTGTGAGTCCTCCAATTCAACATCTGATATGACAACATTACATAACTTTGCATTATATTCTAATATAACTCATCAAACGTGACTCAAGCTACAACGAACAGTGGAAGTACAGACACTAGAAAGGATTTATGGTAATACTTTTCACCATGTTTCACATTCAAATGAAAATTAGACAAACTTGTTCCATCTATTAAGTTGTTAAATATACACTCTTTTTAGTTCTTTGTGGTAGTAAATAATATAGTGTTTATTCTTCTACAATTTATTTCTATCTAGAATCAGAGTGCAGCAATACCAAAGGCAGTGTAAGTCCCAGTTGTGGAAGCTATTGCCACAAAGGCAGATGTTCCAAAAAGCATATACAAACAAGTTTTATTGGTTTTGTTTTTCAAATACACAAAGCTATCAAATATATAAACACATTTCTACATTTCAGAATATGTTTTTCTCAGTTATGTGAAGCTACTTATAGTTGTCTCTCATAACTGAGAATCCTTCATGAAGCTGTAATAGAAACACTACCAAACAAAGCACATGGTCCTGGAGCTACAGACCTACTAGTACTTGTTCTCTGTACATAACATTGCTGCTGGGGTCTACCAGGTAGAGAACAGCTTTGTTGATGAGTTGGAATAGCTCAGAAGACACAAAGCAAAGTAAGAAAACAAGAACTCCAGGGCAGCATTATAACCATTATTTCAGCTCTCTAAAGTGAAAGGAAGGCTAGACAGAGCAAAGCAGAAACAGCCTCTTTTTAAAAAAAAACAAACAGAAGAAAAAGCAGACTTTTAAAATAATTGCTACTGACATGACTTGTCCAAATGCTCGCCGACGCATTCATCTGCTAAGTTTTAAATGTTTCAAATCTATAAAGCCCATTACTCTGATCAAAGTAATTTTCAGGTAAAGGTCAAATTTCACCATTTTTTAAAAATAAAATTACTTAATTCTGCATTTATACATGACATTAATACTACGTTCTATCTTTAAGTAGAACATACATCCTAAAATTTTTCTGCCAACCTGTTGCTTCTCTTTGAAAACTGTAAGTGGAAGAACTGAACTTTTGATTAAGTTCTTCAAAATAATTATTGTAATACCTTTCAAAACAACAATAAAAATATATTTGTATTGACACCCAAAGTACTTCTGGCTGCAATCCTACCTCTCCTCTTTTACTCTTAATACTCTTCAATCTAAAACAAATCTGATTCAAATTCCCTGAGGAAGTCAGTACTTCAGGTTTTATGAAGCATCCCCGAGTATGGAAAAAAAACCAAAGAAACAAAATCCACATGTAAATTTATGACAGTTTTTCAATGCAACATTTACAAAACGGCCACAGAGCATATGAACTTACTCTTCTTAGCTGCAGTGTTTACATTTAAGAAATCCCCCTAAGATCAAAATAATAGAAACTTTAAAAACCTGCAAAATTCATGTATTATACTGAAATTTGGTAAAAAAATGAGAAATCAGGACAAATGTTCTCATTAGATGATTTTTGGTGCTATTTCTGTTCTTCTCTGTACAAGTTCAAAAATCCTCAGTATGCACCAAAATCAAGATGAAAATGCATCTTACAATAAGCAGGATTAAACATTTACCTTGAGTGTAAGCGTAGTCATCTGATCCAGAACTAGAACTTCTCTGATACTTATGGCTCCCTTTTTCTCCTCCAGATCCTGGGATTACAGAAATAGGCTGAATAGGTTCTGGTGCTGCAGAACGCTCTTCTTGGTCCACTAAATTTAAAAGATTCTCAGTCGGTGCTCGACCTACTGTGATTTTAAAAATGGTTGGGTTTGGCTGAGATACCATTACCCGAGGAGACTGTGTTGGTGCACCTGTAGGTCCAGTTGGTTGAGTGTAGGTAATATATACTGGATTAACACTAAATGGAGGTTTGGGCTGACCTGACATACCTCTTGATGGAGAGCTTGAAGGAGGAGTAGTGGCTGTATACAGCTGGTGCTGGTTTCGTTGAGATGGTTGATTACTTATTGGTGAAGGACTTCTGTTCATTGCAGTCCCAGGTCTTTGTGGTGGCTCAACTGTAATTTCTATTTTATTCATGGAACCTTTGGATAAACTAGGTCCAGCAAAAGGAGGAAGATATGATACGCCTTGTTTTTGAAAAGTCTGGGATGCTTGCTGATACGGATGGGGTGGAACAGTTGAAGGACTAGGAGGCATGAAAACATGTGAACTCTGATGACCCAACTGAGGAGGCTGAACTTGGTGCTGAGGAGACCCAAAGGGAGAAGGACACTGGGATGCCGGTGGTGATCGAAAAGCTGACTGAGGGATCTGGGGTTGTTTAGGAGAATACTGAGAAGGTTGGTAGTTCTGTTGATGCGGATACACAGGTAGAGGACGGGGAGTATAATGTGGAACTGGGCCCTGTGGCGATGAATGCCACTGTGTATTCTGAGGAGTCTGTCGTCCTGAAGAACTTTGAGATGTTTGTCTTATATAAATAGACCCAGGAGTCCCATAAGGATTGCTTGGAATCTGTGGAAGAATTTGTAGAGCTCTGGGTACACTCTGTCCAGAGGGGAGGTTCTGTGATACTGTAACAGTAATGGGATTTGTACTGTACCGAGGTATGTGCATATATGTGGGAGGAGGGCCTTGCATAGCAGACGTGTTCATTCCTGGTTGTATGGAAGATGGCTGTGGAGGAGGAGTAGCTGCATTTCTATTCTGGTCATTCATGAAAAATGGATTGTAACTAGGAGAAGCTGCCACAACAGCAGGAGCAGAATGTGGTTCTTGAACTAAGCATATCAGCTGTTTACCTGCTGTGCGTTGTGGATCAATATGTCCATCGCTTGAACTGTGTACCAGTGTACGACCACCATTAAGTTGAGCTCCATCCCCTGCATGATAGCTGGTATGAGGATGAATACCCAGATTAATGTGCAAAAGGCTATTTCTATTCATTCTGGTGTCATCAGGGCTATGGTACTCCATATATAAGTATTTGTTGCTCTCTTGTGCAAGGGCTCGACAACAGGCATCCAGGTTGTTGTTGTTCTAGAAGTAAGAATTGACACCTATTATTATCAAACATCAAAAGAAAAAGCCACTACTCAGTGTTCAACAAGCATTCAACTGAAGCTGCAATCCAGCCTAGCTTAAGCACAACTAGGGATAACATTTCAAAGACATGAATTTTCAAATACAGGTAATGCCTACTAGGTCATAGTAGGCAAGTACTACATAGCTCACACTGTATCTAGTAAAATGCTATCATAACACTAGCTACAGTATCACATACTAAAAAAAAAAAAAAATAATAAAAAAAAATCAATTCCATTTTTGGGGAAAGCAATGCTTAGAACTCTAGGCATCTTCTGCAAAGAACACGTAAATACACTTAACTACATCTAATAACAACACAAAATTAAACTAGATCAAAATCACAAACTCTGGAAAGTCAAAACTAGAATACAGATGATATTTTAATGCCTGAGTGTCTACTATTTTCACCTTTATTTTACTGTTTACCTAAGTTTTTCTCTTTAATGAAAAGTTTTAAAGCCCAGTATTTTAAACAAGCTTCTCTTGGTAAAACAAAATCTGGTGCCTCAAAAATGAAGTCAGAATAAGTATTGCTTGAAAAAGTACTGGCAATTCCAGTTCTAGTTTTGTTAAAAGAACAATACAAATTATAGCTTTTCCAAAAGTATGTCAGCAAAACAGTGCCAAGCGCTTTGCAGAAATTCAGGTAGATGATGTCAGTTGCTATTATCTTGTCTGCCAATGATGTGACCCCATCAGAAAAGGCCACCAAATTTGTCACACATGAGTCAGTCTCACCTCTGTGCCCAAGTAAGATCATGCATTAGATCCTCCTGAAGGCTCTGCTAAGGCATGTGGATAACAAAGGGGTTAAAGGTGATGGCCATCACATCTTCACCAAGGGCAAATCCTGCCTGACTAATGGGGTCATGGCATCGGTGGAAAAAGGCAGAGCAACTGACGTCATCTATCTGGAGCTGCGCAAAGCCTTTGACACTGTCCCGTATAACATCATGGTATCGAAACTGGAACGATAAAGATTTGATGGATGGACTACCTGTTGGGTAAAGAACTGGCTGGATGGTTGCAGTCAAAGAGCGGTAATCAGGAGCTCAATGTCCAAATGGAGACCTGTGAGGAGTGGTGTTCCCCAAGGGTCAATACTTGGACGGGTGCTATTTAACATCTTTGTTGAGGATATGGATAGTGGCATTGAGTGCACCCTCAGCAAGTTTGCTGATGACACCAAAGTGTGTGGTGAGGTCTACACACTGGCAGAAAGGGATGCCACTCAGAGGGACCTTGGCAGGCTTGAAAAACAGGCTCGTGCAAACTCCATTAAATTCAACCAGGCCAAGTGCAAGGTCCTGCACCTGGGTAGGGGCAATGGCAAGCACAAATACAGGTTGGGTGGAGAATGGATTGTAAACAGTCTGGAGGAGAAGGATTCAGGGGTGATGCTGGACAAGAAGCTCAACATGAGGTGGCAATTTGGGCTTGCAGCCCAGAAAGCCAACCGTGTCCTGGGCTGCATCAAAAGCAGCATAGCCAGCAGGTCAAGGGAGGTGATTTTCCCCCTTTACTCAGTTCTCATGAGACCCCACCTGGAGTACTGTGTCCAATGCTGGGGCCTCCAACATTAGAAGGACATGGAGCTTATGAAGAAAGTCCAGAGAAGGGCCATGAAGGTGAGGGCTGGAGGACCTCCCCTACAAAGACAGGCTGAGCAAATTGAGGCTGTCCCATCTGGAGAAGAGAAGGCTCTGAAGAGACCTTACAGCAGTCTTCCAGTACCTGAAGGGGGCCTACAGGAAAGCTGGGGAGGGACTTTTTTCAAGGGCTTGTAGTGAGAGGACAAGGTGTAATGGTTCAAAACTGGAAGAGGGGAGATTTAGATTAGACATTAGGAGGAAATTCTTTAGTGTGAGGGTGGTGAGACACTGCAACAGGTTGCCCAGGGAAGTTGTGGAAGCCCCATCTCTGGCAGTGTTCAAGACCAGGTTGAATGGGGCTCTGAGCAACCTGATCTAGTGGGAGATGTCCCTGACCATGCAGGGGGGTTGGAACTAAATGATCTTTAAGGTTTCTTCCAACCATTTTATGATTCTATAATTTTCTCTTGGTGAAACCATGCTGATTGCCACCAAACACCTTCTTATTTTCCATGTGCCTTAGCAGAGCCTTCCGGAGAATCTACTCCATGATCCTGCCAGGCACAGAGCTGAAACTGACTTGTCTGTAGTTCCCCAGTTCTTTTTTTCCCTTTTTGAAAACAAGGGTTCTGTTTCCCCTTTTACAGACAGTGGGAATTTCAATGGATTGCCATGACTTTTCAAATATGATGGAAAGTGGCTTTGCAACTTTCTCCACTAGTTCCCTCAGGACCTGCAGATAGATGTCATTAGGTCTCATGGATTTGTGCATCTTCAGGTTCTTTAGGTAGTCTGAACATCCTTGTCTCCTACACCGGGCAGATACTCCATCTCCTGCCTTTGCCTTCTGCAACTTGGGTGGTGTGGCTACAGCCCTTGCTGGGGAAGGCTGAGGCAAAAAAGTTGTTCAGTACCTCAGCTTTCTCCATATCCCACATGACCAGGTCTCCTGTTTTCCCACATTTTCCCTAGTCTTCCTTTTATTACTGACATACCTGCCAAAGTTTTTACTGTTACCCTTGATGTCTGTGGCCAGATTTAGTCCTATCTGGGCCTCAGCTTTCCTAACCTGACCCCTGAATACTCAGACAACTTCTTTGTATTCCTTCCAGGCTACCTGTCCTTGCCTCCACCCTCATCTAGCCCTTAGCACCCTTAGTAACATGTGATCCAAAACTGATACCTTCTGTGACATACAGCACCTCCTGCCAGAACAAGTATGTGCATACTTACATATACACACAAACACCTCCACCTTCCTCAGTGTGTTAAGACTACCATTCTAAGGAATAAACATTGATAATGGCTTCACTTCTATCTAAAACATTATCCCTATATAAAGTTTGTATATATATTAACAGTCATGTGGCCTTGCAATACAATTTTCAGCAGCCTACTCGGTTGAAAAGTCAGTTACATTTATTTTCTAAAGGACTGATACCTACTCAGTCTTAATATTAAAGTGAAGATGACTGTCCCAAAATTTCAAATTATTTCACTATTGGACCAACACACATACTCAGCATCTTCTCAGATGAAGACTTGCTACTGAGCATGACAGAAGAATTCAGCACTTAATTATGTTCAGCTCTCACTCTATGTATACTTTTCCCTGACTACTTCCCTTTCATGTCAAGTGCCCCTTCTAGATCCCAGGGGTCAATCAGAACATCCAGATGTATCACAGAAAGATTTAGAACCAGAAGATGTGGGAATCAGACCTTGTAATAACAACCATCACCACAGTGCCAAGACAATCTCAAAAAAGTTAACTGCTACTATCAGACAATGGCAATTAATTGGTATGGTTCAGAAGACACATAATGCAAAAATTACAGCCACAGCTGTAAATAAAGCTACTTTTCTGCCAGGGTACAGGCAGGATGCAAATACAGCTTTGCTACATTCATACACAGCAGTTTATCACATTAGGTTCCACCTTAGCCACAGTCACAAAAGGCCAAAACAGGTATTACATGTTTCTATTCCCCTCTTGAACCTTCCCATTAATGGAAGGTATTCCCAGATGATAACGACTTCAAAAAATGATTATGTGCAATTACTATTACTTCCAATTTGTGATTAAGGTGGAAGGAAGACATGGAAAGTGGGGGGGTCAGAAACTGCCACCTGACTTGGGAAACCGAAGTAAAAAAGAAGCCTTTGGACAGCTGTGGCACAAAGTTGCCATGAAGACAGAAGACTTTTAGATTCTCAGCTAAAGACAGTTTCGCATCCTGGAAGAATGAGTCCTAGTCTGTTAAAATCTCCTCCAGTATATACATGTTTTTTATGTAGCCATCATCAACAATAATCCCATTAACCACTTTCCTTATTTCTTGTTTGTGTAGTCAAAAGTCATGTAGACGAGGAAAAACAGACAGCAGAAACCCACCCACAAACACAAGTGAGGAATGATAAAAATCTTCGTACATGAAAGACAGGATAAATATGCAAGTAGTGGAGTCTTTCACCCTTTCAAAATAAAACCAGAAGAATGAAAATTATGCTGCATGTATACTACTAAAAATAATTTTCATACTACCAAAATAAAATACACAGATTCTTAAAAACTCTTTACCATACCTGAAGCATGCACTGAGATACCACTCCTTCAGGTATCTCAGGGAAACGTTGTCGGAGATCATGGAGTACCTGCACATCGAGTTGTTGACTGCTCTGCGCCATGCCAGATTGATGATGTTCCAGATTACCAAAAAATGGAAGTCAACAGGCCTTCCGATGGTTATGGTCTTCTGAGGCTTCTGGCATTTTCTGTAAGAAAGAAAACACAATCAATTGTCTTTTAAGCCATCACAACAGCTTTTCTTGCTTCCCCAGGTGCATGTGTATAGAATTATCATTTTTCATTTTTAGATCTAGATATCAAGAGAGATAATGGCTTAAACAAAAGGGTGGAGATAATCTGTCTCAAATTCTTAGTATTAAAACAATATGTCACAGGTATGTCTACATGACATTTTACTGGAATGTGCTAATTCAAGTCTTTACACTGTCCCATTGTGGTACCATGTAGGCATAACTTTGATTAATCTGACCTGCATAAAAATGAAGCACTATATATTTACTTCTGGTGAAATTCTAAAGAGTTTGTAGAAAAGTCTGAAGTTATCACAAAGAATGCATGTATTAGTGATTTACAACATGCTAGAAATAATAGGCTGGAAAACTAAGTAGCACAATTATAAAAAAATACTCCTCTAGTAATAGGGCTTAAACTCTTTCCTCTTAAAATCTCTATAAAACCAAGAAGTTAGAAGCGATTTTTGTAAAACATAAGAGTTAAACACAATTTAGAGAGTCCTTTTATTTCTATTTAAGAGATGGCTTAAATCTAATTAAGACTTTTGTAAAACACCTATTGTATTCATATTAACATGATTAGTGACAAAAAAAATCAACCCAAACCTCTATTAATTTCAGGTTTAGTGAATTTAACAGCAAAAAGATTCTATCTGAACTTCAATGCCTAAGGACTACTAGAAGGCAAACACAGTCTGAATCAACAAATTATTATCTCACTTGTGACTCATGATCACAGCAGCAATCAAAAGGTAGCTGAAGTCTAAGAAAAGATTCACAAAGACTTTGCATGAAGGTTATGAATGACACAGCTCCTGTAACACATCTATTCTTAATAGGCTTCAAATGCCTTTCCAACATTACTACTTACCTGAATTCTTAACTGCAGAGAATGTAGTGATATGTTAAAAAATGGAACTGAAATTCAGATACCAGTGAAGTTGGGTGTTCAAGTAACAGCTATATTAACTACTCAAAAGTTCCAAATTTAAATTGTGCTTATCTCAACCAATTCTGGGTGACACATACTGTAGGTACTCCAGTCAGCTTTCACTTGTTAGCTGAATTTCTTACAGCTGTCTAGAGAAGTACAACAGATCAACACACACACATGCACACCTTTAGGCACAATAAACTGCATCTGAAAAGGGGTAAACAACAATCACCACAACAAAAACAAGTCCACTTCACCATCTGGTTACTTGGGATGTGGACAGCTCTTAACTGACATTAGCGTTTATTAAATAATTAATATGCTTACAGGATAGGGCTGCTCTTTGTCATATCTGATACATTCTAGTATCCAGTATCTGTCA
>NW_009954442.1:2349325-2360008 GCF_000747805.2 Chaetura pelagica | reverse complement strand
TTCTCAAGATAAATAAAACAACTTTAAAGAACAGTGAGATAGGTGAACTACCCTGCTATGATTTAAGAAATACAATAAACTTACGCAGTACCATCAAAATGCAGTTTTGTCCATGCAGTGATGCTGCAGACCCTTTTCATTTTAAAAGGAAATTAGTTTCCACTGACTACAAGAGTCAGCTGAAACTTCATATCCACACTAACAGTAGGGGTTCTTTTATAAAACTTATTTTCCTAAATGACAAACAAACATAAGACTCTGAAAGGCAGACTACCACAAAAATTCTTAAAGAAAACTTGTCAGCAACCAAGCTCTGCGTGTTTCAAGACAACTCTCCTTTTGCCAGGAGGCAGGAGCTTAAGTTCAGTAATGGAGGAGTACCCTACCAGAATAAATTGCAGTTAAAACCTCAATGGAATAACAATGACAGTATCTGAAAATCTAAAATAGAAGATAATTTTAAGAATTTCATTTGCATGAGCTAAAGCCTTTGCATCACTTCTCTCTTCAAATGCAAATTCAAATGTAACATATAAAGTTTTTCTGTAATGCCTTTACAACAACCGCAATCAATAACTTCTTTCATGGTTTTCCAACACTTCCTGAATATGTTTGGTAAGTATAGGTGTAACACTCAAAAGTACTCGGCAGCTACTGGCCAACGATGAATTTTATCAGAGTTCTCATCTAAACACAAATAACGGATAACAGAAATTTCCATTCTCATTTTGAAGAGTTGAAGATTCTAGCCTTTACATTTACACAGACAAGTCTTGAAAGGTCTATAAGTAACCCAAAATAATTGTCTTGAGAAGCATGAACACACAATCATTCAGAATTTCATGAAATCTATGGCTGTACTACTGGGAAAATCTGTTATTTTTCAGTCAAGATCAGAAAATTCATTAGCTTTATTATCTAGAAGCCCAGTATTTTGTCATACCTATTGTCCAGCATTGTTTACTGCCTATTTTGCTTGACCTGCCTACAATGGACTTGACATTTTCCACTTTAAGCATGCAAAAACTGGCTGCAATATAGTATTTGCTTCCCACGTTGCTCCACAGCACCAGGCAAGTGCAGAAGCAAGGTATTCAGAGACCTAAGAGTTTACAGAGCAGACTACACAGCTAAAGTGCTTAGACAACAAGAGCTCCTGCTGAGCAACCAGAGACTAGGAAAGCAATCCTTCAAAGCATCTTTCTCTCATAGCATGCACAGGCTAAGGGACATACTGAGGTGGCACTACATACACTGCCAGTCTTGTAATTACTGAAAGGTCATAGAGCAGAACACATCAAAAAACAAGCCAAAGTCACAACAAAAGCAAGCCTGAAAGTTGTATTTCATCTGTAACTTTCAAAACTGAGTTGAGGATACTCTAGTTGAAAAGTATGTCATGAGAACGGTATAAACAAACATTGCTACATACACAGCAGCTCTAATAGCAAAAAAAAAGGATATTGTCGCAGAATTGATCCAGCTGTGCTAACACACAGAGATGACCTCGACAGCCATTAGCAAGTCTCCGGCATTATGCAAGTCCTAAACAAGTACACTAATCAGTTTTTCACACCTTTTATATGCCCAAATTCCATGTACAGGAAAAGAGTATCTTAAATTTAAGATTCTTTCCTTTAGCCATTTGTGTGCCTTGCAAGTTAAGAAAACAGTCAACAATTCAATCAATCAACTCATGCCTCTTTTCTGAAAGCCTGAAAAAAAAAACCAAAATTACTATAGTCCTGATAGTCTCCAAAGAAGTGTTCAAGTACATCCAGAAGGAAATCCATTTCACTACTGTTATTTTTAAAGCACTACACCACCTAAAATGAAGAAGCATGAATCATCAGTAATGAGATCCAATTGAAAAAAAAAATTAGGTTAATAAATACTATCTGGAAGTTTACACATAATGTACTGGTCTGCATTCATGCAATTACAATGTGTGCAGCAGTTAAAATAATTCTTGAGTGAGTTTCCAGAAACCACGTTACCTGGAAGACACTATCTCAGGCCTCATCAATTTGAATTGTTAAGAGTTTTATAATAACAGTCAGGCCTTGAAGCATAAGAGGAAAAAACCACTAAGACAAGACACAATTGTAAACAAATAAGTTTATAAAAGCAGCACCTCAAAAGCATCCTGCTTCCATATCTTTTACATAAATTCTTTCATCTTAAAAAGATTTTTTAAATCTTTAGATTATAAGGATAAGAAAACACAGATAGATTTAAGTACAGTAAAGAATCTTAATTTTTCCTTTGAATACTACACAAATGCAATTATTATATTTCATTGTCCTGACTTCTAATACTATGCATGGTGACACCTACATATGAAAAGTGGATTTTCTAAAATGTCATTCTCATGAATAAAAACCAATAGTTGTAAATTATTATTTTTTTCCTCCTCATTTATTTCTGTTCAAAGTGTTGAAGACAAATTTCGACCTTCAGATTCATAAATGAGGTAGGCATTTTTTTAATTAAGCACTGATAGGCAAATCCCTCAAACACTTGTACTGGACTGACATGTTTTTAGCCAAGAGGCAGAAAAGGATTTTGGGAAAACTAGCAAAGCTGGATGCTCTATACTGTCTAAACACTGAAGGAACCAAAGATACCTTGAAATTTAGAGGAACAAAACAGTAAAACAGTATCAACTTCTTAATTACAGAATCTTCCAAACAGAAAGAACAAAATTAATTTTAACAGAAATCTATTAGTTGAAAGAAAAACTAATATCTAGAACACCTCTACCAAGCAAAAGTGACTGACTTTAGAGACATTTAAACTCATTTGTAGTAAATGTGAAGCAGCAAATCCAATAAACAGTTATGCAATCCAAACTCATGACAGTAATTCCTAATGATTATCTGTTTAAATAGCATTTGCTGATATTAACAATTCATTCTTGTTTATATTTCCTACTGGCATTTAGGTGTAAAACTTGTGTAACACCGATTATCTGTATTCCTCAGAACTTAATTCCTGTTCTAAGCCAAACAGAAAAGCAGTAACATCTGAATACAGTCCCTGAACAGGAATTTTCCTTACCTCTCGGGCAGTGATGGAGGGAGAACTGTGAAGATTTAGAACAGGAACTGAGGAAGCAGAAAAATATACAAAATTCTAAAATTTTGTTGCATTAATGTAGACCAATACAGCATTTTACTTTTACTGAAAATGGCAGGGAAAATGAAAATGAGACCATGTCCAAAAGAAGAAGATGTTATTTAAATGGAAGAACAATAATAAAAGTTTAACATTCATTTATATTTGCTTTACTAAAACACACTGTGGTTTTTGGGTTTTTTTCAAAGCCATGCCAGACTAACTGGCTGCACAGCATGAGTTCTGAATCTGACTGATATTTAAATCTTCTGTTCTAAATTTATTTGTTCAATGGAAAGAAGTGTGAATGAATATGAATCATATTCCTTCTTGAGGGAGTTTCAATCCATGAGATGCTTCTCTCAGTTTGATAACATTAGCTACAGTTTTTGAAATTACTTTTTCAGTTTTGTCATTGCATTTTTTCTACTTATTTATTTTGCTGAAGATGGCCTCAAGAATGTTACAACATCTTTTTCAAAAAAATCCGCTCTAGTCTGAAGAGCCTTTTAGAAGAACACTGACCATTCTGCTTGAAGCACAAAAACCCTAGCATTATTAGTAATATTATTTTGTAGAGCAAGTCTAAGTATACAGCAAACTCAGAGCACAGCGAGTGCTTAAAAAGTTAACAAAAGTTTTACATAGATCACAACTTTTTAATATATAATTGAAAAAAAAAAAAAGGTTTCTTATTGATAACATATATTAGGATATTCATGTTTCATAACTACATACTTCCAGATTTCTGAATTTAAGATGTCTTATAGTATGAAAATAATCCCAACAAAATAAGTCTTCCAGGTACTGAACTACAGTGTTCTCCTTTACCAGGCACTCAACTCGCTAAACCAATTTAAAAAAATATTAAAATAAAAAAATAAAAAATCGCCTTTTGCCAATTTAATACGCTTACCCTGCACAACGCACGGCCTACCAAATATTATACCACTGTGGAAAAGGAGATAAAAGGGTAAAAAGGGGAACGAGATACAGGACCAGGAACAACACCTTGCTCTTTCCAGCACAGGTAAGTCAACTGATCAGTTAAAGCCATAACAAAAATGCACCTTCACCTGAAACAGACTTAGAAAAAAAACAACAAAATTGTTCTTGTATAAACAGCACTAAAGCACAATGGAGATTGTGCCAAGTGCTGTCAACAACAGAGAACTGGCTGTGGTACTACAAGAAAGCTGACTGTCAGCTGAGCTCAGAAGGCATACCACCAGCAAGAGGTCAGAAATGAAACTGTACTTCAGACTCCACCTCACTTGCCCACAGTCCATGTAATACAGTTCTCTACAAAATTCCTTCTGACAACTACGATGGCCCACCTGATTATAGGCAACCAACTCTTTTACCACTGATAGGATTATACAGTCTACATTTCCATTGATGCATTGGTTACATGCTTCCAAAGGCCAGAATACCCTACAAAGACTGCATGTCAACAATAAACCTGAGAAGACCAGAAGGGAATTAGCTCAGCTGAAAGATTTAGAAAGCACTTAATTAGACAAGGTATTAATATATTTTGGTTTTTACCTAACACTGTGTATTAACAAATAAGTATGATTTTGGCCAAAGTCTACATTACAACATGTTCACATCCCAAATCCATTTCTGTATTTCAAAACTCTATCTATCATTACTGTGATGCTTCCTACAATAACTGCAAACATACAGCAGAACAGCTGTTAAGTACCAACATTATTGTAAATGAACTTGTATAGACGTTAAATTTGAAGTTGATTCAAACGAGTTCCTTTGCACAAAAGATTAACTAAGCAAAAGCCTGGGTTTTAACATCCCATCCTACACATACCTACTGTTTAAAAGGCATCTGCACCCTATTATAACCTTGTAAACATGCCTGGCGTGTGACCTGGCTGTAGAAGCAATCACATAATCTCACCTCTAATCCTTGAGCAGCCTCTGGAACCACTGTTGGTTTAAATTCAAAGATGCCTGCAGCAGAAGATTAAACTGACTATAAATGGTTTAAATTCAGCACACTACACTGATACGGGACTCATAAAAAGAACAATTTTGTACACCAAGTTTCCTTCTATTTAAACATCTGAATAAACAAAAGCAATTAACTAACTCATCCCACAAATGTCAGAACATTCACATCAATCCAGAATCATAAGGGTTGGAAGAGACCTTTGATCATTGAGTCCAACCCTCCTGCAGCAGCAGGAACATGTAGGGCAGGTCACACAGGAACACATCCAGACGAGTCTTGAAAGTCTCCAGAGAAGAAGACTCCACAACCCCTCTGAGCAGCCTGTTCCAGCAGCAAAGGAAGGCAAATATTTTTATGGCACTGTGACACCTTCATAAAGACTTCCTAGCTGGACAATCTTAAAATCTCAGAAATCAGAGAAATTAAACTGCTACAACACTGTCAAGAGCAATATTTCCTCACAAGCATCTTCAGTGACTCTGTTTAGACATGATGTATTAAAAAAAAAATAAATATTAAAAAAATCTTTTTCCCTGCAACAGTCCAACCACAATAATTTTTAGCATAATGTGTAGCTAAGAACAAGTCTCCCACCTCAGAAATCACAATAATAATTGGTTACAGAAGCTTTCTTATTTATGGGGTGATACATTCCACAGTTTTGGGGCTGTCTTGGTTCACAGAGTAGGCAAGACACATACAATAGAATTTAAAGACATTTTGTCAGTTCATGCAGACATACTAAGTTAAAGCAAAGGAAAGCAGTCAATATTTAAAATTGAGCTCAACACACTGCTGTCACTGCTCTGAATGACTGGCTATGTGACTAAAAGCAGAACTTCATGGTTTGGCAAACTGTTTTATAATGAACATTTGTTCACTTGTATGAAAGATCATAATCAGATTCATAAAGCTCCTGGATGGTAGGAAGGCAATGTGAAGCACAATACAGACGTATACAGCAAAATAAAACTAAAATTAAAGCTGACAAGCTATCATTGTTGACCAATTGGTAACCTTCATTATGGTAAAGTTATACAAGCTCAGCTGACAATTCTTGGTTTGATACCTCTGTCTATTTAGCCATAGAAAAGTGACACAGATGGGCCATTTGATGGGCCTAGAACAGTTTGGAGTACTGAAGTGGAATGCAATTCATTAAAGCCAGAATGATGAGAACACTATTATCTCACAGTAGTGAAATGGGAGTGTAAAGCAATGAAGACATTCCTTCTCTTGTTTTGTTGTGGGTTTTTTTTTTTCCATTAGCTAAAACTGATTATTGCTCAAGACTAAGCTATGTTTGAAACTATTTCCACAGATTCTATACAATAGGAACATTGTGATACAATGTGGTGTGTTTCCATCACAAAAAAAAGCAATATGCAATTCTGAGGTAAGAGAAACTTTGATGGAAGAAATCTATTTTTGGCACAACAGTGACACTGCCTAGAAACAAGACTCAAGCATACTAAGGTCTCATCTGTGGGCAAGCATGTTAATGATACAGGTTGTTACTAAAATTAAAAGAATCATAACAAATCACTATTCCCTCTTAGGCACATGTTTTGTGTTGCTTTGTGTGTCATTTGCTTTGCTTTTCTCCCTCTAATTACAGTTCATCATCCTTGTAAGCCATCAATATCTAAATAGACTAGTGCAACCTAGTTATTGTTCTTCCTCTTCCATCTGTGAAACAAGATCTTTAAAGAAAAAAATCTCACGGGAACAACATAAACAGTTTACTCTTTACACAGACTAAAATAACCATCAGGCACTTAGACATCAAGTTGCCAGGCAGAAAAAGAGTTCTAAGTGTGGCTCTACAAAGATCTAACACTTTCAAAACAAATCACATATTATTCTATGGCCTTGGTGATGATTAAATTTTTGTCCTTTAAGGTGGGACTAGTATTTGACAATAAGAGACCTTATTTATTCCACTGCTTTGGAAGAAGAAAGAAAAAAAAAAAAAAGAAAAGAGTACCTGATATACAAGCTTTTAATAGCTACATGGTACATTACACCCTTGCTACCTAACAAAGTTACAAGAGAAGTTTTCAAGGCAATCAGATAGTTACGAAATTATGCTAATATGCAACAAGTACTAATTTCCAGAAGAGTTTGCAGAATACTAGGTGAAACTAAAAGTTGTAAACACAAGTGAGTTTGTATACCTCACAGACATCCTGAGATTATCAAAAGTATCTCATTAGCACCAAAATCTATGAGGACAATGAACTGCTTTTCCTTTTTGGACATATGATCTATGCTTATTGACTGATTGTGAAATACAGGCTGTGCAAAAACCCTGCAGTTAACAAGCATACTGTCAAATTTCTTAATTCATAAACTCTTAAGCCTTGGCCCTGCTAAAAAGCAGTTTTATAATAATGCAAAGGTTTTTTTGGCCATTATATCCTATTTTGGGAATCAAAACAAACCAGAAATGATACAAGAAAATCTGAAACAGAGTATATAAGATAAAGCATGGAAAAAGGTCGAATGCAAATTTATGGATCAGATTTCTGCACTTGTCTTAATTTATTTATTTTAGTACAGCCTGCTATTCATATTTCCGGGTTTAACAATTACTAGAAGGAAAGGTTTATACTAGAGAGAAACTTAGCTAGCAAACTGCAAAAATACTGGACTATTGTTTAAAACACAAAATATTCCAGAAAGTGACCTTCTTTCTCAGAGGCAAGAGATTAACGTTTCTCAAAGAACAAATGTTGGTGAATATTGCTATGGAGGGAGTTATCTTCACATCACTGTTCCCTCCTAAGAGAAGTTTGATAGCTCCTACACAAGGTAAGTGATTCTCAGCATCAGCTCCTTCTCTTACGTCACAAATTCATTGCTATGCTTTGAATTGGCTTGTAAGACATTTAGAAAAGACTTTGTTGCAAGATGTATTTATTCACACTGGTAAAAAAACAATGAATCCTTCCACAAGAAACTTTCACAAAATGAACACTGTACTTTAGCAGGAGTTCAAAGCATTAAGTATTCACTAAAGCCAAAAATTTCAAAAAGACTGAAGCTAATAATTATCTTAAAAAAATAAAAATGAGCCAAATTGTCATTTGGTTTACCATGTCAAACTTGTACAATTTCAGAGTTAACTACAGTCATAAATCAACTGTTACACATTCAAATGGCTAGTCACATAATTAGCCCAAAATGTCTTTCGCACTTTTCTTCACCTTCTCAATTTGATTTTGGCTTCTACCTACTAAAAATGTTTGCTCCAAAAAATGAATTGCTATCAAGAAGTCTGTAAGTAACTACTGTTTATTTGCAGAGTAAAAGCAACATAGTCATGTTACTTGTCTGAGCCTGTTGATATTTCCATAAAAGGCACACTGCTGCACTTCATGCATTCAGGACTATACCATTTGAATTTTAACCAGTTATTTGATTTACTTGGGTGGCTCAGCAAACAATTTCACAGTGAAGTAAAAGCTTGGTCATCCTCTCAGTCAGCTGAAGCTGAGCAAGAACACTCCTTTTAGTTAGCCATGCTACAAATTAGCCACAGGATGATTGTTTTACGATAACAGAAAGTTTTAAAAGACATATTTTAATTGTTTATGCTGCCAAAGAAAATTTGAATTACTTGAATTAAGCCATTCTTAAGGTAGGAGAGGAGAAAAAAGTTCTAAATCAACTGTTTACACATCAAGCTTCCTGCTTCTGAAATATCCCTGACAGACTTTTGTGATGGTCAACAGTTAACAGTGCCATAAACAACAGTTAAAAATAACCACATGTATAATTTCTCTGTTAAGTCTGTGATTAGTTTTTATGTGACAAACCCTGAAAATACTCTGTACTGAATTCACTGACTGAATCAAAGATCTCTTTGTTTTGTTGGTAACTGTATATATGGAAGAACGTTACAGGATAGGATGCAGACAATTTCTGTAACACACCTTCTCTTAAACTTACATATTTTTCTGCATCAATAAGAAAATGATTGCAAAGCATATTTGTACCTGTAAAGAAGTATTCATTTTCCCACAGAGATAAAACGAGATACTAAGTAACATTACTTTCAATTTAAATGACCTGTGTAAGTTTATTAGCAGCCCATGTAACTGACAACAGCACAAAAAGCAACATTTATTGCAAAGACTGCCTGCATACTAGAACTCTTATACCCAAAATGACTTGTTGAGAAAGAAAAGAAAATGGTACTGGAAAGCATGAACACCTATGCAACACTGGTTTTGGCCTAACTAGCCTTTCTTCACTTTCACCACCTTAAACCAGAAGAAAAACACTACATTAGAAAGAAATGGAGTTGAGTGAGGGGACACAAAAACTGTATTTCAGCATCCTGAACAAGCACATACTAAGGCAGGATATGACTCCACACAGAGGAAACAGAGGAGGGAAGTAGACAGGCACATATAAACAGGAACAAAAAGTAAGATAGAAGGAGAGACTAGACAGAAAAAGCAAGGGACAAGAGTCAACAAAGAGCAATGAAAAAGATGATCAACAGTATAGAGAAATACAAACAACTTATTCCTTACACACCAGAAATCATCAATTTACACTTCTGAAGTTTTGAATTAAGCTTTAGTGGCCCAACTGCCTAGATTTCTTTGACATGACTAAATGCTATAAAATATGGTGGACAAACTATGCAGCATGCCCATCTATCATTCCAGGAAAATTTGTGAAGATAAGGGACACAAACTTTGCCTATTTTGTGAAATCTTCTTACAACTCTTTGCATGAATACCCACCCATAAGGCTGTCTCAAAAAAAAAGTAATATTAACAGGTTACACGTTACACCACATTAATTGTATTTATCTATATGTGTATTCCAATGTAATTATAACATTTTAGTACATAGAGGTTATGTATAATCATACATCTATAGATGCTTGAGTGTGTGCCACAGCTGAGAAACTACTGTGCCTAACTTCCTAGCAAAACAGAAAAGATACCTTCAAGTAAAAGCATTTTGCCAACAACATATACATACACATATTTGTGTATGTAGCTATACACACGTATACATAAAGATGTCATATAAACTCTAGATTGAGCTTTTTCTCTCTCTTTTTTCTTTTGCTTCTAGGGGCAGAGATGGAAGAGTGCCTTAAAATAGTATTTCAGATTTTTGTTTCTGTAATAAAATTTATTTTCTTTTAGGGCTATTAACATTATTTTAAGATGAAAAAATTTATCTCAGCTTAGTCCCAGACTGAGTTTCTGAGGAAATGTGCCTCAGAGATACCATACAAATGTAGTAATTTCAGTATATTCTCATTCTGCATTGAATTCAGCCTTATCTATAAAGAACACTTACAGAATACAAAAAAAGGCTGGTGGAAGAAGAGCTGTGAGTTTCCCCTCATTCTGTAACCACGGTCTGTGCTACAACTGTTGCAGAGACAAATCTTTGTAGTGTAAGATAATGTTGAAACAACTGGCACTTAGATAAAGCTGTAGCTGCCCTGTCTGTTGAACTGCTTCAGTGGCAAATCTCCATGGGGAAGTCTAGATATTTCAAACCCACTTATTCCATGATCTTAGGCCAGAAATAGGACAAGCCAAAACAGATAAACGAAA
>NW_009954442.1:2348737-2349295 GCF_000747805.2 Chaetura pelagica | reverse complement strand
ATTGTTGTACAGCCTCAAAGGACTTGAATAGTATCCAATAGTTTTACTTGATAAAAGCCATAGACTGTCTTCTGACTTGCAGAGAGCCTGGCACCAAACCAGGTGCTTTAACACCAGAGAGGACAGGCTAAGAATACAGAAAAGCAGCAGTAGAAGAGCAGCCACCAACACTGAACTTTCCCACAAATGGTATTAATTTCTGCTTCACAGTGCCATACAACTTTTGTGCTCCCTGCATGCACTGGGCAGAGAACAGGACTGGAAACAGATTATCTAACAATTTAATATTATATTAGAAGATTTATGAATTACAGTCACTCATAGCTATTTAATAGCACAAACTGATTCTATGCTTTATCTCTCTCTAAGGCTTTCAGCCATTACTTCAGTAGATTAAGGAAAACCCTCTGTGCAGCCCTGACACCTTGGTTACTCATTGACACTCCCTGCAAAGGGTCATTGTCAGTATTCTGGTCACCAGTCATAACATTTATTTTTGTTAGTCTGGTACAAGGTTAGAAAATTTCATATCCAAGTGATGAGATTAATGCAATTCCT
>NW_009954442.1:2347088-2348627 GCF_000747805.2 Chaetura pelagica | reverse complement strand
CAGGAATATGTTAAAAAACTCTGTGACTTTAAAAATTCAGGCTGAGAGTATAAAAACAAAATTGAGAGAGGTCCTTTAATACTAGCCAGACTTCCCACACTTGACACTCCATGGCTGATGCCGACGTGAAAAGTAAATTTCCTTTTCATCAGGTATAGCTACAGGAAAAAAAAAAAAAAAAAGTATAAATCTGAATATAAGAAAAACTGAATTAAGCACAGTTTCTGAAATTTTCAGGAATAAGTAGTATTTGTCCAAAAACCTGTATTCAAAATTTCAGTTTTAAAAATACCTTATTTTTTATTCTGCATGAGAAATAATCTTTCAAATGTGAGTTAGACATGCATATTAAATACCTAAAGCAATCAGTATCTCTCTAAAGCCAGGTCGTTTCCACCCTGATCTGCCCTACCCTACTCCATTAAGATGGGAGGATAAAATGTTCTGATTTCATTTCCCTTTTAGGAAGCTATCTGCATAATCCTGCTTTAGAAGAAGGGGAAAAAAATAGGGCTCAAAGACAGCTTCAACTGAAAATAGTTACTAACCCATTCTATTTTTAAAGAGGTTTGGATTATTTTACTTCTCTAAAACAAGAAGACACAGCTCAAGGTAGGTGCATCCTCCAAACACAGTCCTTTTTTATTTTAAAAGACCTCCCAATTTTTATGGGATATAAGGAGTCTTGTGGCTAACTTGATAAAGCAGCAGCAGCAGAACTGCTTAAAACATTAAAACTGAAACACTAAAATTGGTCTTGAATTTGTGCCATCCAATAGTTTGTGCAGTTGCAAGTTACACAAACTTAAGTCGTTCTTTCACCTGATATGGTACAGTGCTTTCTTTGCTTAGATGCTGCAACAAAGGAGGAAGTATGGTATTTAGTTAGTTCTTTAACCAATCTCTGCATTACTAATAATAAGTGGCAGTGTCCATATACTTTTGGAGAACGGCCAGCTCTTCATTTAGACTCCAAGAATTTCAATTTGAAACACAGGTCTTCCGGTCTAAATCCCTGGAGTATCAAAGGAACACCATTTGCTGAGAACACAGAGGAAAAAAAATCAAGGTCATGTATCTCCCTGCAAATCAAATGCAGTCTTGTATACAACAGGAGGTAAGACAGCAGAAAAATATAAAGTTCAAAATAATTTGCAGTCATCCCTTCACCAGCCAAACACACCACCACCAGAGTATTCCCCTGAAGGCAATAACTGACAGTGTCTGCCCTAGACATAAGCAGTTCAAAGTGACAGATTTCTACATTTCAGAACCAAAAAAGCAGTTGAAAGCAAAAATACGTTAAAATAGCATTGTAATCTGATGCCTTGATTCTGAAATCATAGTGTGAGTAAACACACCCTCGGCTTAACCAAACAGTCTAGTTTCTTCTTCAGAATTCTCACAAGCATTAAATACAAATCACAGCTCTAACAATTTGCACAACCTGTACTGAAGTGTATGCTTTGGGTTTTCTTTGCTTTTATAGGAGACAGAGGAGAGGAAAAGAGCTGGAAATACAATGCTGCTTAAGCACAA
>NW_009954442.1:2334675-2347016 GCF_000747805.2 Chaetura pelagica | reverse complement strand
AACAGATCTACTAAGTTACAGTATAGATCATATGCAGATTCTCTTGTTCCTTTCTATTGCTGGAGAAATATAGAAATTTAAGTATTTAGATATCTCTGTCAGATGCCTGTTCCTTCGATGCAGCTTCAGATTAAAAAAAAAAAAAAAGATTATTTAACTTTTTGAAAACTCTTATAATACAAGTAAATTGATTCTTACCTTAATGACTATGTCACATCACCAGTTTTCCATTAGAGTAATACCAACTCAGTACTGTTTAAAGTTTACTTTAAGAGAGTTTACTACTCTGATAATTTGTCAGGTTTCCATACCCAACTATTTACTTTTATAAAAAGAGCAACTTTCTACATATTTGAAAAATAGATTAAATGGATAGAGACAAAATACTCTTCTAATGAGACACTGCCTCCATAATAAACAAATTTTCAACTGTGCATATATGAAGTTATACACACTCAAATCAACTGAACTGATTACAGAATAAACAGAAAACTGCACATAAAGACAAACAGGCATACATTTAAGATTCAAGTTCAAAAACTGTAGCATTGACTCCCTGACATCAAACTATTCACTAGGTACACCAAACTTGTAAATAATTCAATCCCATCATGAAAGAATAATAATAAGCATGTAAATTGTAAGCAGGGTGAGAATTTTTTCAATAATTTATTACAAAGAGCAACCATTGGAATTCAAATTATTACTTTCAAATAAGAGCCAAAATTAAAGGAAATCTCATTACTACAATTCAAAATGGCATGTTCCCAATTAGCAGAATACATACTGCTACATACAACCGCTTTTCCTAAATACAACTGAAATTCCAAATATATTTTACATTTTAAGTCACTTCTTAAGTTTCTAGTGTTAACAAATGTCTCTTTAGAGAAGTGTATATAATAGAACAGACATAATCCAGGCTAGTCTGGAAGTCAGTAGAAAGATTTAAATTACTAGCAAATTCTGCAATTTAAGACAGAAATAGGCAGTTATAAGGGAAAAGAAATACTGAACATCCGAATCTATCCTTTTTTTTTCTCCAGCATACAGCATCAAAACTGCAAACACTGGCAAAAGCAATCCCAGAAAAAGAAAGCAGGCTTTGCTATTGCTGTTGAACTCCGGAAAAGATAAAAAATTGAAACAAGAAAGCATTAGGCACAAACCTCCTTTAACCTACTTCCTAAGTTTTTTAGGAAAAAAAATCTCTTTGAAGAGGGAAATATTTATCGACGTAAAATGCACAAACTGGGTATTTTCACAAGAGAAACCATCACATAGGAAGTCTCGACTAACTGTTTCATAATCACTTTAAATCAGCAAAAATACAGTAATTGCTTCTCCTTTCCTTTGAATGCTCGCTCTTCCAAATGCATTAGCACAAACGCTTAGGGTGCAAACGGCAAGCTTAACACAATTAAAGCTGAACTTTTACTTACAAACCCTAAATACTAGCTCAGTCTGGATCAGATCCTTGATTCACTTCAAAACCTTGTCTCTTAACCATATAGAAAACCCTGAGAGAGAAGGAGGCAGCCTGGGTTGAGAGACAGGTTAGATCAAAATAGTCACAATGAGATCTCACCAGGAAGATCTCAAATGCAGATTGTCCCTTAAAGGTAAGACATCAAAGACTATTACAAACTAGACTATCCCATTATTAATGCAGTCACAGAATCACAGAATACTAGGGGTTGGAAGGGACCTCTGAAGATCATCGAGTCCAAACCCCCTGATGACTATCCAAGTCATCAATCTTCGATCCTATTTAAAAATAGAGGTAATGGTCACAAACTGGTACACAGGAGATTTAATCTGATTATGAGAAAATACTTCTTTACTCTAAGGTTAACAGAGCACTAGAACAAGCTTGCCCAGGGAGGCTGTGAAGTTTCCATTCTTGCAGCCATTCAAAACCCACCTGGATGTGTTCCTGTATAATCTGCTCTAGGGGATCCTGTTCTAGCAGGAGGGGTTGGACAAGATCATCTCCAGAGGTCCCTCCCAACCCCTACCATTCTGTAATTCCACAGATTTTCTTCTGGGACACACAGGTGGCTCTTAGTTGGAACCAACTATGCAACCTATAACTCCAGTTTCAACCAGTGTATCTGTTTGGTCATATTTTACTTATTGGTTTAGACACTGAAAAACAGGAAGGTAACATTTCTAAAAGTCTTGTTTTCAAGGTTAAATGACAGAACAATCAGTATCCCTGTGAAATCCAAATGATCAATATTCAAGCAAGCCAGCAACGTAAACCTTGGACAAAGGCTGATAGTTCCCAGCTTCCCTGAAAACCTGCCTGAGCCTTCAATTTCTTTTTTATTAGGAAGAATCGGGAAGCATCCTTAGCCCTGACCACAGGAAAAGCAAAGCTAGCATCCCAGCAAACTACAAAAAATACCTATAATGTGTTTGAAAAATGTTAGCATTTTAATATGAGATGCACTGAAATTATTAATTTAATCTAATGTCATGCAAGAATTAAAACACCTAAAAAGAAGTGTGCAATCCTCAGAGATCCCTCCTGAAAACCTATTTAGCAGGAAGTTTTAAAATTACATTAAAATAAAGAATCATAGAATCCTAGGGGTTGGAAGGGACCTCAAAAGATCATCTAGTCCAACCCCCCCCGCCAGAGCAGGGTCACCTAGAGTACATCACATAGGAACGCATCCAGGTGGGTTTTGAATGTCTCCAGTGAAGGAGACTCCACAACCTCCCTGGGCAGCTGGTTCCAGTGCTCTGTCACTCTTACAGTAAAAAAAGTTTTTTCAGATATTCACCTTGAACCTCCTATGCTCCAATTTGCACCCATTACCCCTTGTCCTATCACTGGTCATCACTGAGAAAAGCCTAACTCCATCTCCCTGACACTCATCCCTTACATATTTGTAAACATTGATGAGGTCACCCCTCAGTCTCCTTTTCTTCAAGCTAAAGAGACCCAGCTCCCTCAGCCTTTCCTCGTAAGGGAGATGTTCCACTCCCTTAATCATCTTTGTAGCTCTGTGCTGGACTCTTTCAAGGAATTCCCTGTCCTTCTTGAACTGAGGGGCCCAGAACTGGACACAATACTCCAGATGCAGCCTCACCAATGCAGAATAGAGGGGGAGGAGAACCTCTCTTGACCGACTAACCACACCCTTTCTAATGCACCCCAGGATGCCATTGGCCTTCTTGGCCACAAGGGCACATTGCTGGCTTATGGTCATCCTCCTGTCTACCAGGACCCCCAGGTCTCTTTCACCTACACTGCTCTCCAGCAGGTCAGCCCCCAACCTATACTGGAACATCGTGTTGTTCTTCCCCAAATGCAAAACTCTACACTTCCCCTTGTTGAATTTCATCATGTTTCTCCCCGCCCAACTCTCCAGCCTGTCTAAGTCTCTCTGAATGGCAGCACAGCCTTCTGGTGTATCAGCCACTCCTCCCAGCTTAGTGTCATCAGCAAACTTGCTGAGGGTATATTCTATACCCTCATCCAGGTCGTTGATGATGATGTTGAACAACACCGGTCCCAGAACCAACCCCTGAGGGACTCCACTAGTCACACACCTCCAACCAGATTCTGCCCCATTGACTACAACTCTCTGACTCCTTCCTTGCAATCAGTTCCTGATACACCTCACTACCTGATCACCAAACCCATACTTGATCAACTAAAAGAAGCTACTCTTCTTTGAACTATTTGTAACTTCCTCCATAAAACTAACACAAATTATTTGTACTTAAATATATGCATAATAATAACCTGTTATAATTAAATCTTGAGGTTTACACCTTAGTAAATCCATTTAATGTTTAAAGGACACCTAATTTCATACCATTTAATACAATAGCAATACCAACTATTTTATTTATTTTTAAGAACGTAATCCTGAAATAACCACCAAAATACTTCCTGAATATTGAAAAAAAATCCAGCAATTTTATTTTAGAGTACCTGTCTACTGGATAGTCTTCTAATAGCATGCTGTCATGTTGTACATACCATCAGGTAAACAAGCAACTAAGATGCTCATACTACCCCACATGGTCCCATTGCTACTCATGAACAAATTACCCAAAACATCATTTTTCTGACTGCTTGACATTTTTTACAGTTTAATAAAACTTAAGATTATTTACAATTATGTAACATGTTTATATAATTCAAAAATTCTACTCTACATAGAAATAACTTGCTCTACAAGTTTAGGTATAACATACACTTGCTGGGAAAAAAAAAAAAAAAAAAAGACAGACTCAGGGAAAGCAGACAAAAGAAAGATCTAAGCAAGTCTAAATGCATTCCCCCTAAGCATTTAGAGGCTTCATTTTCTGAATAGACCAAGCAGCTTATACCAAAAATAGTTTCATTTAAAAATGAGTGCAGCTTATATAAGCATGTGGCAGTCATCTTAATAATTTTTACTGATGGCAATACAACCAACACCAGTAAAAGAAGTATATAAAAATGCTCAGTTCACTAAGTAACATTTAGGAAATAAATTAAAATAGCAGTAGCCCTTACTATAAACTATTACTAAGAAAGCTTTAACTCAAATATTCCATGAAAAGACAAGTGGATAAAGTAGACCAATGACTGTGCTCTGGTAAATTTATTCAGAGTAGCCCCAAAGCAGAAAATTGCCACTGTCATGAGCACAGTTTTTTCAGGGAGATACATCTGTACTTTCTGGAATCTGTGTTCTACTATTTAATAAAAAAACTAAGAACAAGGGACGCTAAAGTATTCATGTTATAACTACTTTTCTCCCTGCTGAATCAAAGACTATAAATTAAAGAAAAATACTTAAAACTTTTTTTCTTCTTTTCCCCTCGACTTCTAGAATGGAAGAGGGAAAACAAACAAACAGAAAAGGACTGGTTTTATGTTCTTTGGTTTTGTGAGGTTTTTCAAACTTTTTAACAGAAGAAGAGAGTTAAACTTCTTTTGACCCTTCCCTGGAAGTTTCCTAATACCACTTCCCTTTCATTCAGATCTTCAGAGGTATCGAGTCCATGAACAGCAATCCCCACGGGGACTGCTTTTGTAAGTCCAAGACTGGCAACAAGTAGTTTTCTCCACCTCCCTCAACCACCAGAAGAGTAAGCAGAATTTTCCCTGTAAGAAGACACAGATTCTTTAAAAGGTGAGAGAAGTAGGAGCTTCTCCCTCATGTTTTCTTTAGTTTCTCGGAGGGGAATCCTCCATCAGACTGAATACATCTGTTCACTAACGCTGTGTTTTGCCTCTCACTAATGGATGTACCTGAGAACAAAGTGCACCAGGGCTTCTGAAATCAAAAAGCCCAGAACTGAACCGTACAGCTAAGAACCAAACAACATAAGCTGCTGCCTCTGTGCCCTGATCATGTCTTGGATAACATATGTTCTTAGGGACCTGTCATGCCTTTTTTTTTTTTTTACAGAAAGCAGTCTCAGGGAAAAGTAGCTTTCAGGTGACTGAGTGTTCCTCCAAAAACAGAAGTACTGTTTGTCACAGTACCAGCAACGTATGTGTTGTCGGTACTAGTGCCTTGCTGAGTGACAAGAGGAAAGATCAGTGAAGATCCACCAATGTCCACATGATTATAAGAAGGCATTACAACATCTAGTTTATGGTACAAGGACATTAAGATTTGTTGTACAGAGTTGCTGAAAGCAGGTTTCTTTCTTGTCTTTGGAAAACTGAAAGACATCCTCTACAGAAGCCAGTAATTCATCTCCCCCTCACAGACACCATCCTCCCAGATGAAGGAACTCTATTTCAACCCTTCAGTGACTTTTTTATTCTCTCTCACCCTTTTTGTTTTATTTTGTTCTTTTGTTGTTGGTTTTGCTTGGTTTGTTTATTTTTTTAGGTTTTTTGCCTGATTTTGGTTTTTTGGTGTTTTTTTTTGTTTGGTCAGGTTTGGGGTTTTTTTGTGTTGTTTTGTTGTTGTTGTTGTTGTTGTTTGTTTTTTTTTAAATTAATACACTAGATGATCATTTCTGAAGACAGATAAAAAAAGCTCATCTTTCTTAGGTCTCTCTTAGGCTTAGGGCTACCCTTAGCATCAGTTACCTCAACTCCCAAACCTGGAAAAGGATTGGAAGGTAGAACATTTACTTGACTTGGAAATTTCTTTAAAGCAAAAGAAGCATTGACTGTCCCTTGAGAGAAGGGCTTCAAAAGCAAAGAGGCCTATTTCATTTAAGAGACTGCATTCTGTCATTTATAAACTCAAATTCTGTGGTAACATATCTGGTAGAAATTGCTTTCAGCTTCTGTCCCCTCTTCTTTTTAAACTGAATATTCCAGGAAAACTATAGTAAAAGGATCTGTTTGTTACAGAAAGTGCTAATAAATTCAACACAGAAGGAAGCTGGATGTAAATAGCAACTTATCTCACTGTCACTACCTGCTACTGAAACTGGTACCTATTGAAAGCTAACATCTTCAGTATAGAAGCAGGGCAAAGTGCAAAACTGCATTACATCATTCTGAACAATTATTCAAAAAGCTTGTAAGCTTCCAACACACGAAGCATTTTCAGACCAAAAGTAAGATCTGTTTTGAAATACCTGTATAAAAGACTTACTCTCCTTAAGAAGGAACAGCAAGTAAACTTTTATAACCACATTTTCACAATGCTGTCCTAACAGCAGGAAACGAAGCAGAGACCCAGACTAAAACAACTGTTACCCCATGCTGTCCATTTGAAACTTCCTAATGAGTTGCAAAACCCATGCTAATCTACCAAAGTACTAACAAAAAATATCTCTTTTAAAGTATAATTTCATGTAAGTGTTCTAAGTTAAGTTACTACACTAACACAGCAATTACAAGATTACTAAAGTAGCATCTGTACACTATCAGATCACCTAGGAGCTAAAATCTGATTCAAATTACAAACGGACATATAGTGGCATTTCAGTAGAATTACCCAGAAAATAATAAGACTTTACCACCTTCAAGTCAGCAGTGGGAGAAAAACTGGTATTTGATGCTTGCTAGTAGAAATTTATCTGATTTAGATCTTTTAACAAATTGGAAAGAGAGTAAAACTGTCACAAATTAACACTTTTCCTTACATGCACATGTTATTTCTGATCTGACATAAGCAGGATAACAGTGAGAATTACTATTCCATCCAGATTATCTTAAGAATTTCTGGAAAGAAAGGCAGATACAGTTCAACAGCAATGCTTTACAAAAGACCTAGTGCCTGGCTTACTACTTCTGCAAGCTGATCTTCAAGAACATCAACATGAAAGGCAAGTGCCACATGCCTTTCAAAACTTCCGTAACATCCAGGTAAAAAAAAATCCAAAACACTAACCAAATCAAACAAATACCAACAATCTCCCCCCTACTTGTTCTGAACTATTACTGATCCCATGCTCAATGCCAAAAAAAAAACGAAGAAAAAAAATCCGTAACTCTTTCAATCACTAGGAGTAAATGTCCACAGCTTGAGTTAAGGCAAAGCATCCAAACTCCCCAAAAAGCAAAAATAAATTATACTTGAGGATTTGTAACAATGTGACAAATGCTATGACAATCATAGAACAAAAAAGCCTTTTGCCAGCTATTTTCAGTAAGCTGTGACATTGTAAACCAGTATGAATTGTTCAAACAGATGAGACTTCAGGACAAATTACCTGAAAACTTGACTGAAAAAGCTTAAACCTTCAAGAAGATTCAAACACTAGCACTGCTGTTTATCTTGTTACTAAATCTGATAAGAACCAGTTAACACTGAATACATTTTAGGAAAGTGTTCATTTTTTTCTAACACAACATTCAAGACAAATACTGATACTATTTTTTCTAAAAGTATCCCTAGATCAACAATTATTTCACAGAAATTATCCGCTTTTCAAATTAATAAACACTTCAGTGGATACACAATTTCATTTGAAAGCAAGTATTTAATTAAAGTGTATTGTGTATGGAACGTGATTGATTGAACAATCTGCTGAAAGGCGTTTTTAGGAAAACATAACTATCTACCAGCAAGCCCACATGCATGCAGGAAAACATCCATAGTTAAACTCAGTCAGGTTACCAAACACTACTATAGCAAAACAACACTTATTCTGTAGCTTTACTGTTTGCTTATGAAGGCATTCTGCTTTATACAACCCTCTGAAAAGAGCAAAAGGAGAAGTAATTTTCCATTATGACACAGCTAGGTTAGAACAAAACCTGCTGACAAACTGAAGATGCTTTTAAAATACCACTACTTTAAACTCAGGCCATGAATAAAATGAAACCCACCTGGAATTAAAGAACTAGTGCTTCCTGAGAAACAGAGCTGTATATAACCTTCACAGGGATAATGTTTTTCACTTTCATGATATAGTGCTATGCTGGCTATTATGAAACCATACTTGTTTTCAAGTAGAAAGAAGAAACATTCAACATAGTATTGAAGTGTTAGTTCCACTCTGACATTAAACTGAGACACACAAAGAGCATAATCCACCTAGTAAAATTAATCTTCAAAAAGAGAAAGAAAACAAGAAAAAACCCCAAACATTAAGAACTCACTGTCCAACTTGATCAGTATGGTTTACTAACAACATTGTAACTTTATCTCACCTCATTATATACTGAATTTTGCTAGATGTACTTCATCTTCTCACAACAGTAAAAAGGCTTCACTCATCTTTTTTCTGGTAGTTGTGCACATAAGTCTCCTGGATGCTAATACCACAGTGCCACCTTTTAAGCAGTGACTGACACAGCACTGAAGTCGCTGACCAACTATTCACCTCATACAGAGTAAGACATGCAACATACCCAGAATGGATACCCACTATCACAGAACCAGCTACACTCTCAGGTTGGACTTACATCACTTGTCTGAAGCTGGAGACACAAATTTGCACGTTACTACTATCACATTCACAAACTGGAAGCCTTTCAAAGGATAACTTTGACAGGTACTTTAAAGTCTGGCAGACTGTAAGAACCTATTCTAGAAAAGTTTTCAACCAAAACCTTCAACATTTGCATACATGAGTCTAAACAAGTATTTCAAAACCCTAATCTTTTTATTCAGAAAGAACACTTTACACATCCAAACTGGCACAATGACATCACCACACATTCAATCTCAACAAAATGATTCTAGGTCTTTCACAAGAATGAGACAACTAACTTCACCATTTTAGTCTATTATGCACATACAGAAATAACAGTCTACAGAAAATTTGTATTATATAGATAACCAAAGGATAGCTCCAACTTTTTTTTAAAAAAGGCAAAAAATACCAGAAGAGCCTGGCAAAGATTTGAAAGCAATATACTAACATCAGTTTACTGCAGTATGCAGCACCACCTAAGTCCTTTATTTTCCTGTTTGAGTAAAGACAGTAGTAACAGAGACAGGAAAAAATACTGCAAAACCACAAGTCACAGATATTGCTACCTTGTAACTTGACATGCAGTCAAAAGTAGTCCAAGAGGTGCTTATGAAAAAGTTTGAGACTCTGTATAAACTCTCTTTTAGTTTCACTCTCCATTTGCCACCTGCCTTCTAAATGTACCATGTAGAACAAGTAACTCTTCCACTGCAACTATTCACTTACATTCATGTGTGCACACACAGGTACATACACACCAGGCACTGCACCTACTTCAGCTCATAGCAGTGGGAAGAAGAGCATCATACAGACACTCCTACAGGAAAATGTGTCATACCATAGTAGAGTGGGATGACTAAGCATACATGACAGACTTGACATTATCCAAATTTACTAATTTTATCTTTTACTCAATGTTTGGATCATCAGTAAAATATCTCTGGTGTCAAATAAATAAACCAAAGGCTTTTGCTTGTATTGTTAGTGAGCTCACTAAAACATTCCAACTGTAGAGGTAAGTATTTGAACTAGCACTTGAAGATAACACTTGAAGGTACAGCTCTTTGAAAAATAACTCAATAAAATGTCTTCTTAAGTTTCATGCTTATTTTCTACTGCAGTACATAAAGAAACATGTAACTCTGATCCTAACCAAGAATCCTTTTGCAGGTCATACTTTGATGCTACTTATGCTATTTAAAAATACATACAAAATTAATCAGCACAGGTAAGTCAGGAGAAAGCATCTACAGACCAGCCCAACCAAAAACTTAATGTCATTTAAGCACTAATTTGCACTAATTTTGTAATTGCTGAAGGACAGAAAGAGACAAACTATTACCAGATAACCTAAAGAACCATACTCATGTATTCTCTTGGATGGCTTCAATGGAATCCTTTACCATTAGGATTGGTGTTTGACATCACTCCTCAGCAACTCAAGGGAAAGATATCGGAACAGACATACCACCAAAGCTGGGTGGGAAAGAAGACACATTTTCACATCATCAATTCAACTTACCTTGTCTTGCTCAAGATGACGACTAACAGAAGGAAAAAGCAGCCTTGATGAGATCCAGGGAACAAGAAAGAATGGACACAGTTCTCTCAATCCCCTCTTTACATTTATCTAAAATCAGTTATAGTAAAGGTTATGACCCTAGACAGAGAAAAATACACCATCAAAGTATAGTTTCATAATAAGCATCCAGTGCACTTATCCAACTCACTGAACTTAAACCAAAAGATTTAACATTAAAGGCAGACTTAAATTCTGATTTTATTATCCTTTACTATTACGTGTAAATTTGTTATGTTAGTGATTTTCTAAATTAATTGAGACCGTCTATATATACATTAGCAAAGGCTGTTACAGCACTCTTCAGATAGCTGCTACCAACAACATCAATGAGACAGGACGAAGGGCAGGGTTTAAAAAATGTTGTGAAATACTTTATTTTTAAGAATCCTGTTCCTCTCTCACTACTGAAGGGAAACGAATTTAACATTTCTTCTTTTTACATGAAATATGTTAACTGAAAATATGCTTCACAAAGAGCAGAAGAAAGTGGTGCTCTTCTGACAGATCTGGAAAACAAATCTATCATAAAAAAAAAAAAAGCAGCTATCAGAACAGACACTGACCTTTGACCATGCAGGCTTTACCTGCAAGTTTTAAGAGTGCTTTTATACCAAGCCCTCTGAAAACAGAAGTGAAGTGGATCTGTTACAGAACAAGCCTATAAACAAATAATTACTACTCAATTTTCTAACAGTGAACACTACTCACCAAAAATAACAGAAGCCTATCAATACATCAGCAGGATAGGTTGGCTTATCTGCTCTCAATATTTATTTAGAACAGAAGAAGGGACAAGGAAAGCTACTGGACAACATGAAGCCAAAAAAGTCTTGAAATGTAGTTATTATAAAAGCATTACAAATAGCTACCTTTTTAGCTAACTTCTTTATTTAAATATTTACTGTATTCTTTAGCTATAAAGATACTGATAGACTACTAATAGCATCTTCAAAATACTTGATACTGAAACATGTAAAGACAGTTTTATGCATATCTGCATATCCAAGTGTCTTGCCTTAAGTTTTTCAATACCTTTCAGAGTGGCATAGCTGGGCCATACCATTCTGCTAGTGACAGGGATTCTCTACAAAACTCCAAAGTACAGTTACTCTCAAGCCATTTAAGCAAGTGCCTTTCTTTTCCTTGTTTTCTTCTTGCTAAGCAAGGGTAAGAACAGCAAATAGTGCATTACAAGACATGTTTGAACAAGGAGAAAACACAGTGCACAGTCAGACACTAGCACTGGAACAATATCAAGCCACAAGTAAAAGTAGCATCCCTCCACCATATCCACCTATATTAAAAAAACAAAAGAAACCCCAAGCTATTCTACCCAACAGCCAATATAAACAACAGATAAGATCTAAAATCTGACCTGAAGACAAAACACTGAACAGATCATAGTAACTACAGCCTTGCTACATTTGGGGGCCTTCTATCTCCAGAGCCAAGCCACACAGCAGCAGAATCATACTGCAGTCAACATGCCAAAGAAGCAGTAGCACGTCTTTTACCTGCGAATTTATTTGCTTCTTTGCTGTTGTGTGGTTTTCTTTAAACACAGCAAAATCAGCATCTGTGGCCTACCAGACACCACAGCCCCTGCTAAGTGGACGTACGCATAGGATCCCCGGCCAGTCAACGAGTCACCCTCTCCAAAGGGCTCCAAAAACAAAGACCAAAGTTTTCTCTGCTCGGTGCGTGGGAGTGCGGCAGCAAAACAAGAGCCAGGACCTGCACGCGCACCCTCCCATCACCACACCCCTGCCCCCGCACACCCCGCGCCCCAGCGGATTCTCCCTCCTTCCCTCCCTCTCTCCGCTCCGGGGTCCTCTCCCTCGGGGCATTCCTTCCTCCCTCCCCTGCTCCACCCAGACGGCCGAGGGGAAGCTGTCAGCTCCCGCCCGCTCCC
>NW_009954442.1:2325895-2333353 GCF_000747805.2 Chaetura pelagica | reverse complement strand
CGGTGCGGGCGGGCCGGCCTGCGCTGGCTGGAGAGGGAGAGCGCTGTCGCGCCGAGCCGGCCCCCGCGGTGTGCGGTGCCAGCAGCCCTGTCTGAGGCCTCCCCCCTTGGCAGAAACCTGCTTCTGAGTGTGCTCAGGCAGATAACTAAACTTCTGGGCTTTATTTTCTGAGCAATGACCGCGACAATTAAGTGTGCGCACGCAGCGGTTTTTGCCCAGGTATCGGGGATAGGTATTGGCATAGAAATGCCCATATGCTGTGCTCTAACTGAAGTTCTCATGGTCCAGTGCCATTTTGAGTTAATGTCTTTACGTTTCTCTGCTTGCAGGGCAGGCTGCAGGCAGTTGCGAGGATAGAGATTGATCCAACGTGGACTTTTCATTGACATCAACAGAGGCTGAGATCTTGCTGTTGAGGCAGAGCTTTGCCCATGGTTTAGTGGGTGTGCGTTGATTGTTCATCCACAAACTGGGCTTTAGTTTACGATGTGTTATTGTGTGCCAGTGTAAGCTGATCTAAAGCATCTCCTCCCAAATGATAAATAACCATGGTTGGTGTTTCTCATTTCTTTCTTTGTGTTCACTTCTTTGTTTTTGTTTTTTGTTCAGCTAGCATCTCTCATACATAGATCTTCTTAGTGCTGTTGATCAGGGCCACAGAGACAGCATTACAAAGGAATTAGAGCAAATGCAGAGTTCCTGTGGTCACCTTCCAACTCTCTGGTAGAGGTCTGGGAAGTGTAGGGTGAAGGGGTGAATGGAGGGGGCATGTATGTACCTTGTGTTGCCATTACTCTCCACGTCATCCTCTGTGTGCAGAGACCTTGGCTTCTGTGTTACAGATTGCGTGAAGTTAATTAAGGAATTCCTGTATTCTAATCCCTACATCGGAAACAAGCCAAGCCTGACTAGCATTTCTGGAGAGGCAAGATGCAAAACCAGAAGTAAACATAATCATGGTGCAATGATACTCTTATCTAAAAGAGACTGATTCTTATCCTACGATTGGAATTAATATCAAAATGCCGAAGTGCACATTCCTCAGCAACAATCCATATTTTCTGAATATAGCATGCTTTTGGATAAGTGAATACTTCCAGTAGCTTCATGTAGGCTCTCTAAATGTGAGAAATGGCCCTTTATATAGCTGTTCATCCTTACGCACATGAGAGTGTCCTCTGGATTACATATACTCGCCCTAGCTTGTTCAGCATTTCTTAATTGCTGCTATCTTAATCCTGTTTGATGCTTCTAGAGCTTCCAAATCAACATCTGAATCAGACTTTTCCTCTACTGTTTCTCACTGTCTGCCTGTAAACTCCCTGTGCTGGAGGGTGTCTTAGCTAGCCCTGTAGCACTGTATAAGCGAGCTCCATGGCTCCATTTCAGTTCAGCAGCAACCAATCCTTTATTTTTGTTTAGAAATTATGCACTTCCTCTGCAACAGACTGTAACAGAAGACTATCACCTAGCAATTGCTTGATGTATTTGCACCCATTCCACTTTCATAGCAGGAGCATTTCAAAAGGAATTGCAGAGAGTTTGTATTTTTGTCTGCCCTTTGCTAGTCATAGATTGGAGACTGGGATTGCGCTACTGGCAAATTAATCAGTCTCGAAGCGTCGCCATTAATCCTATCAGTGCCAGTCCTCTGCTCAAGAATTTAGGAAATAAAAATCCTATGGGTATTAGGTACCTGGTTGCCCCAGAAATCAAAGATTGTATGTGGTTTAATTCTGCTGAACACATCTCTCTGTTCATTTTATTGCTGATGGAGTTCTTCTGTCTCCTCTTATCCATATGACAACTACAACAATTGATTATACGGAAAAGTGATATTAGGGAAGTATTTAGTGTATTTTTAGCTGCTTCTAATGGGATTTAGCAGCTGGAAACAAGGAGAGCTGACACTGAGTAATCAGGCCAGTTCTTAGACAGCTGTGTTAGAGACAGTGTATCAGACAAGGTTCTGAAACACATTGCTGTTTTTTCCTGTATTTTATGTGATATATGCAATGAAAAAATTGAAAACTAAACATCGGTACTTGCAGCTAAGACAGTTAACTCAAAGTAAAATGGAATTCATTGTTATGTCCAATTCTGTAATAACTTACAGATGAAAATGCCCCTGACTTTTGTATATATATTTTTTTTAATGCTTATGGCAGTTGTTACTACCCATCTTTGAAAGGCCTCAGATTGTGATTTAAATTCCATGCTACACTCATATTTAAGCAGAACAAAAATGTAGTTATTTCTGCTTCCTTTTCTCTTTATGATCAGCAATCTAAGAGACCCATTTTCCTATTTTGGAAGAAAGCAATTTTCTGCACTTTTGTGCCTAAGAATTGCAGCCAGAAAAGTGTCTTGATAAAATGGCCCTCTAGTAATCTATATTTTTTTCTGTCTGAATAGTTCCTATACTGAGTTAGTTCCATCTACAAGTCAAAAGAGTGATTTTTCAATATAAGCACTGTAAACGAGTTCTTTCTGCTTGTTACACTGTGGTCAGTAATGTGTCTTCTGTCACTGATATATGCCTAATGGTTTTATTTGATGATGCACAAAGTAGAATACAGTATGCATCTGTCATAGTTTTAGTTAGAAGAAACGTTTTTGGTCTTTGTGTGCTTGAAGTCATTAACGTCATTATAAAAAAAGCGAAGAAGGTCTGTCTAGACTGAGAAGGTTCCATTCTTTCATCTTTTGTGATACCTTGAGGAATGTATCCTTGGTCTTTCCTCATCTTAATGTGAATTTTATGCCCTAAGAAATGTAGAGTGTGATTCACCTACTAGATTACAAGTTTATTTTAAAAAATTTGGATCTATGCATCAACCTTTGTACTTTCCTTTTGCAATAAGGCTGTTTTGACTACTAGGTAGCCTGGTTATTTTTCTGTTTCAAATTAGTGTCAGCCATGTGACTGAGAGAAGAGTATAAAATGTTTGTTGTTTTAACAGAGATCATGGATCAAGAAGTTAAGTTCAAAGATTAAGATATGTTGGAACTTAAGAGTAAACACAGCAATACTAAAGCTGAGAAGTCAAAATAAATCTAAGAGAAAATGGAAAATATTCTGAAGAGCACTCTAAAATGTTACTATTTTGTATTAAGATGGAATCTTTTGCCTTAGAAAGTGCAGTTCTAAACAACTGTCACTTGTTACACCCTCTGAACAGCCACCTAGTTCTGGGGAATGTGTTAGTGTGTGTAAAAACGTGCATACATGCTTGGTAAATGAGAAGGCATTATCCCTCTCTGTTGTCTTTTCTGGGTCTGGTGCTCTCCACTTGAGAGATACAACAGTGCAATAGATACATGTCTGTATATACCAGAACATTTTCTTGGTGTGCCGTTGCCTTCTCAAATTTTGTGAGTGAGTCTAGCAAGAAGGGGTAGAACTCTGCTGCTGTTCAGGGAATGCTCTTTTAACACAGAGTACAACACAGACACTGGGAAGAACTGTAGAGCTAGTGCCTGTGTGCACCTTTTAGTTGGCTTTCAGTTTCCTCAAATAAACCCCACACTATAGAGCCTGCTTTCCTCTTTGCGATTTCCATAGCTGTTTGCTGCTTTACAAATTTCTAGCCTGTGAGTTGGAAGAACTAGATTCTACAGAAAAACAGGTCTCAATAAGCACAAGTAAGAAGTTAGGAATTGTTTCAAGTGTTCCTTTGCAGAGCTGCCTTAAGTGCTACAGTCCTGGCATAGTTGTCACTTAGAGGTGCTTGGTGCTGAAGGACTGATGAATCAAATCAGTAATAAAATATAAAGCAAGTGTCATGGCATAAGTGTTTTTGAATGTTTGGGATATGTAGTGTGAGAGAAGTGAAAAGACATGCTTGCATGTATAACTTTATGAGCATGCATTTTTGTTAGGCTTCAAATGCTTTAATAATAGAATTAAAAGACAAGTTGTGATTTTTATTTTTTTTTTCAATGTAACATGAATACTGTAGTTATCTTTTGAATTACGCATAAAACTGATTCCAGTTTTCTGATTCCATAAAATCTCCAGTTTCTAAATACCTAGAGTTCTTCTATAGTAGCAGGAATTTAAATGAAGTATGTAATTTGCTCCTTCTTTGCCAGTGGTATTGAGTGGGACTACTGTATTCTATAAAATTAGTGGTCCTTTTTTACCTTAGGTGTGGCTGTACTTCCTCAGTGGAGACAATGACGGTGATCTAAGTCCATTTACAACCTACATGTGTTACATAGATACACCTAGATTGCTGAGTAGGTGATTTGTAAGACTGCTGATAAAGGAATTTTAAATTCTTAGGGAACAGAGAGATACATTTGTCAATCTATCCTGATCGAAGATCACGTGCTTTTCTTAATTTAGGATGAATTGGTGGTTTGCAGTCCACTCAAGATGACAGTAACATTTTTGGCACAATTCATGTAAACTGACCTAGTAGCATCAGGGTGGTATTTCCAGTTCTCCGATTTTTCACTCAGGTGTGACATTTGATAAGGAGATAGTACTTTTGAATTAAACTGACTGCTTGTCTAAATTCATTATAGCACACTGTAAGTGGCCCAATCATTGCTCAGTGCCAGTTTATCCTCTCAACAGGAATATGGGCAGATGGCAGATTACCACATCGCATCAGAAATGGTTGGTAGTAAAAGCAGTTAAAATGACTACGTCAGAAGAACCCAATTGGTAGAAACTAAATATCCGTCCCTATGGGCATGGATAAGAGTTCCATACAACATATAGAAAGCACTACTGCTTGAGGACAGATGCTTCTTGACTTCTTCCTTGCTTTCCTGCTCTGCTGTGCAAGGGAAACGTAACGGGTGCTAGTGCTGTGTGGATTGTTCCAGAGGGAAGAAGCAGTGTGTTTTGGCTGTGATGGAAGTACTTCCATTTGATATCTGTTGTATTCCTGGAAAGATACACAAATAGAGTAGAAAATTATTTTCAAATCATGCTCTGTAATACTACAGAAAGTTAGAACCCTGCTGCAGGATATAAATAAAAAACAAATACATGAGCTTTAGAGGGTTTCCTACTCATTAGCTAAAATAATATATATTAAAATATTGTTTATATATATATAATTCTGTGATTGTTTTTATTGTATTTCACAATATTTTTACAACAATTTTACAGTTTTACTACAATTTTACAATACAGACTGATAGGAAATGTTTCATTTCAGCCCCACTAAAATGTATTGGGGCAGCAGTAGGACAGCTTTAGTAGGGCATAGAATGTGCAGAAGACACTGTTAGCATTCAGTCTATTGAGCTAGCACTTACAGTATCTTTGCACAGTAAATTATGAGGCATAACCAAACCAAGTTTAATCTATCTAGTATGCAATTTCACTGTCATAAAAGCATAGCATTATAGGTTTTAGTGAAGGTTCATGAACTTCACATGGTTTTCTGCAGATTTGTCCAGTAATCATATAATGGTTTGGGTGAGGAGGGACCTTAAAGATCATCTAGTTCCAACCCCTGTGCATAGGCAGGCACACGTCGCACTAGACCTGGTTGCTCAAAGACCCCATCCAGCCAAGCCTTGAACATTTCCAGGGAGCAGGCATCCACAAGTTCCCTGGGAAACCTGTTCCAGTGTCTCACATAGCTCCACATTTACATGTCTTTTAAACACCTTCAGGGATGGTGAGTCAACCACCTCGTTGTTCCAGTGTTTGATAACCCTTTCAGTGAAAAAGTTTCTTCAGATATCCAATCTCAACTTCCCCTGGTACAACTAGAGGCCATTTCCTCTTACCCTATCACTTGTTATGAAGCGATGAAGTGCATGCTGCTGAATCTGTATTACTCCTGTTGCTGTTTCTAGCTAGATAAAAGTCAATGTGAGCCTACCCAACTACACTACAACTAACTCTGTTGTGGAGACATCTGCACAGAGGCAACAGTGGTTTCATCTGGGTTAGTAAGCAGAGATTAATATAATTTATTATCTGCACATGTTGCTAGGTATTAATGGAGGATTTTGTCTCACTGGACAAAGCATAATGTTTCTTGGACCTTGAAAAGGACACCTTAGGAAAGGCCCCAATCATTAGGATAGATAAAAAGGTCTTGACGGTTGATTTCCAATTTATTATTATCTTGCTCGTACTGCGTGACACCGCCAGAGTAGTTCTCTTAAGTCAGCAGCATCAGTTGTAGAAAAAAGGCTAAGACATTTTTTAAATCCCAGCTTGTGTTGAAACCCTTTATTCAAATAATTCCCTTGATTCTTGAGAAGCTAACACTTAATTCTGAAGACATATGTGCCTCTAATCGGTAGCAAGACAGTGTTGGTGAGTCTCAGGGATTGTGCACAATATGATCTCTGTGCTTGTAACACCATGTCCTTCTGCAGCCTTGGCACTACAGACAGTAGTATGCAGCAGCAAGATTTTGCAGTGTCGAAGATTTTGCACTTACTTACAAACTTTTCTCACACAGAGGTGGGGACACATAGCTTCTGTTTGTCAAACTCATACCAGGTCATGCATGATGTTTGAGTTGTCAGTAAAGTTGCTTGCTGAGTTGCATTAGTTTCCAACTGGGACGTCTTCTATCTTCAGCTAGCTGAAAAGTATTGTCCCTTCTTTCTACCTGATACAGTGTTCAGTAGGAGCAGGCACTTTCAGCACTTCCAGTGTGGTTTAATGAAGTGAAATGTGAAGACAGCTGATACAAAAAACATTTTGACTTCTTACATCTCTGTCTACTGAGGTCCTTTCGCTAGCTGGTACATATTCCTTGGTAATAACTTCAAAGCAATTAATCAAGCCACAGAGCATCAAGTATCTATGATTCTGGTTTGGTGCACAGACCACTGGTTGTTTGGGAAAAGCTAGTTACAGTACCTATTACAAAGCAGATGAAAACTGGAAACAGGCACTGCTGTCACCAGGCAGAAATAGATGAACATTGAACAAGATCATTTTTAGGGAATACCAAATGGTCTATGGAAAAGTCTTTTTATGGAGACACTCATAATAAAGATTAATAATAATAATAATTAATAATAAAGAACCCCTTCCACTCTCTTTAAAACTAAACATTCCTCAAATTTAGTCCACCATTTTTCTCCTTAATGAGAAGGAATAGATCTTCTGAAGACAAGGAAGCTGTTTTGTACAGAAGACTTAATTTTATACGGTTGGGCAACTATTATAAAATACATAGCTTAGATACTTTTGTTCTGTACTGTTAAAGGCTGTCAGAGTCCAGCCTTGTGTGTTTTTCTCTACACAGGTTATCAGAGCACAGAAACAGTTTCTGATTAACCTTCTGTCAGGTACTGCAGAAGTAAGAGCAAGCAAAAGGAAGAGAATTGTAGCAATTCTCCAGATTTGTATGACCAGGCAAAGTTAGGGTGGATGGTTTCCCTTAGGCCACTAATTCAAAAAGCTTGTCAAAAAGCACAGGGGAGAAAGGGGGGGAAAAAAAAAAAAAAAAAAAAAAAAAAAAA
>NW_009954442.1:2305698-2325825 GCF_000747805.2 Chaetura pelagica | reverse complement strand
AAAAAAAAAAAAAAAAAAGGAAGAAAAAAGATAAATACTGAGTATCAGAGAGACAAAACTTGGGGAACTAATACCTTTTAAATAATCCCTTAATCTGACATGCAGCTTTCCACTGGAGAAATCAAATGTCCTTTCCAAGCAATGTATTTCTTTCATGTCAAAATTTGTGCCAGTACGATAGTAAACACAATGAATAGAAATTCAAAAGAATGAAAATGTTCATTCTTACATTGAAAATAACGGAGAAGAGAAACTAAATACTCTGTTTCAGAGAAACAATGCCACGTACCTAGATGAAACAATAAGCAAATTAGGGTCAATATTTCACTTTTCATTAATGATTGTGTCACTATAAAGATATTTTTCAGCCTCTCCCTAGAACTGTTACCTTCACACAAACTTTCCATTATGTGTTGAGGGAAGTAGCTACTAACTTTCAAACATAGGTAGCTGTGTAATTTTAATTTACATTGCCACAAGGGAGTTGCATGATCCTTTATTGCATTAAACCCCAAAAGCATGTCCTTGATATTGCACTCCTACTGAAGACTGCTTTAAATGGTCTTCAGGTATGGAAACTTACTTCTTTGTCTGCCTTGTCCCCAAGAAAATATTGTTTTTCAGAGTCTACACAAGCCTTTGAAAATGTACCTTCAGCAATATAATAGTTGGAATGATGTTATTCATACTGACAAACGGGGAACCCCACTCCAAAACTGTCACATGAAGTTATCAGCCTCTCTTCTGTCTGCTTTCAAGTAAAAGCTGTTCAGTTTTACAGTAGTTAGAAAGCACAGTGAAGCTTAAAGAAATAGCCACTTTTTAAAATTACCTTTCAAACCTGTCTTTCAGAGGGTCTACTACTTGCTAACATTCAAGTCAAGGCAAAATTATTTGTGCTTTCTTTGGCCCAGAAGCTAATCCTTATGGATCATTTGCATGGGAAGGAAGCCAGCTCAAAGTGTAGATGAAACTCTTACTAGTAACCATGGAGTGGAGGGTTTGCAGAACTCCTGGCCCTGCACCTTTCTTAGTAGCACTATAAATCTTCTGAGACCCATCAGCACAGGGGAGGCTGATTTTTACAGCATTTTTTTCCTATTTCATTGCAGTCTTGCAGCCAGAAGATGTGTCAGCCAAGGTGTACATAGAGGGAGCTGGTATAGTTCCAGGAGTGAGTTTGTGCTATTGAATTCTGTCAGCCCTGCAGCTTTGCTCAGACAAAAATATTACTTAAGTCAATAAGCTTGCAAGGACTTGGAAAAGCTGTGTGATTTGTTTGGTTTGCTTTTGTCTAAGGATGAGGCAGTTTTAATGACAATAATCAAGTAGGACCAGCATTGATTAATTTTATTTTTCAAGTAACTAGAGAAATTAACTCTTAAGCCCATCACAGCTGGTTATCTTTTTGCGTATTTAAGGAACATACTTAAACCTAACATAGCTGGAAGATTTCCCCGAGTTGGTGTATGTAGTCTCAGACCCTTTATATCTGAGAAGAGAATGAAGAGGAAGACATACTCAGTTGGAAGAGAATTAAACACGTATATCTTTCTTCCTATAGTTATTTATTTTAATTTTTTTCTGGACTTTCTCTTCCATGAGTTATGAAAATGAGCAAATTTTCGTTTTTGTGTGGTTTTCACTTGTTAATGAAAGCATTGCCAGACATCAGAGAAACCCAGACTGTCAATTTATTTGTTATCAGTTTTCTCAGTTGTAACTGTAGGCTGAGTCTTATCTAGATTTTACTATTGCAGGCTAATAACCGTGAAACCAAGTGACCACCTACAATCTCTTACAAGAGCAATATGTTCATTACAGATTGTTAATAGACCAAACCAGCAGTTGCGTTTCAGGTCAAGGTTACCAGAGGCTAAATTGTTTGAAGTTCAATACAATGTAGCCTAAGAACATGAAAGGTCTGTAATTAGGTCTGTTTACATCACTATCCCTTTGCCATCATGCATGCAGTATGATAACCTGGAGTCCTAATTGAAAAAAAAAGGCTTTAGTAGCTCAGTTTAGGTAGATGTTTACAGAATGAGCTTTGTAATTAAAATTCAAATAGTAGTTCCAACTTAATATCTTATTTTTATATATGTAACTTCCTGCAGTTTCTTGGTTTTTGCCTGAATTACATCTTTTTCTGTCTCATTTTTGACCATTTATGTTTTCGATATTACACTATGGCCATAGTATGAAAATCGTGCACACTCCTCTGCAAACTGGTTCCTGCGCAGTTCATGCTGGTTTCTGTCAGGCCTTAGGATTTTGCTAAGTTTTATTACATCCCAACTCTGTCCTGCAGCTATTTCTAAGATAAATATAATTGTTTATTAATATTGATATCTGCCAGCTGTTGAATTGTCCCTACACTGCTACATGATTGCATGTAAGCACTTACTACCTTGCATGCCTCTCATACTTTGTAACAGTGAAGAGCAGGGTCAAAGTGTGTGTGGGGACACACACTGGGCTGGAATAGTAGCGTTTCATAGCCACTAATACTGGAAAAAATGACTACACAGGATGTTTTTTTTCTTTAAATAGTGTGAAAAGTACTTGCCTCAGTTGCATCTCAGCATCTTCAGTGACACTAGAACATTTGTAATACGTGTTGTGAAGTCCTGAATTTGGCCTAGAAATTGTGAGGCAGTGTAGATTTTGTCTTACACATATTTTTTTTTTTTTTTCCCAGTACAGTTAAAATATAGTTAAATTGGGACATATGCTCACCAAGATACAAAACACCTTTACTTTGCTCTCCAAGTGTTTATTTAAAAGACAGTTTAGCTCATATACTGTGCTTGCTTTCTGAACAATAAACTACAGAAACATAGTTCCTAACATATCTCCTCTTTGTTCCTCCTTCCCAAAGTATTTTAAGTAGATAATTAACACTGGGCAATTAAAAGCATCTCTGTGTGATTGTAGAACGTATAATTTTTCATTTTATCTAAAGTTGATTAACACTTATCTTTGTAACAATTTAATTTGTATGCCTTGTTGGTACTGCCTTCCCTCAGTAACCTTCATTTTGTGAAATGCTTGATTAGTCACAAAACTAAACAGATTCAGGCAGATTCACATTTTTTTGTGAGTACCGTTTGCTCACCAATACCCTTGATAGGACTTCGAACCTCCAGTGCAGCAACACAACCTTCAATTTATAGATAGCACAGCAAAAGGGAGCAATTTCATGGTCATTATTTTCACATATTGGCACTTCAGTTCCCCTCATCACAGGCTTCTGTAGGTTCTCTGAAGAAAACTGCCTTCGCTTGAACAGGTAAACTGTGGTGGTTTTATTGCCAGGGTGCTGCGTAAATCTAAAACAGAGTGCAGGTTTGGCCTAGTAGAATTGACTTCAAAGTAATGAGCAGCCACTTTATTTCTGATAAAATTGTAAGGTGAACACAGAAAAAAAAAAAAAAAGTAGTTCATATGTTAACATATTTACATTGTTAATATCTTAATGTTTTAAAACAAGTATTCTTAGGAAGAATATATTTCCTAAGTGACTATCAACAAATCTAATTCAAGTAATGTAGAACAGTGGACTGTATTCTGTATTTAGCCTGGCATGAGGCTCCAGCAGAGAATAAAGTGGGCAAAAGGAATTTGGTGCTGTCTCTGTGCTGTCTGAATTCTGGGCTTGATTGGGTCTGCTTGCTCCAGGCTGCAAAGCTCAAGGGTTTAAAGTCATAACTATAAAATTCATGGTTTGTGTATGAAAAAAACCTCAGCAGAGCTTGGCACTACTGTAAAATGATTTTGTGATGAGGTCAAAAATCATTTATTGTTATTTTTAATAATCATTGAGGTGAACTGTGTTGCCCAGAAGAGGAGAAAAGGCCACTAATGCATGGGAAAACAATACTGTTTCAGCCATGACTCTCCAAAAATGTCTTATACTCTGTGCCAGCTCCTGGCTTTTGAGATGGTTCCCCATGCCTTTGATACTCATGGATCATTTCAATAAACCTCATTTTTTTCTGTCTTAGGATAGATCATAGTAGATAAATGTGTTGTTTCTTTGTCCAGTTGTCATTTTCTCTCTGCTTTAGGAAACCTGTGTGTTTTGTTTTCTCTTCCATTAGATTGCATGGTGAAGCAATTGTCTCCTTCTTCAGTATCTTAATTGCATCTTTTCTAAGTTACTCTGTCACATTACTTCCTACACACACGTGTTTCTTTCCATGTTCTTTTTAATCCTCTGTATCGAAATGACCAGAAACTTGAAGTATCAGTCAAGGAGGTGTTTAGGAGGATTGAGAGGAACAGTTGCCAAGAAATAAGCCATGCTTCCAGTACAAAGGAAGAGACTGAAATACCAACCTCCAGTATAATGTGAGAGAGAGCTGTCTCTCTAGCAGATACTACATGTTGGTAGGGAAGAAAGATTGGGGTTTTCTATATTTGTCGTCTCCAAGAGTCTCTTGGCAACTAGATTGCCTTCTGATTTTCTGACAAAGACTGAAAACATAATTACAAATTAGAGATAAGGTTCTTTTTATAGTACATTTTGTCCACAAGAAAGGGATCATTTTTTGATGAACTGTAAGCACTAAGACTGCTGGTGACAGCTTCTACAATAAATTTGTGGCACAGACAAGAAGCAGGATCAGTACATAGTTTCTTTGGTTTTCTCTTCCTTTTGGGAAGGAATGTTTGAAATTCTTAGCTGGTAGAGATCCAAAAAAATGGGGGCATCATTAGCAAAAATATTAATGTAAATAGCTGAAATGCAAATTTTTTTGACCCAGGAGGACTGGGTTTGTATGAGGTCTAGGATATATAGAGAAGTTAATGGAACATTTTTACTGTTGACTGCTGATGATACTTCTGATAAGAGTCCAAAAGCAAATTCAGAACATCACCCTCACCAAAATAAACCAAACTCCCAACACAACACAGTGAATGGCATTGCAACATGCACATGCATGGCTGTAAACAGATTTGAGTCAAATTTCCTTCTCAGTTACCCAGCTGAACTTAAGAGATTCATCACCACTTTGGTGTACACACTTCTAGACCTTTTCCTGCCAGCAGCCTCTCCCAGTTCCAGAAGTATGCAGCAGGATTGCCTCTTGCTGTAGGGAGACTTGAGGCGGTGGATGTCTGGTAGTTGTTAGGGACTGACTCTGCAGTGATCAGCTGACCCCTTTCTGATTCTCCATTGATACCGCAGCCTGCTGCACATGGCATCGCGTCCACATGACAAATCTGGAACAGAGCTGGCTTCCCTGCTATCATTAACTTTGGTTCATCACGATGCTTCAGCAAACTGCCAAGCTCTCCAGTAGTAATGAGATAAATATAACCAGCTGAAGGAACAACACAAGTGTAAGCAGCAACTTTATCTTGCCATTTCAACTTTACACTCAGGAAAAGGAATGACTGTTCTGCACAACTATCACAGCAGTTGTTGATATTAGCCTGAGCTGTTGATGGGGTTTCCAAAGGAGACTTAAAACATCCCAGTGGATTCGCAGTTTGTATATGTCAGCTTGTAAATGGTTGGAACTTCCTTTTGGCATTACAAGAGATCAGCAGTAAAAAAGCTACATAAGCCAAATTATTTTGTGCTGTAATTGTTGCAACTAACTTTTCAGATGATCTGGCCCAAAGTATGCATTTAATTGTTTCAGTGCTAAGTTTTTTTTTAAATTTATATTAGTGAAACAGGTTTCTCTGGTTTGCCCTGTATTAATATTGAAATAAATATACGAAGGATACAGAATCAGGTTCTTGGAAGTAACCATCAAAGTATTTAGTGCTGCAGAAGAAAGGCTAACTACTTCTGGCATCGATGCTCTTGTAAAGCCAGAGTAATACCGATAAATCAAAATAATTTAGTTTGGCAGGAAAGTGCAGTATGGAATGTATATGGAATGTGTGTATCCTTCAGCACCCAATGTGGTCAATCTCTGCTAGCAAAAAGTCCACCTGTACTGATTTTAACACTGAAGCAAAAATTGCTGCAGTGTACTGGGGATGGGGAGTGGAACAAAAAAACCCAAACTACTTCTGGCAAAGCAATATGGGAAAAATGCCTGTGAAGCCAAGGCAAATGACATAGGGTAGATTTCAGTCTATCCTGCCATTGTATACCTTAAGCAACTCTACTGTCTTCACTAGTGTAACTGAAAGCAATGTTTGTCCACTAGGTCTTTAAGAGGCCCACTGACTTAGGACAGCAAATTAGCTTTAAGGTGTGTTAATAATACATCTGCAGATGATATATCAAATTGGACTTTTTTACATATTGCTTGTGAGAGTGCAGTTGCCGATAGTATTCGTGTGTCCGTGCTTCTCATTATTCATTTAAGGATGACAACATCTCTGTTATGCTTGCTACTGTTGTGCATTAATCTACTTTGCAGTTTTATGCCAGATACCTTTTTGAAATCCAAGTAGATTATGTCCTTTAATCACTTTGCCCAGTCTGTGTTCCTTGTGATCTCATCTCTTATTAATATCTTTAGGATCTTGCCTACCACCAAGGTCAAACTGGTCTATAATTTCCTAGCTCCACCCAGGGCCTTTTTAAAGAGGGTTATGTTTGTGTAACTGTGATCCTGCAGTAGCTGCCCCTTGAACTCCATAGTTTTCTAGAAATCCTAAAAATGCTGTTTTGTTTTAGTTGCTCTAGTTTGCCCCGGTATGTTACAGTGTACACCTGCACTCCTCACTTCTAGAACTTTTCTCTGTCATGTGTCATCTTGTCTTCCTTTTTTATAGAAAGTAGCTCAATTAATTTTTCATTTGTTTCATAATCTTAAATCAAAGCTGCCATATTTTTTCACTTTTGTGAATACAGTGAATCTTTCGCTGTAGAAGTGTGAGCAGCATACAGGATTGCTTGGGCTATACAAATAGTCTTGATAAGATTTCTGTTTTCACTTGTGGAAATCCAGAATAATTCCTAGATAAGCAGTAAAAACTTTTACTTATGCACTGAGAATGGAATCATACCTATGTTGGGTTCTCATTGTACCCTGTCTTCTCTGTATTTACCTATCAGGTTAGAAAGAATTTCCTTAGTGGTAGGATTGTTTTATTTTATAAGCCTGAACACCTCCAGTCATAAAAAAATTAAGGAGAAATAACAGCACAGTAAAGAACAATATACGGATTACAGGCTAAAGCTGATTGTGATTAAGAAAAGTCATCAGACAAGTAATGGTTAAGTACATTTTTTTAGGCATTATCTTAGCCCAGATTGAAGTAATTATGTTTCCATGGACAAAAATTAACTGTATAAAGTTAATTTAATAAATAGCATCCTTGCCAGTGGCTTCAAAACAAATGCAAATAAGCAAATAGACATAGCAGCAGCAGCTACCATACCTGTCATAATTAGAGCTGATGGTTTTGGTTAGGCTTGACTACAATAAAGAGTCAAAGAAATAAATTTTGACTTTATATTGTCAAGTGTATTTGACGTGAGAGTAAAAAGGAGGCTTCACTGGAAATTCTAGCTCAGAGTCTTTCAAGAGAACTGAAGATACATTAAAAATAAAGCATGGGAATTTTTCGTACTTGTTAAAACTTATCTAACCCTGAGAATTTACATCAGTGGTATAGCTTGATATATTGTTACTTTTTTATTGCTATTTTTAATTATTTATTTGTTTTGTTTTGTTTTTAATTTGGATTTTCTATCCGAGAGAGATTTCCAGTTATTTTGCATGCAAAGCAGTGTAGATAAGGGCATAGAACATGCCACTTACATGGTGTCAGCATTCTCAGCATGTTAGCATAGCTTCAAAGGCATGTCACAAATTAAGATCATGTTCAACATACTGTTGTCTTTGCTGATGCTTATGAAATTTGCTACTGGTGTTGCAGCTTATCTGTGATTGTTAGAGCCCAGCCTAACAACCCAGGAGCATATACAGGAGGTATTCTCAGTCCTTCCAGTGAGAGGGAAGGGTTTGGGCAGGAGTGTGTACCTCCAGTGGATCAATGCTTGGTTCATGGCTGGAGTCACAAAAAGTAGTTTGGCTTCTGCATGCATGCAGTCATTTTGGAGGACTAAGGACTTGAAAGCAGGAGCCAGATCCACCTGACAAAGTGTGGGAAGAGTGTCTTCAGCCAGTTTCAAACCTAGTGAGGACAGCTTGAAGCTGGGTAAGCCAGGGAAATCTTTCATAGCCTGCAAGAAATTGAATGCATGGGGAGCAATGGAGACATGACAGCATGATGGGGTGGGTCTGGTACTTGTCTGTGAATGCAGTGTGATGAGGTCCATTTCTAGTGGCTGTATACAAACAGGTGCTGCAGGGGAAAGAAAGAGGAGAAATTATATGTCTGTGCATGGTTGCAAAGCTGTGACATTGTCAGGACGTACATGGTAAGATAGCTTATATGACTGGAGTGCTGCTTAGGTGGGTATAGGCTCCTCTGGAAAGACAGACCAGTAAGGCAGTGAGGAAGGCTCTGTGCAAAGGAGTGATGAAATGATGAGCCAATAGAGAGCTTGTGGATAATGATTAGAGAATATTTTCACTGCGAGGGTGGTCAGCCACTGGAACAGATGAACAGAGGGGTGTTGGGATCTCCATCCCAGGAGGTACTCTACACTCCCCTGGGCAATGCAACCTTTTTGAACCTGCTTCAAGAATGAGTTTGAACCACATTACCTTCAGAGACCCAGTCCAGTATAAGTTAGTCTATGATTAAGTGGACAGCAAACATACAGTCTTTAACCTTATGATACAGTTTAAACATAGGAGTTTAAGCAAGAATTGTGTAAAAGCTGAAACCTAAAACCCCTTATCTGTTTTATTTTTCCTGTTAAATAAAAAACTAGCTATAATTTTTATTATTTTTTTAATTTTTCCTTTTCACAGGTACAAATGACCTGAGAGAGAGGGCAAAAGAAGTGTTAACTTGGAAAACAGAAAGAGGGGGGAAGTTCTTCATCTGGACCAAGCACAAGACAGTAAGTTCTTGGAGCTGTTGTTCTAACATCGCATCCAGCAGAGGGCAGGAGAAACTGCAGAACAGGCTACTGACAATCGTTTCTTCTCTTTTTATACTAAGGAAAACCTATCAAAGAAAAGAAGCAGCCTGGATTTTACCAATGCTTCTAGTCAAAGTGCGTGAAAAGATGGCCTAGTGCCTAATTTTAATAATCTTGAAGCAGGCTAGCACAACCCTACACCCAACATTTTCAAAAAGCACTTGAACACAAATTACCTGTTGGTGAGAAGAATTATGGCAAGAATATGAATATTAATTATAGTGACAGTGAATAAAATGTGGTAGAAAGAAGAAAAACAGACTGTTTAGGAAATTAGTATTTAGTAGCATGGAATTTTGGATCAACACCTCCAACTAACAAGAAGAAAATTATTTTGCAGTTTACAGCATGTGCATAGGCATTTCTAGTGATTTTTTTTTCAAATAACAACTGATGGAAAATAAAATGATCATTCTGCAATTTACAGCAACACAGGGATTTCCAATGCAAATTCATTTTCAGGTATTGCATGCACAGTAATAAGTGAATGACATTCAGAAACAATAAAAATATTAACATGGGATACAGGGGTGATTGTCAGTATAAAGATCTCTGTAAACATCTGCTGTGTCATGTAGAAGGACTGACATTAGTGGCCGCAGTTTTTATCTGCAGATGACACCTTGAATTAAGTTCAGAGTAGCAAGTGAGTATAAATAAATGATGCATTTTTCTTGCTACTTATCAGAGTTATTAACAGTATTTTGATAATTGTCAGAACATAAATAAATCAATTAAGGTTACTCTGAAATAAACACTAGAAGTATTCCTGTGAGTAATATTTTGTTACAGTGCTAAAGAAAGACCCTTGCAGAGAGAGGTTTTAAAAGGGTGGAGAAGGGAATAGAGTGCACCTGCTATACCTCTATGGACTTGCACAGTAATTTGAACAGCTGCTTTAATCAATTGTAGGAATTTCACACAAATACTCACCCAAATGTCATCTACTTTGCTGTCTGAAGAGTTTACTGTTTATAATGTGTACAGGCAGAGCCCTGGCAATGACACAGAAGCCTGTTGAAGCAGCTCTAAAGACATGGGAAGCCAGTCTGTTGAAATAATTCAAGCAGTCTACTCTTCACTTCTTCCCTCAAGCAAAACCACAAATCAGAGCACAAGAAGTAAAAAGCAACAGACTCTTCCTTTGAGATGAAGAAGATCTGTTTGCAGAGGCTTTCCAGTCCATACTGTTTGAGGAGTATACAGCTCTCTCATGGCTTAGCTGACCTTGTCTCTTTTCAATACCTCATCTGTCATCATAAATCCTGAATGCTCTTTGTTTAGGATCAGGCAGGTGAATGCTCCTTTCCATCAAAGCCAATGCCACAGCTATCTCCCAAACTAAGAAAAATGCTGAATGTTGTGACAAGAGGCAAGGATTAGGTGAAAAAACACTAAGGCATCCCAGCTGTAGTGTTTCTGAGTTGTGCTTTTCTTTGAATTTTACATATATATATATATACATTTATATATACACATACATACATGTATATATATATATATAAAGAACGTGTAGTGCCTGGGGTGGAGCCAGAATTGAGCTGCATCTAAAGCCAGTTTAGCAGAAACCGCGTTTCCATAAGAAATGCTGTTGAGTGTTACAGAAGCTGCCCAAATCCTCTGAATTCAAAAGGAGATGGAAATGCTGTGTGCAAGATTTTGCTTTTGGTGAAAGGCAAGAGCTAGTGGTTCACCATTTCTATTGTTTGCTGAGTTCGGTGAGAACTAGTTGACAAGTGACCTTGTTACTCATAAAAGCAAGATCCAATTTGAAGATGCTTGCCAAAACCCACTTAATTTACTTTAGCTGAAGTCTTTCTGCCTCACACACTGGTACACCACACTGATTTGAATATTCATTCTCTTCATTTTCAACCCTGAGTAAATGACTACATCAGTTTTCACCCTTTGTAATTTACATAATTACATTTGCCATTTGCATAAGATTTAAGCAGATAAAAGGATTGAAGAGAGGAGAGGGATTTTTGGTTTTTTGGTTTTTTTTTTCCTTAAGGTTTTAACAACAAAAGTAAAACTGTGATTCTGGTAAAAGAAAACAACAAACATTCTTTGTCACACTTGAGAGCAGTTGCTACAGCACTTGTCACTGGATGCTTACAAGCAGAACTAGGAAGCAGGACATCTTCAATTTTGTCTCAAGTGGCAGAAATGGTACGTAGGTAGTGGCAGAAGGTAGAATTTATTTTTTTTTGCCTGAAGACAACACAAATTAGTTCAAAGCTCATTATGGTTTATTTTCTCAAGAGGGGTCTGAAAGATAAATGGAAAGCAGACATTGGGGGGAAGCATTTGCTCTATAATTACAGATGATGAGACTCCAGTGGTAGGTATTGGTAAAACATCTGTTTCACAAACGTTTTATGTTGGACTAGCACCTTTTGCATCAGATGCTGCTTTTGTGTACTTCTAGGTCCATCTAAAACAAGTTTTCTATCATTTTGGCTATTATTATAATTTAAATGGAAATAGCTTTACTAGGAAGCCTCCAGTGTGAATACTTGTACAAATGACTAATGGAGATTTGATTAGCATAAAAAAAATTCTCAGTGAATAATATTGCTGATACAGCACAGCTAAGCTAATATGAATTTCTTGTATTGAAAAAAAATATCCTTTGAGAAAGTTCAAGGAGGTCCCTGAGGCAGCAGGACCTCGAATCCTTTTACAGTTTCTATCAGGGACCATTGTTTTACTGCCAATCCTCACTTAGTGTTTTGCTTGAATTTCCTCATTACCAAGAAGCTTGTCAGCTTCACTGACCCAAGTACTCCTGGCAAAGATTCCAAGATACAATTTGCTTTATCCAGGTCTTAGTCATAATAAAGCTGGTTGTGAAATGGTAAACATTTGTCTGCCCCCCTCAGCTTCTTTCATCAGCTTCTTTCCTTAGAGCTTAAAATTGAGTATATTCTGAATCCAATATGTAGCAAATATGTTCCTATCATTGCCTTGACATGTTGCCTATTTTCTCATAGGTCCCAAAGCTTTGTTTCTGAGAAAACTTATCCATCACTTTAAAATAAATTTTTAAAACACTGAGTACTCCATAGGACAAAAGTCAGTAGGGGTAAGGAAAATGTGTCCCAGGTCCTTTAATTTCTTCATGGTTGAGTGAACAGTAATGTCAAGACACTGCAGATCAGTCTGAGGCTAAAAGTACAAAATACAAGGGAGTCATCACTTCAGGTAGAAGGACTTTTAGTCATGCAACAGATACACAGGTACGAAGACTCTGATATTCTTTTGTCTCAGCCTCTCAGAAAATGCGCTTTAGAGTGAATACTGCCCATGACAGAAAAGTGAGCAGGTTAGTTCTTTTTTTTTTTCTGTAATATCTATTTTCAGCTTCCAACATAAGTAAATATTGCCATTTATCCTGTAATTTTGCATTCACTAGGAAAGGTAATACCAGCAAGTTAACCTATGAGACTCACAGGTATGGATTATGCAGCTTTTAAAAAATTCTCCAATTAAAATGTTTTCTGGAGATGTCTATGAAATTGTATTATCTCCCTCTAGTGACTGCTTCTGTCTCTTATCTCAGTTTTAAAATTAAGTTTTCAGGGATTTAACATCTTTCACATTTTGTATTGCAGTCAGACCCAAAGCCTGAATTTGCAGATACATCAGTGTATTGGCATGTCAGAGACAATCATTTAGTCTGTGATAACCAGGACATATTGCATATTATTTAAAAATGTGAGTTTAGCACATAATTCTGTTTTTATTTACTTATTAACAAGCTTTTTACACCTACTTGGGGCTAGACTTGATATAGAATCAGTGTGCAGGTTGCTCTTAAAATCATAAAGGCAAAATAATTACATGGTGTTTGGCTTACATGGACATAATTGTATGAAAACAAGGAATTGTAGATGAAAATTATTGAATTAAAGGGGAACAGTCCCTAAGGCAGGCTCCTGTGTTAAAAAGACAGCTCAGGTTGCTCCAGCATTGTAGCAGCAGTCAGGTCAGAGGAGAAGACCCACTGCTCTAACCTCAGTTGCACAGTGGAGTCTGTGTTGGTAGCTCCCTGTGCATCCCTTGTTTTTAACCTGTGGTCAGCACTCAAAACCTACATAGCTCTGATGAGAAGAAATAACGAGCAGTGTTCATAAGCTGACCTTTTTTTGAGTTCAGGTGTGTGCAAAAACAAACTAGAAAATGAAGAACAAGGCAGAAAGCACTGGGTTATCCCATTGTGTATTGTGATCTCTGCTGAGAGATTACTTCAGTATATTGGAAAAAGCAGAAAAGTAAATGTCAGGTCTTGAGAAAGAATATCCTTACCCTATCTTTAGCAAGTTCATTTCAGTGAAAGAAGTCCTGAACTGAGATGCATTGGAATCATGGCTGGTCAAGTTGTCTCAGGTCTCATTAATCAAGTCCTCCTGTGACTTGCAGTAGCCATAAGCCTGCAGTGGCTCTCAGTGCCAGCTTTGTGCTGCAGACATGAAGCCATTCAAAGGCTGCTTTAGCTGTAGTGATCTTGAATCACTACATGGAAAGAAATGAAGCAAAAACTAATTTAGCCTGTGTTACCTAATACCATCTTCATTTTACCCTGGTTTTGGTTCTTTTAGATGGCGCCTTCCTTTCATAGGTGGAGGTTTGTGCTACTTATTTCACCATATGAGTTGATACAGCACAGCATCACGTACATCATCCTTCTTCCTCTGCCATGTAAGTGCTTCTGACAGAACATGTTCAAAACTGGTGGCATGCATTGACATTTTTCAGACACTTTCAATAAAGATCTGTAAAACTGCACATGTATCTTTTCTTTCAGAACAAGATTAAGAAAAAAATCCTAACATGGGAGAACAACATTCTGCAAGCATCTGATTTAAATACACTAGCAGTTGAAAGTAAACACAACTTACTTTTCTAACATCTATCCAAATCTGGAGTAGTATTTTTGGATTGGTTTGTGGTCTCACTTGTGGAAATTCAGTTCTGAAAATGCCTCACTAAATTAATAGGGATTAAGGCTGAGGCAAGTTGCTACACAAGCTCTGAGCTGTAGGGTAAGTATGGTTGACCACGTCTGCTGACCTCCCCCCACTGTGGGTGGAGATCCAAATGAAGTGCACTCTAATTCTCTTCACCTCCATGTGTTTGTTTTTCAGGTGCCCAGCTCAGGTATGCCAACTGTGAGTAGCAACAAATAATAATAGTTTGTTCTCTCACAGCAATTTCACACAAAAAGGACTTTACCAAAAAGAAGTATTGACAGAGTTTCACAGATGAGAAACCAGCTAGAGCAGAGACAGGCCAGTGAGAATACAGTCTGCGTTTGAGAAACCAGTCTGGGTTTCCCAAGCCAAACAAGAGAATCACTCTCCAGTCCTAATGCATTGTGTATGTTTTTCTATTAAAAGGTGCTGGCCATGCCTTTTGTGCTACACAGGGCCTGATGTCCACCTCTAAAAAGCTTCACATTGACTCATCTGTAGTTTAAGCAGTCTTTTGACAGAAGCCAGAGCGCTAGACTCTGAAAAGCTACGTAAGCCACTGCTGCTGTTCAGCTGTCTCATCCTACTGGGCCATGTCCATATGCTGGATTGGCTTCCAGAGCAAGAATTTTTTCCTTTCATCAGGGATCATCCAAGAAGTTGCTGAGTTCATTCATTCCATTTGCCCTGACACCTGGTGGCTCAATTTGCAGGTATGTGCTGTAGCAATTTCCCACCAACTAAACCAGCATACAACACAAGGACTAATCCCTCGATAAACATTTATAGTCTGTGTGTTCCCTGACCTCTCTTCTGTGTTAATTTTTCTGGCAGGTTTAAATGATGTTTCTGACTCCACACACAAAAAAATAGTTTCTCTCCAATAAAAGAAAATCTGGTAGTTGCAGCACCAGATTGAGATTCAGGAGTCCTATTTTCTGCAAGTGCCATTGGACATGCTGGATGATCTTGGACATGCTGCTTCATCTCCCTGTGCTGCTCCTTATCCTTTTGTGGAAAAACGGTATAATGATACTGACCTTCGTTATGAAGTACTTTGATCTGACAATGTTAAATGCTATAAAAGAATGAGACATTACTAATTTAAGCAAGAAAGCATTTTACCTTGGCATATCAAGGTCTTAAGCCTCACTGTCCTAATTTGCAGCTGACAACCTGAATGGCTGATCCAGGCTCTTTGGAGCTCATAGATAATTACAAGGCAGATTAGGGTTTCTGCTGAGACAGGTTGTCACTTCTGATATACAGAGACTTTATTCTGTGTAAGCAAACCTCTGTCTTTACTGGAATCTTCCTTGTGTTTAGGGAGAAATGAAAATTCTCTCTTTTCTCTGCAATAATCACCCTATCAGAGTAATGGTGGCATTTCCCTTCCTAAGACCATGCTTAGTACTTCATCTACCAGTGCTCATTTGTTCAGCTAGAGCAGGAATCAGGAAGCTGGTTTACAGCATCCCCACCAAGTGCTTGCAGAATACCAACTTCAGAAGCACATGCCATACTTTTCAGCTCCTTCTCATCTGCCGAGAATCCAGGTTGTTACCCCGTTTGCTGTCAGGTCTGATTTAAAACATGCTTGTCCAGGAGGACTCATGAGGGCACCTTGCCAAAACTGAGACAAATACCCTATTGACAGAGATCAATAGGATTTCAGAGGTACAGATTATGGCAATAAGTAAAACTGCTCTACAGTTTCAAGTGTCATTCTCTCAAGTGCCTGGTCTCTGTTGGGCACTGTGTCATTGTCTTCTCCCTGGCCTCCTGCAGGTCTGGGTCCTGATAACTTCTGTTTCCAGTGAGTGACCTTTGCTTTCCTCTTAATCTCTAAGTGGCAGCAGTGGCACAAGGGCACCACTCGGTAGCTGGAGGGAGGATGAATGTTGGAGCACTTCTTGTGCCTGTCTGCCTTGGGGAGGCCAGAGGAAGCAACCGAGAAGTAAACTGGCTTAGTCCCTGTCACTCAGTGGAAAACCATGGTCTGTTCCTCACTGTGAGTATGTGAGCAGGGAAGCCGCGAGGTGCTGAAGTTCATTTATAATGTTTGCAAAAATCTCTATTGACCCTTAATGAGTCTCTACCATTAATACTCATCTCTTACGGCACTTGAGTGAATAGATTTCTCTGGCAGTGATCAGGACATGCTGCTGACACCAGCATGAACCTCTCTGTCATACTTCATTTTTTCACTACCAACACTTTCCCTTAATTCCCTGAAACAGCTGGATCACTGTGACTTAAACTTAAAATCAACAACAAGAGACAACTCAAAGCAAGCCAGCAGCCTGGAAAATTTTTGTGAAAATGTTAAATCTTACTAAGTCATGAGCATCTGAAAACACATTTAAGCCTGGCAACATTAGCTACAGGAAAGACTATCAGGCATAACGATGACATTGGGTTTCAATGCCCAATTCATACTAAAAAATGGGAATTGCTATGAACTTGTACTAAAAATAAATAATTTGTCCTGTTCACTACAGCACTTGGGAAAATGGCCAGGGCAGAGTGAAATGGGCAAGACCAAAGGAAGATGTTAAACCTGACAGCTCAGTACTGTTTGTTTGGTTTTGGATCCCCACTTTTCCCAGGGAAGAGATTCCTTTGAAAAAATGTATTAAAAATGGAGGAAAAATAGGGTTGCCCATTTTGTATTAAGGAATATGTTCCTGCATGTGCAAGTTAAATCAGATGCAGATGACTGATTAGAAAGACCTCTGGCCAAAACCATTATTATTATCCAAGTACAAGGAGAATAAATTACAAGGCTCCTCAGGCAGCCACAATAAATATGAAGTTATGCATACATTAATATGCTAATGATTTATGCACCTGCCCTTTACCTGTAAATCCTTTTCTGTGGGATTAACTCTAATTTCCAAGGACTCAGCACATTGAAGCAGACTCTCTTCATTAATAATTTTACCTTGTTTTCTTCCTCTTTCATACTAACTTCTTTCCCCACATTTAGAAAGGCAATATTCACTTTGTCACCATTCAAATGTGTAAAATTCAGTGCTTTGCAATGCACAGGGTTTGAAGTATAACTCAATACTACCAAAACGTGGATATTCTTTCTAGCCCCAACAGTCTTGATGTAGATCTTAAAGCCAACACATTCTCTTGATCAAAAAAATTGTTCCTGTTTCTTTTTAGTTCCCAGTAGCTCCTTAAGGCTAGATTCAGAAAACAAAGGATGGTTAGGATTATGCCCTAAATATCCAGTGTCAGAGGGACACTGCTGCCTGTGGACACTGGCTTCCCTAAACTTCTGGCTTCTGGTCAGACATCTACAAACAGCAGGGCAGAGTTGGCACCAAGGCTTTCCAAGTGGGCTGAGGGAAGATTGCTCCTCAGCATCAGTCTGGCCAAGTGCCACTTACAAAAGTATAGCAAAGCTCCAGTGGATGTTTTGCTTTCCATCACTGAGATTAGCTTCGTTAAAGACTCTCCTTCATCATTTTGCACGTCATGACCCAGGACAAAAAAAATAATTTGTTTCCTAGGCAGAGGGGGGAAAAATTGCTTCATTAATAATTTTTAAACATTCTTAGCTTTGTGCATTTTATTTGGTACATCATTTCTGTGGCTTCCAGGGTGGTAATACTCAAAACGTCTGAAACAGATAAAGAATTGTGGCAGTGTAATATGGCTACATGGCACTTGGCTAGCACTGAGAGCATCATATAAGTACTTGGAAAGAGTATATGAAAGTTTTATTGACACTAATTGGAGATGACTTGCATGCTGTATTTTTTCTTGATGTGTCTTACCAAGTGAGCTCCAATAAAATCTTTATACCCTGCTACTCCCTAAAGCCTGATACTTATTTTCAGTTAAATGTGAGGAACTGAGTGTCAGTAGTATAGATGAAGCAAGGGTCACATTGTTAAGTATTCCTAAGATGCTGATTTATTCTCTCCTTCTCTCCATATTCCGTCTCTGCTTTTAGCCTGGACAATGTTTACCCTGCAGCAACTCTCTCTATAAGGAGTATAATGAGACTGGACTTCACATCCATGACCTGCAATTCCACTTCAGCACTACAGTTTGTATTAGGTTTGTACTTAACTGTTTTGAGCAGCAATAATGTAGTAAAAAGTGCATATTTGAATAAGCATAGCCTTGCACAGGATGTGTCAAAACCTAAGATCATACAGTTTATCTTCCACAAGGAATTTTTTTTGGAAACATAGATTCAGAAAGGACCACCACTGTCCCTGCAAACTGTTCCACAGGCTGCTGATTAAGCAAAGTGAATGGGGTTTGCATTATGCTGCAAACACCTAGGCATTGTAGGGCACAAAGTATTTGCCAGCACTTCTGACAGAGTTTGAAGCAAAATATAAGCAAAGCAGGTCTAATGTGGCTCAGAAAGAAAACAGAGCATCACATAAGGCTCCTGTCATAGAAAGGGATGGGTTGGAAGACGCTGGAAACCCATGGAGGTGGACGACTCTGTACTACAGAGAAAGAAGAAAACTTGATCATATAAATTTTTTTTCCAGGTTGGTTTGGTTTTTTTTGTTTTGTTTGTTTGGGTTTTTGTGTGTGTGCGTTTTTTTTTTAAATAAAATATCTATTTTATCTACATCCAACCTGACCCAATATCTGCATTTTGTGGCATTTGAACTAACCTCTCAGGAAAGCTTTAGCCGTGTTTAGTGGCTGGTCCTGTCGGTGTTGCAGCCACCAGGGGACACCTCAGAGCCGGCAGAGCACAGCAGAGCTGCACCGACCCCTGAAAAGCAGCACTGCTGAGACAAAGCACTGCCTTCAGGCTTCCTTAATTTCAGTCAGTGCTTTAAATTGTCCTCCTTTTTATTTATGGTAACTGATAAATAGGAATTCAATATAAATTTCTTCTAGTGACCTAAATTGATTAGCATAAAGTTTATGCTATGTTTAGTGCAAAATAATTTTTTGGCTTATAATTAAATACAAGGTTATGATAAAGAGACATCAGGTCAGTCAGGAGGGATTGTAACACAAGAATAGTAAGGGAAACCAGTTTTCCTTATGCTCTGTTTATTTAGTCCTTGAGGCCAATGCTGGAAGTTGTAGTCAAATGTACATGAAACAAAGTAGGCAAATTTTGTCTTCACTGTGTACAAATGTGTATCCAATTTCTTATTCTCTCCTAAGCTCAGAATACAGTTGTATGCATTTATCTGCAGGAAAACAATTTCAAAAAACATTAATATATTTGTATTATGTAAATTACAAATTATCACAAGTTTTATTTAGGGCTGATCCTTTGACCATCCTTTGGCTTTTCAGTTAAAACAAGAAAAGCAGAAACTAAAAAAAAAAATAAAGGAACATGGGTTAATTCACATTAGAAAGAGTACACATTTCTTGGACTGAGAATTTAAAGTTTTAAAGAAATTTTTAGAAGCTTCTAGGATTTTTATTCTTCATGTGGCAGAAATTCTAAGAAAGTACAATTTTAATATCCTAAAGACCATGATTTTGAGATATTTTGCAGCATGGATGGCTGCAGATGTGAAACTCCACAGCACTGTTGCTGGGTTTTGTTGGCAGATTTGACTCAAGGATCATATGGTAGGCTGAGAAGCTTTCATGAGCACTTGTCTCTCTGAAGTATGTGGTGACTTGATTTCAGCTATATTTACCCATGTAGATAATTAACAAGTCATGTCTGGGGCTTTTTCTGCCTCAGAGTTTTGAAGAAGGCTTTATCATAAACCAGTAGAGCTCTCTAAAAGACTTACAATTCATTCAGATCTGTGCAAGAAATGCCTGTTGCTGGACCTCTGTGAAGGACCAGGTATTTCCTTACACGAACATGAAATGTCCTTTGAGTCAGCCGACAAAACTGACTTAAAACGGTGTCTCCACGCTGCGCTGAACCCCCTCTGTGTGTGTGTGGGGGGGAGCAGCTGCTGCAGGGGAGGAACCGTGGCCGGAAGCAGGGGCAGGACTAGGTCCCGTCTGATTGGCTGAAAAGCCCAGAAATGCAAAACTGGCGCCGAAGAACCCCATGAGAGAGGCAGCGCGACACGCCCCTCTCTCCCTCTCTCTCTCTCTCTCTCTCTCTCTCTCTCTCTCTCGCTCTCTCCTCGTGTGTTCGAGGCG
>NW_009954442.1:2300937-2305141 GCF_000747805.2 Chaetura pelagica | reverse complement strand
GCTTGCCTGCCCGCCGCCGCTGCTGCCAAAAGTCCCAGCGCCGCTGAAACCGCCGCGTTTCCAGCGTCTGCACACCTACGGTCCCGGAGCCGCGCACCGACTGCCGCCGCTTTGTGGTGGGGGGGGGCGACCTGCGCTTGGAGCCGCTTTGCTACCCAGCTCATCGAACCTGCACTGCCGTGGTGAGACAATTCCGGCTACCCCAGCTTATAGGGGAAAATATAATCCAGCCATTCGGGCAAATCCCTCCCCTCTGCTTCCCTCACGTGAATAAGATGTGTAACTAAGGTGTACCCATATATGTTTAATGTGTTGTAATCACTCCTTTTGAACCTCCTGCCCCAAATTGCTTTGTTTTCCCCACAATAAACCTTGCTGTTGTTAGAAATTTAGTAAGCACTGAGCGAGTTATTCACTCAAAAAAGTCGGGACATAAGTTCCTGTATCCTCTGTGTGAGGCGATACCCATGTGTGGATCTCTCAGCAAATCCTGATAAGTTAATACACTCCAATAAGGAGATATAATAGGTCACGGATCGTGACAACCTCGCTGGGAGAAACTCTCAGTATAAAACCTTTAAGTTAGTGTAAAAGGATGGTTTGGAGGTTTTGCTCCTCTCTCTTGAACCAACCACCAGCTTGCTCTTTCAGGGCATAAATTCTGCTGCCTTCCTAAAAATTGTCTTGCTGGCCATATTTCCTCTGCACTCAAAACAATAAGATCATGACCTGGACATAAGCCCAGGGCCTCAGCCATTGCCTGCAAAAGCCAGTGAGAACTCCCTGGCCACCTGCAACAGCTTCTCATTTTAGCTTTCCTTCCCTTCCTGGGCTGAGTGGGGCTGGAGTACACATCCTAACTCTTGTCCTTATTGACATCTCTCACTGCAACAGTGACACCCGTAGCACCTACCAGCTACAACAGAAAGCACAGAGGAAGCAACAGTCCTTCCCGAAGCAGCACGTATGCATCTTCCATCCCCACAGCAGAGCACCCCCTGAGCCCAACTTGCTGATCACAGCCTTCAGGCTCAGATACTGCTGTGATGGGCTTCAGTAGAAAACCCGGGCTGATGGGCAACAGAATAAAAAACAGCTTTTTTTTAAAACCCAAAAACAAACAGCCAGATGCCTCTTGGGGGGTGGAGCTGCCTGAAGAAGAAGACTGTTGTCAATGCTCACAAGCTGCATCCTGGGCTTATCGATCTGGGCTTATCTGGGAATTAACCATCTCCATTAAGTATTCATTGTTAGCACAAGGGTTACTGTGTTATTTTATACAAAAGCCTTTTTTGAGATTTACTGCTTGACTCCTGCTCTTCTGAGTTCCCTTTGATGCAGGGAGCAGAAACTGCAGCTTTTCAAACTTCTTAATGGCAGCAGTCTTAGCTGGTTACAGATATTCATGTGGCAGACCTGTAGGCTGCCAGTGTATGCATAGATAGGTAATGTCTGCAGAACTGGCTCAGTAGCAGCCCTGACAGCTCCTTTTAGCAGGACTAAAACATTTCAGTAAACCCGATGAAGCTATTTAAGAGTGTTGTATTTTTTTTCCTTAAGCAGTAGTTTTGAAAACCTTCATCACTTCAGGAAGCAGAAAAGCTGTCTTTTAATTCAAGAATCATGGGAGAGAATAAGACTAAATAAAATTTTAAAAAATAAATTAAAAGTCTGGAACAATGGGTTTGTGATATGCCTCTGAGTGAACTAGTGGCAGACCCTGTAAGTAGAGAGCAGTCTCTGGAGAGGTGTGCAAGGTGCTGCGGGGCATCTGAAGGTTCCCATTGCTCCCAACAGCAGCAGAAGCAGCAGGGGATAAAAGGGCACAAGTGATGCCGTGTTTGCTGTAAGCAGCTGGAAAGGCAACATAAAAACAAATGGTTGCTTGCTCATAGAAAAGTTGGTGGAACATGTACCAACTGTTATTCCTTTCATTCAGTATACTACATTTTTTCTGCCTGTTCCCCAAAGGTCCTGGCTGGTTTGACTTCCCACCATCCCTTAGGCCCTCGCTGTGCCTCGCCTGGGCAGCAGCCGCCAGCAGCCCCTGAAACTGCCACTGTTCACAGAACGGTGGAAGGGAAGGACAGTCTTTACTAAATGGAATGAACATTTATGAGACGTGTGAGCGTGCATATGCTAACAATGGTGCTGCAGGCAAGGGAGCTTTGTGCTGATCAGTGTGCCCAGCCACCAGTGCAGACCAAGGTATCAGCACAGCCACTCTCTTGCTGCTGCGTAGTTAGTTACGTGGCTGTACTTTTGCTGCCTTTCTATCATGTCCTGGCTTGGTTTTATGTCTTGCAAAAAATATATTGGTACTCTTGCGTATCAAAGTGTTTGAGAAACAGTCAGTTCCTTATCTGGGAATTTGCTGACATCAGGATTTAGTGATCATACACTCAAACGTGATGAGTAGCGAGTTACTAACTCCAACCTCTGAACATTGTCTTCACCGTGTATATAAGCAAAGAACCCACTCAGCAAACAGCCAAGGCAGGGAGAATAACTATGCAGCTTTTTTTTCAAGTTAAAAGTGCTCTCACTTGGGAAATTGCAAGTGTGAATCTTAAGAGAAATAAAATGCCATTGGTAATGTGTGCTTCAGGGTGAATGTTGTATAACCTGTGACCACTGAATGGCGTTATGGATCTATGGACTGCCTCATCATGCTTTAGCAATAAATGTAACTGGGACAGCAAAATAATGTTAACTTTTCTTGCCTAAGTAAAATAAATCTATATGTAAAATAGACTAACAAAAATAAAGTCAAATTAAGGAAACACAAAAACCCAAGGGATTAATTTACTTTAGGCTTTTATCCAAATCCTCTTATTCTTTCCCAGGATGAGGCTCAAACAAAGCAAAAGCTAAATGTAATAATTGCTATTACAAGTTGATTTTGAGAAGTGATTACTCTAAGGCAGGCTGCTGCATATCTCCAGGAAAAGAGAATCCTGAAAATCTCGCTCTATTTCCCTGCTTAGGCACAAGATTCATTCATGCTGATGTCGCAAAGCAATGCCTTCAGAGTGTAATGTCAGAAATGTATGCTTCTCTACAGATATTGGTGATATCTGATCTCACCATCAGCCTCTGGCATCCCTCAAAAGACTGCCTAGACACGCCAATACAGCCGATTAGAGCTTCTGCATTTTAATGCTCTGTTGAAGTGATATGTGTGATCGGATGCTGAATCTTCCCTGATGGGTGTGATGGGGTACTGAATCCTTACTGATGTGCCCCACTCCTGGCTGCCAAGAGGCACAGCAGAGCTGTAACAGAAGCTGATGGATGCAAAGGCTGCAGAGAAGGATTGCCGAGCCCAGTGCCGGTGGGAAGCCCTGCAGAGCCTCACCAGCAGCGTGCAATGCACCCAGACTGGAGCACATGGAGAGGGCAGGGGGGGAGAGGGTGGGCAGCGAGGAGACTCCAGGCGCATGATGGCCTGTCTCACCCAGCAGACTCAGAAAAGATGAATATCCCCCATGGGCTGTTTATAGCACTTGCCACTCAGAAATATGCATCAGGCCAGAACTGATCACAAACATGGCATAATTCTACAATAACATCTCCTGTTCTTTTAATTCTGAATTGTGCAATACCGGTTTTAGGAAAAATTACTCTTTCACTACAGAAAACAGTAGCACAGAAAACAGAAGTACAGAAACCAACAACAATAACCATGCTGATAACCATGATTTACTGTAGTGTTCCTCAGCAGCTGCCACCCAAGAGAATATTTTTCAGCTGTCATTAAGTATTTGAACATAGCAAGAAGCTAGAATGGCATAAATATTTTGCAAGAATTTTTTTGTCCTTCTGAGAGATTTGCTACAGATGCCACAGATACACTGGAATTTACTTTATCCTCTTTTCAGTTGAGTGTAAGCAGGACAGAAAAGCAAGTCAGGGCAACATGACCTCAGAAAGTGGTTCCTCAGAATGAGAGCATTTTAATTAACCATGATCTCTAAAGGGAGTTTTGAAAGTTCACATGTAGTTACAGTACAAGGGCAATCTGACCATTTTGGCTTTTAAATGAATTTCCATGTAGGGAGAGACCAAGGGAAGGAGAAGGAGAAAGAAGAAGCCTTTTAGAAACAGGAGGGAGAATTAAGATCCTTACAGATCAGATGCCAGGGACTCTCATCTGATGGTGCACATCTAAACCAACCAGCACTGAAACCAGAGTTCATTCCTG
>NW_009954442.1:2269683-2300664 GCF_000747805.2 Chaetura pelagica | reverse complement strand
TTCCTGCTGCAATTTATCAGGTTAAGAATACTTTTAAACACATTAAAATATAATACTTAAGACACTCCTTTCTTTTTGCATTCATCTGATTGTACTACCCAACTCTCTGTACTCTGCTGTACAGAATAATCACAGATTTCCTTTGTAGATGCTCCAATGTGTGTGCAGTGTTCAAGAAGAGCACACCAGCCAGCAAGGGGTGTGGGTAATGCTTCAAAATGCTCAAAACAAGACCCCTGCTGACTGACTGCCAGAGGCAAAATCTAGCAGCTGATTGCAAAGCATAACAACATTATTTGTGTCTCTTACTACTTGGCTGGGGCTGGCATCCTGACTTCTGCAGGGACACGGTACCTGAAAGCCTGAGAGGTAAAACCCACGCAGCCATAGCGAAGCACAGAACTGCCTCAAGCTGACACCCAGGGAATGAGAAAATATTCAGTAGCTGCGAAGTGCTGCTTGGTACCTTTTAAAAACAGGCTCTGAGAAGTTTTTGGGGCTCATTAAGGCCTCCTTTTTTAATTATAAAGCAGCATACTTCAGACACGGAGAGCTGGCAGTGATGGGGCTGCATTTGATGCAGCTGCTGCTTCTTGTTCCTTCTCTGCTCTGCCACACTCCTGGGACAGCATGTCTCTGCATGGGAGGGTCATCTTACCCACCACTTTAGAAAGGGGAAAATAATTATTAGGTGGGTGGGGGAGAGAGAAGAAAAGCCTTCTTTTTACACTGGGAATTGTTTTTGGAAACATGGCATATTTACAGCCCTTTTACAACCCACCAAATCAACCAAGCATGCTTTACAGAGCCAGGTCAGAGACAGGTCCCCAGCCTTATCACAGTGCTGACATATTTCTCAGATGAAGCCAGACATTACATTACCCTGTACTGTAGCCTGCTTGTTTCTTCTCAGGGTGTTTACTTTGCACTGGAATCACCCTTTGCTTTTTGCAAGGGGATGGTGAACCTGAAGCTGATGCAAACATAAGACAATATTGCGGTCCTTAAATAGTTAGAGAGGAGCTTGCATCACAGCTTCAGGCACACCGAAAGCATGTAAACTCCCAAAATCCCACTGTTCAAGAAAGGAGGCTCTATATATAAATGCTCCAGAGTACTGCAGTCAGGGGTGGTAACTGACAAATACAAAAACAACATCCATGACCCTTAGGAAACACACAAATTTAAACAATGCAACCAGCAGTTTAATTGCAACATCTTCCTTGATCCATCTTCCTTTAAGCCAAACTCTTTTCACACTATGTATCTGAGGGACACAGCTCCAAAAACTCTGAATGCAAATGAGCGTGTGCAAGCTACACCGAGTTTCAGGGTCTTTAGAAGGACCATGAAAGTGCCCTTTTGGGGGGCAAATAAAGGCCCATTTGCCAAATCCATTAGCAGGAGCGGATTAGTGCATATAGGAAGCAGGATGCCTCTTTGGGGAAAGACAGCTTTTAAGCATCTGTCTACCAAGATATGCTTCCCAGCTGTTACGATGGGTATTAAAGAACATTGTGGGCATGACAGGGATTCAGTCAGCCTTTTTAATTTCTGCCCAGGGACCTGCTAGGTACTATTGCTACCCACAACACTCCTCAAGTAGATGGAAAAGACCAGGAAGAATGCAGTTTCCCTGATTTCAATTTCTTCCTGTCAGACTTTTACAACCAGTTTATTTGGCTGATGGTCAGCTACTGGAGACAGGGCATTAGTGCTCTGCACCTCCAGCTCCTGTATCCCATGTTTGATCTGTTGGGTGTTTGGTGTTGGGCTGCCGCTCAAGAAGTAGACCCTTCTGTTTCATTTGTGTCTCTCCCAGCACAGCAGCCATCCCACAGGGGCTGAAGGAGGTGTATAGTAGTTTCTCTGTGGATAAAAGAAGGAAGCAGAGAAGGATTACATATTACAACAGTGACTGGGGCTTATACATACATCTTTAAAAAAAACAAACCCTGATAACCCAATGACTTTTTTGCACCAACCTAGCAGAGAGGAAGGGTTTATGTCTAGAGGACAACAGAAGTCACATTCAGACTTTTTTTTGTCTCAAACTTGTTGTCTCCTCTGCATAAAATACTGTTTTCTAATATTAGCTGGAGAGTCTTTCCCTTTTTTTTTTAAATACAATTTTAATGAAGCTCCTGCTAATGAGAGCTCTGTCAAAAACTTCCAATTATTACCACAATACCCTTTGGTGTTTGTGGGGAAATGGAGCATTGGAGTATTAATTGACCTCCTGATAGTAAAGAGGAGATAACAGAATGAGGATTAAAACTGAGAAACTGTTGGAGTCCAGTGCTACCTTATTGAAAAAAAATCCCCGAAGGTTACAGGAAGGTCATCAGGATGACCTAAAAAATTTCCTCTACAGGGAAGTGAAAACAGCTGGATTAGCAAAATACCTTCATTTCAAATGCTGAGTTTATCCGGAAGTCAAAACAAGTTGTCCTCCACACACAAAAAAATAAGCTGGATAAAGAAGGAAGGACTGCTTCTTGCTGTCCATAAATGCCTACAGGTCGCATTAATGCAGACTACTGTACACAATGTTGCTGAGAAAATATTCCTGAGATTTGTTTTCAGTCAATTTTGTGATAAAAAAACAACCAAACCAACTAACAAGCAGAACCTGATAATTCTTCTAGGAGTTTATGGACTGTGACACTGCTCCAAATTTGCCATCACTAGTCACAGGTGCTGCCACCCTGGCACCTCTCTTTCCTGAAAAGAATAAATTATCTGAGGAGGAGTAAAATTTCTCACAGGGGAAGAACAGGAGGAACACACTTCTGAAAAAATAAAAGCCCAAGAGAGTAAGAGTTACTTTACAGAGTTAAATGAAAAACCTATGTCTAGAAAAGTTTGTAGCAGATGGTCCATGAAAATGTATAACAAAGTAGCTGTTTACTTTCTTTGTCTATAAATACTGAGTTTGATCCCTCTATTTCACATAGTTAAGGGCTTACATTACTGTAGTCTGTATATAAATTATAGGACAAATAGCAATTTATACCTAATCTCTGCCCTATATTTTTGGAGGTGTTAGGTGGGAATGTGTGACAGAACAGTGTTTCTCCCCTTGAGTGAAAAACTGTAATCAGTTGTGCTGCTGGCACATTGTCAGTTTAATAGGAATCTGTAAGAAAGCCTTCCTGTGCATCACTCCTCAAATCTCATCTAACTGTGCCAATCAGCCCTCTAGCCTTAACTTTTTCACTGTTATTAAAAGTTACTATATTTTTTGTGGGACAGTCTTAAGTTTAGCAACAAGATGCAAATTAAGGTCAAGAAGAGCAATGTAGTCAGAGATATCCATCCAGTTGAACACATCTTTAGCAATTCTGTGCACAAACAACAGGGTAAGTTTTCCACGTATTTAAGCTCTTTGCACTGGTTAATGACAGAGTCGAGGTAGGGTCCACCTGCCTGACTCATTGCACATCAGAATTGCCACATGATAGAGAGCTATGAAAATACATCACATGCACTGAAGAAGTGAAAGAAGGAAAACTTCCAGCGTTGTGCAAATTAGACTCCCTCTATGGCTGGGAAAGGATTGAGCTTTCAGATGGATCCTGGAAAAGTATGGTGAAGGAACTTTAACCAGTGGCTTTCTCTCCTCCAAGCAAGAGCAGCCCTGTTGTCCATGCTGCCTCACCACTGGTCACAAAACATTGTCCCTGGGTATAGGGGCTGCACTAGGCTTAAGTGTGACTCAGGAGCCAGGAATAGGGTACCCCAATCTGGTTTGTAGTATTTTGAATGAGGGGTGTTAGTATCAAATAGACCAATTCAGATAGCCCCCTCCCAAACTTTCAGAAGTTTATGTGAGCTGTTTGAGTTTCATGAATAACACACATGGATTAGCAGTCTCAGAAAAAAAATATCAGTTTTCCTTTCTAGTTTACATGTCAATATCTTTCTGCCTACAAGACCTGATTCATCTCTCACTGAAGATGATGGGAATGGTCTGAATGGTCTTTCCAAATCTGGTTGGAAAATATACAGTCTCATTCATTCTGTAACTTGGGCTTCTGTAGAAAACATTATAAGGTTAGATAAAAGTGACCTGCTAAAGTGGCCATCATTTCAACAGGACTAGGTGGATACATCTCAGCTAGCAAATGAAATGTGATGAGGACCACACTCTGGCAATGGGCTAATTAGTGCAGAAGAGTCTGCATCCACACTGCTGGTCTTTCTTAGCCTCCCAAGCACAATAGCCATACACAAACTGTGTCATGAGGACGATCCCCGATCTGTCCTAACTTGTAGCATGAGGCCACAGAGTACAGACAGTGTTAGTTAGCCCAATCCAAAACTATCCCAGAGATAGTTGTAGTAGTTTAAAAGCACATGTGACTATGTTGTGGTGCCCAGAAGCACCTTCTGGTGTTAAATAGTATAGATATATCCTCTGGCTGTTTAAGTTGAGACCCAAGCACAGGTCTTCAATACAAGCTTAAATGATTATCTTTTTTACTTTGTAATGGTGGAAATTCTTACTAGATGTTTCATCTTGACCTTTGTGAAGTAAAGCTCTATTCTAAAAGAAAGCTCAGCCCACATATTAATCAGAGGCTCCCCATTTACTGTGTTTCACTTTAAACCATCTTGTTGGTTTTGGTTTGCTTTGGTTCAGTTTTGTTTTTTGGTAATTGCGTTTTTAAAGGAAAAAAAAAGAATTAAAAAAAAAAAAAAAAAGGGAAGGTGCCTATGCTTTTTGCCACTCTTTAATTCCATTTAATGTGGAACTTGACACAGGACATAAAAATGCAAATTTGTCCATGATTAATAGAAATCGAAATACTGTGGCTGACAATCTCAGTCTGTTAATTCATGCAGGGTGTTTCGTGTAAGGATTTGGAGATGACAAGGGTGTTTACAGTCCTGCTGAGGATGTAGGATCCTCAAAGTCATCTGAAACTAATACTGGGAAAAAAACACCCCAACAGACTGTAAATAAGTCCCATAGCTTGCCAAGAGTAAATTCTATAAATATCTTGAGAGCTATTCTGTCAATACTCATTTAAATATCAAAGCTGAACTCATTCAGACTTTTTGGGTAGAATAAAATTACATTTGACACAGCCAGTGACTGTGACCAGACATGATATATTTTTCTGCATCACCTCTGGTTCAGTGATATATAGGGGCATTGTTGAAACAGTACATCATTAGAGAAGTTAGAAGCACTATAAAAGACAGTAGGATAATGCCAGTTTGTGATCCCAAGCTATGTGACAGAATGAGTACACTTTTGAAGGTTTCAGCATCAACCAGAATAGAAATGCAGCTTTTAGTATTTTTGTAATAGTGTAAATAACAAACTATCTCTAACCCATGCCAAAGTACTTTATGTGCTATAATAACATCAATTAAAATATAATAATGGACTTAATGTGGCCCATAGTGGAAAAAGAAAATAATGTGGATGAGCTCGTCATGCCCAAGAGAAAAATTCCAACAAAAGGCACTATAATGAACATAATGCCGAATATCCTTAATGTAATATGAGTTAGAAATACACCAGGATAGAAAATAGTGTGGATAAAATCAAAGCCATGTCCAGAATGCTCATCAGCCACTTTGCCTCTTTTGAATGCATTGATCTTTAAAGACACCATTAGCAAAAAACAGTCATTGGCCCAGGTGGGTTTGAACTGCATTTCTGAGCAAAGATCCCATAATATTCAGTCTTGTAAAAGGCAGGTCATCTTTGCAGCTTTTTCCAGGAGCTGCCACTTCCAGTGGTTAGTGTCACGTCAATCCGTACTGGCACAGCAGTAACAACAGCAGCCATTCTGTGTAGTCCAGGGACCCTGACACAGTATGGGCACTCCAGGACGAGGCTGGTTACTGCTGGTTTCATGTCACCACTCTGGTTTACCTGTAATCCTGGCTCTTTAGAGCCCAAGACCATTTTGCCTAGTCTTGGACATAAAGCTTGGTTTTCTGCTGGAGATATGTCTTCATTAGGGGAACATAAGAGGCAGTGGTCAAACAGCACATTTTGGAATCCAGCATCTGGATGTCCTGTTTGACAAGCTAAGGCTTTCTGCACGTGTTGTCCCTGTACAGAGCTGTGCTGTTGGCTGGGGATATGTGATGCACCTTTGAATTTTGTTTGAAAATGCCCCAGTCTGCCTATCTGTGCCATATAATACCAAAATACTCTTGTGTAGATGTTTGTTAGCCCTCTCATGGACTACAGATGTCTTAAGTATAGTCCTGTTAAAACGTGCAATCTGCCCACTTACCTATTAAACATCATTCAGTTATAGCATATTTCTTTTTGATCACTGGCCTTTCCTGAACATTTTTGAAAATCCAGCTGCAAAAATATGGTGTTGCACACTACTACTCCGCTCAGTTTTTACCAGGCTAGACATAAAATACAGTATTTAGGTACCAAAGAGGTGACAGGAGTTAGGCTGAATCAAAATTACAAATGGAGCAAGGGCATGAGACAGGGAAGCTTATCTGGTCTGGTTGTGATCTCAAAGATAAGGTGCTGAGGGAGTAGATAAAATGAGAGCTAACCGGTTATCGAAGTACCTATAGCTGCATGTGTACTGTGACTGGAGGCCTAACTAACTTGGACAAGATAATTGCTGAAGCTATCTGCTCCCCCTCTCCCCTCCCCTGGTGACTTCCCTGTCAGATGATTTGAGAATTCAGAAATCTCAGCAACTAATCTATACCATCAGATTTCTGTCACCCCTGCAGTTTCTTTTTTTAATGAATATTGAATGTATACTGACCCTGAGGTGATGATGGTGCAGAATATTTTCAGACTCTTGAAGGTCACAATAAATTTTGGGAAGCATTGTCAGCATAAAAGGGCTTTGGTGTTCTTTTACCCAAAGCTAGACCTAAATGTGTTATGACCTTTATTGGGCTTGTATCAATGTTTGTGAGCAATGCACAGCTCACATGATGAAGAGCCCAGCACCAGCACTTTTTGCTCAGTTTGCTGCTGTGTTACAGTTTGTCGGCTGATAGCTGTATAGCTGCTACTGGGCAGAAAGCCTCTATAAACAGGCTGTCAAGTTTAATTGGACAACTTGGTAAATATGTTGTTAATAAATAAGGATGTGGTTTTGCATGGTGCTGAACAACTCTCCTTGGATTTACCGGAGGCTGCAGGAGCTCAGTACTTCACAGGATGAGACCCAAGGTTCCCACTGTTGCTCCTATCAAATACAATTGCAATTTCAGTATTGATGTTATTACCAGCAGGACTAAGCCTTAAAACTTGTGGAAGGCTTTTGAACCTCTTTTGATCTATGCACAGCATAACAGCAAGGCTCTCCAATGCTATTAAGTGTATATTGTGGGAAGGAGATTGTAACAGCCAGTACAATGCAGCCAAATGAGCCCCATTCCTGAATGTTTGTTTTCTCAGAGCCCTGGAGACAGGTAGTTATGGGAAAATCTTGAGTTCATTAAAATCAAAGATGCTCCTGGTGTTTGTGATTGCTGAGAAAGGTGACAGGGAGTGTTCTCTGGGCAGAGAAGAAGGTGTGTGTAAGTGTGTGTGCCTGCATGATAATATGCCCATTGTGATTTTTAAGAAAATGTAATGAATTCTAACAGACTGACTTAATGCTTTCTGAACGCTGCACAGCAGCAAGATGTGACTGTTTGTTAGTAGGTAAAATATGTCGCTGATGGCTGAAGCAGGAATTTTCAGGAGGTATTTATTTAATGATTAAAAATGTGCTATCGAGTCAAATGTGCTGATACCATTTCTGTAAGCTAGCCCATCTGCTCAGCCCGATAGCCCGACCGTGCATACATGAGTGATGCCAGCCCTAAGAAAAAGGAGTGTCAGCATCCCCTCCTGGTAATGAGAAATGCTGTTTACTCCAGAAAGGCATTTTTTTTTTTCAAGAGGAAGAGGGATAATTTCAGGTTCATGCCAGGCAGCAGGAGAGAAGGAGTCCCTTTATCCCGGAGTCAGTCACACAGCCCCACACTAGCTCCGAAGTTCTCTTGGTCAGACCTGCCAAGGACTGTTCATTTCACAGCTCTCTGGTTTCATGAAGTTAAGCAATCAGAAAAGAATCTGATTTCTACCCTTAAAATTGCATTTTTGTTCAAACATTTGCTGTAACAGCTGGATCAAAAAACAGCTGATTTTGCAGTCTGCTTTGGTTTGCCATTACACCTCTCTGGAACTGAAGACAGCCTGAAACTATTTAAAATTAACAAAGCCAGTGGACTTTGTTTCCCTATGTGCAGATACCCAGAGCTTGCAGATGCCCCTGAGGCTTTATGGGGAAGTGTTCAGAGGTGCCAGGACTGGAAAATTTCCAGATTTACTGCAAAGAGTCAGAGAAGAAGGAGCATGGAAAATGTTCCCTGAAGCAAAAATATAGCCGATAAGCATCCTCTTCTCCTGAGGGACTGCAGGTGAGAGATGCACCACTGCTTTGGGCAAATCCCAAATCTCACACTGGAGCTTTGTGGGCTTCAAGTGCTGCTGTTTTATACAGCACAACTTTCAGGTAAGACATCACTGTGCTTGTTATCTCCAGCCTCTTTCACAAAGTGAAACACTTACCAGTAGTAATAGCACAAACAAAGCAAGCTAATCTGTTTTTACCATTCAAACATACTTAAAAATAATTAATCAACTTAGTACTTGAAGAAGAAAAATCTATTTCTGACTTAGCAAATGCAAGACATTTTGTAGCACATTTTGCATGGTCTCCCAGCAGCTAATAAAAGTAAATACAGCAGTGTCTTTTCAAGAAATGCCTATTTTCTAGTGGAAAGTATCTGCTTAAGCTGGAACAGCTCAGATTCAGGCATCAACACTTCATACTGCTGCGTGTCATCTTTCAAAGCCCTCACTTCTGGAAAGGCAGCTTCTAGCTGACCACAGCCACAGAGATAAGGATGACTCTTGATGACTTTATGCCTTCTTCAGTCACTCTCTGAATGTTGGAGCCACTTGCCTGTACCTTGCAGAACATCAAACCTCTTCCCTCGGTTACCTGACAGCAAGATGAATCCTACCTGCTGACGCGATTGCTGCTTTCCAGCCAAGAATGCACTGATTTACTGAGCAAGTCATGTTCACAACTGACTGAGCCCTGAAATAAATCTTGTGTCTCTTTACATCTCCTGTCTTTGAGCTCAGGGAAAACAAGAATCAAAATCTGAAGTAAAAGAACACTATCAAATTGCCACCTAGCAACCAAAAAGACTCTAAAATAGCAACATGGTCCTGTCTCATTGTGGAGCTGGAGCACAGCCAATTTACAGTCTCCTCTCTGGTGTACTCTTACTTTATCCAAAGGTACCTTGGAAAACCACCTGTAACAGATTCCCAAGCAGTAGATACGAGTGGAGTCAGTTGCACAGAAAAGCTGACCTCATATATATGCTACAGCCCAAATATATTTTCAGGATGGCTTTGCCACCACTGAAGATGTATTTAGCTAATCATGCCTGAAAGCCAGCCATATTTTCATTATGAGTTTAGGTTATTATTCTTATCAATATAAATAATTATTATTAATATTACTTGTGGACTGAAAAAAACATCTTCTTTGCTGCATAAAGAATAAAAGGAGACACTATCTTCTTCCATGTGCAGTTCAAGAGGACCCAAATCTGCTAAACCTTGAGAATTCTGGGCATGGAGATTCCTACTCTATCTGGCAGTTGTCAATGTGAGAAACACATACTGCTAATAACAGACTCCTCAGTGAAGCACATTTTATTTATGTTCTTGCAAGAGTGGGTGACCCACAAAGTAGGCACACTGGGTGGGAACTTAGCCCACCTTTTTATTCCCTGGTCCTGACCAAATTATCGCTCCTTTTTTCGCCATTGACTAGGTACTCCAAGGTTTGGAGCCTATGGGGTACACCTAAGATTACCACCTGAGGTCCTGCCCTTCTTTACCTGGTACCATCTCCTGCCTATAAGGCTGACTCAATCTTGTTTGTTTCTCCGCATTCATGGTGGGGTTGTTCAAGCTTCTTTCCTTGAATTGGGTACTTGACTAACTTTCTAACCACTATTTTGGGGTGAACTGATTTTCTTTTGCCCAAGCACTGGAACATTGCTACACAAGCCTTTGGCCTTTTATTATGTCTCATTTCTAAGAAATAATTTCCTCTACAGTTACACCTAATGGAAGACTGATGTAGCTTCTGCAAAGACAACATTTATAGCTTTCACACCAAGATGTCTCAGTGGGGTCACTCTCCACAGAAATCTCCTTTTCCCAGAGGGCAGAGCTGATTTCCCCCTCTCTCCGCGTGGGTCTACTTTGCTCAGCCACCCATTACAAAAACTGGACCAGAATTCAGGCACTTCTTGACCCCAATGAACTGTATTGCCTGCACTGTCAGAAAAAGAAAAACAAAGGAAAAACAACACTGCCCAAACCCTTAGCTCTATTTCAATTAGTATTAGAACTCATTAGTTGTTTCTGATTTGTTGAATTTAACCCAATAGATATTGCCAGTTGGTTAATATCTTTGTTCCAGGATCAGACAAGCATCCATCATCCAAACTATTAGACAGCTCATTATATCTGAGTGATGACTATTGATTAGCAAAACCCCAGGCCCAGAGTTTGCAAAACTCTGAAATTTATCACCTGGCTTTCAGAGGCACCAGATATTCAGTGCTGTTTGCCTCAGGGGAATCTGGCAGCGGCTTAGCACTTCTGAGATTCAGGCCATTTACTTAGCTGGGTAAATGTGGATTTATAAACCTGTACTTCCTTTTAAAATTGCAAGGTTTTATATGCTCACTAAATCCATGCCATTTCATGAAAATAAGAGATTGAAATCATTAGGTAGGCTAATGCACTTTAGAGAGCTGTGCTCAACACATTTTTCTTCCGCCTGTGCTAGTCCTGGTCCCCCAGTGGCCCCCCTCTTTGAGGCCCATCCATCAAACTGGGGCAGAGGAAGACATCTGCATTGCTGAAGGTGTCTGGACCTCCCGGTGCCTGCTCTCTTTTCTCTTGTCCCTTGTTGAATGCATCTTAGGGAGTGCTGTGCTTCCAGCTGAGGCCCTCTCTCCCCCAGTATTGGCCAGCTGCAGCAGGTGCCTGCAGACCACCACACAGTGTGGGGAGTAAGTGCCTTGCCCCAGCCAAGCCCCTTTGGCAGCCAGCAGCACAGCACACAGATCAAGTAATGGCCCAATTCCTGCCTTAAATTGCATAAAACACTTTCTCACCCCCAAAGGAAAACATGCAAACTTTCTTCACTGAAGAACAGAAAAAGAGGCTGTGTCAGAATAACTAATTATTTTAACTAATAAAATCTGACCAAGAGCATGAGTGTTTCTCCTGGGCAAATACTATCTACCATTGACAGAGAAAGAAAAATTGTGCTAACTCTAATGGTATCCGCACTCATTCAGCTCATCCTGTTAGGATGGTTATAATGCAGCAGCGTTGCCAGCCATGGGTTCATCTTCTGCTTGCAAATCACTATGATTTCAGCAAGTACTGCCAGAACTGACACAGTCAAAACTAACTCTGTGTCACAGGGTTTTTCCCCTTTTCTGTGACCTTGGTGGTAATCACAGGTCTTGTTGTCAGAGGGAAAATATGTGAAGCATGGATTGGACTTGCTGGACTGGCTCCTGATTTATGGGTCAAGTCTCTAGCTGTTACAGACAAAATTTTTAAGTCTCTGATTAAGAAGCCCTGTTGATTTAAGGATCTCACAAGAAATGTGTGCATAATGAATTATCTACAGATAATTTAAAATGTTCCTTGATGATTCATACCACCTTCCTTTATTAAAATACCATTTTAGAAGTCCAACAAGGGCAATACAAACTGGCAGGTGGTGACATTGCAATGTATATAACAAGTCAGCTGAGCAGCATGCGGCAAGTTTGGGTAAGTGGTATTTGACCCCAGTTGAAGACGCCAGCAAAAAGCAAAGGAGTATCAAGCATCAAGGAGATGCAAGAAGCAAACCAGTGTCATTACAAGATAAATATTTCTCAACATTCAGCCTTTCTACCTCCTGTATGTCTGAACTTGTGTTAATTATTTTCTTCACTTGAGCAAAAGTTTCCAGCAAGCTACCTGCAAAAAAAACCTGCTTCAGTATTAGTTCTCCTATGAATATTAGCTATTAGTATTAGATATTAGTATTTGTTGCATTATTTTTTGCCAGTGGCAAAATCACACTGATTTTTCTCACTTAGGAAACATTGGAGGACTACCAGGCATCACCAAAATCTATATGTATGTAGGTAACATGTTACAAAGACGTAAAAATGTGTTGCAAATTGAATGATTTTTTTCTTTCTGGGTTCAGCTTCTGTTAGCAGGGGCTTATTAGTGGATGACAGAAACATAGTGAGCTTGGTTACTGGGAACTGGGAAATGGAAATGCACTGATTCTGATGCTGCTTTAGTGTCAAGTCATATTTTTCCCCAAGTGAATGCATTACAGGAATCTCTGTCTACATCTGACATACATCAGGAAAGTATTAGAAATTGCAATGAGCCACTGTTAGTCTTTACCATGGCATAGCCCAGTAAGAAGGCTCTGCTTATTTCTGTATGTGTTTCATAAGCTGGCATGAACAAGACTCAGAAGGAGCTCCATACCTTCAACGTTCTCCCTGAATACAATTTTCTCATGGCTAGGTGTTAACCAGAAAACTCAGAGCAGGTTGTGGGGAGTGGCCCGGACTGCAGTGCTTGTGTCATTGCAGCTCTGTAAACAGCAGTAGGGGTTAAGGATCTGCTCCCAGTCACTGGATGAATACCATTCCAAATAGGGATCGAATAAGCATACAAAAGAAATCAGAAAATGGTGTCTGCATTTTCAAGGTGCTAAATAAGTGGTAAAGGCAAAAGGCACTGTTCCAAATCTGCAGTACTTTCACAAAGAGATTCTGCAGTTCCTCTGAAACATTAGCTCTGCAATTGCTTAAACCCTGGGGTTTTGTATTATCTAGCCAATACATATGCTAAAAATGAATAAAACCATATTCTAGACTTCAATAATTTTCACATTCCATTGCTTGTAACAAGCATCTTCCTGGCAATAACTTAGTAAGCCCACCTAAACAAGGCTTTAGCAAATGCACTTAAAATGTAATACACAGAAAAACAGATGGTAACAGCTTGTGCAAGAAATCTCACATTTTCCACAGGGAAATCTTGGAAGACTTATGTGTGCATGCTTATACAGTGCAAACACAGTAAAATCCAGTGTGTTCTGGACACCCAGGGCTTTGCTGAGCTTCCTGAAGTGCTACTGAGCACACAGAGTCCAACATGACACCAGGCACACCGGAGCTGATGCACCTTCGCTGCACAGCACACATGCTCTGGCTCGGGATCCGGGGTCAGAACTGCCGGCAAGCCCTCAGATTGCCTGAAATCCTGGATGACTGTCCCAAACAACCTTTCTAATGCTGAGATCAAGTTTCTGGCTTGAAAACAAGGGGCTGCTGAAATACAGGGGCTGGCAGCTTGTTGGAGTGCTTCAGAACATAGAGTCCAAAACAGCACAAGCAGCAAAATAAAGGGACAGTTACACCTGTCTTCGGAGGATGCTGAAAGGTGTTTGTGAACTGCTTTTTCTTAATTTTTGAATTTTCTTAATTTATGAATTCTTAGTAGCCTGTATGAAACTGCTGTTGAACCACAAAATTGTATTAGCACATCTCTGTGCTGGGGGGGGGGGGATAATTTATCTATGAGACTGGCTTGTCCATAGCCAGAAACATCCTGTAACACTAACTCCTTCAGTCACAGCAACAAAATGGCGTTTCTCACCATCCAATCTCATTATGTTCCCCTTCACTTGATCCTAATTATTCTGCTACATTCTTAACTCAGAAATCTTCTCCAGTAAGCCCTAACCTCTCCTTGAGTATCATTTTCCTTTCAAAATCTTCTCCAATTTAATTCCAAACCCCACTCCTTCCTTAAGCTACTTTATCCTTCCTGACCTCTTAATGTCTTTCCAGTGTCACCCCATTTGACTCTATTATTTTTATTCTATTATCAGGGGTATTTCTGTGTGTGTGTATGCATGAATATAGTTACCATGATCCTTCTATAAATCTTTCATTAGTTTTCAGGAGCACTGGATATACTTCTGAAATAGTACTAAGACAAAATACACAGGTGATTTCAAAAGCTCCCTGGAAGCACTTGCAGGAGTCAGTTGTGTAAGGTCATTGAGGTAGCACTTGCCTAAGACTGAAAGACAATGCTTGTTTCAAATGGTTTTGTTGCAGGTGAACTGATAGGCTAATACCAGTGTAGGCATTATCAACAAGTTTTTTGACAAAGCTAGACAAAGAAAAAGAGCTACAGCCACTGGCAAATGTTTAAAGCAGCCAGAGAAAGCAGATAAATGCATGGGTTAGACAAGCAACGGATGTGACTCCGGATGGGAACAAACTCGAAGAGTCATGGTACAAAGACACAAGGACAGATGGGGCTGTGTACATATGGGGCAGGCAGAGGGTTTAAATCTATACTGAGTGAGACTATGACTTCATGTAGCTAGTCATAAAAAAATGAAGTGTGGGAATTGAAACCATCAAGGTAGCATTTCCTAAAGTGTTTTTAAAGGATGAATTGCAATGTGGATCTTTGCTTTAAAAATACTTATTCTTCTTCCATGAGCATTCAGTGTAATCTTAGTGGTTCCAGACAGATTTGCCTTGTCATAGGGATTTTTGCATTAAAAGAGTGTGCAGCTTATAAATCCTAGTATTTAGTTTTTATATTTTTCTGCAATAATAGGGGTAAAATGAACACAAAGCAATCTCATAGTTAATTGCATCCCTCTATTAATTTTAACTGTTTTGCAGTTATTTCTCTAAATTTCTTATGTAGATCCTTTAGAATATAGTTGTCTTCTTAATGACTGTCCTAAAAATGTAGTAGCTTTGGAACACAACTGTTAATATTTCTTTAACAGGTCTCTTCAATTCTCTCTGCAGTAGTATCATCTTCTAGTCTATCACTCTTTTCTTTTTCCCTCTCAAGGTCTGTTGTGAAAATTATTCAGTTGTTAGCTGAGTTTCTCTTCTTTTGCAAGTGAGATGAGAAGGAGAAGATGAGAGAGAATTATTTTCAAGCATTGAGCTGGAGGAATGAAAACATAAGCTAAGAGCTAAAAATTAATGTTATTTTTTTAAAACCTTAAAATGCTGGAATCCAGGCTAAGAAGATAAAGGAATGGTTATTTACCAGATCTTAATTTTAATAGCTTCCAAAAATTAAAGTGCCTCACTGATGGTGCTGTTGCAGAGCAGGAGGGCAGGGCCCAGGCATGCCTGCCTGGTCCTCCTGGCTGCCCACCTCCCTTTCTGCACCAGTGGGGCGCGTGACTTACCAAACAAAGGTCACTTTTCACTTCACAGTCAGTAAACTAGAGTCACACTGGGTTTTTCATGAGTTATGTCTTTTTAGGTACACTTCTACTTGTCTCTATACTTCAGTGTGATCAGATTATTTGACATGGATCCTCTCAGTTCTGTGCTGTAGTGTTTCCACCTTTGAATTCACTGCCTCATTTAATGCATATTTTGTTTTCCACTATCTTATTTATTTTTTACATTTTCCTTCACTATGTGTTCCCATGTATTTGCAGATGAAAAATTAGCCCTGCACAGCACGTTATTCTCTTTGTCAGGAGATTTATTCCACTCCTGTTTGCTTCCCCCTCCTTTCTCTGCCTCTTCCTCATCCTCTGCCTCCTTTCTGCCAGCAGGTCAAGACCAGCCTACTTCTTGGCTTGTCTCTGCTTTCTGCTTATATTCTCTCTCCTCACACCTCTTTCATGCTTCCTCTTTTGCTTTAGAAATCTTTACTTTCCCTCTTCCCAGGTGTGTAAATTCCTGGTTGCACAATACACTGGTGGCAGGTAACAACTGCTGAAGGTGGTGGCATCTCATCTCAACATGCCACCTCCCCTCCTGTTTGAGGACCACTTTGTTTATTGCTTATGGCACTTCCAACATCTTGCATGAACTTTATAGCAAGTGGGTAGAGTTGGCTTACGTTGAATGAAGGACAACATCTTGGTAGAACTGGATGAAAGCCTGATGTCCCCACACATGAGGGAGGACTGAAGCATGTGATGGGGGGGACCCATGCTCCTCCCTAGGCTATCCCAGCCCCACAGCCAGGGCTGGATCTTCATTTCTGTGGAGGCAGGGAAAATCTCTCAAGCACCTTTGACCCCCTGCCCCAGTGTAGGGGATAGGGCTTCTTGTGGGGTGCAGGAAAGAGCATCTTGGGATTGCATGTGACTTTTGGGCTGTTTTAGGGCAGGGAGGAAGCCAAAGGTAGGGAAGGGAAATGATTAAGGCAGTCTGGGAGGAGCAATTGTGGGAAAGAGGGAACAAGGGATAAAAGGGAGACTGTGTACGTAAGCTGCCAGTTGCTGCGTTTGTTTGGCCCTACCCTGCACCTGGTCAGCACAGTTTCTCCCTGATTTCTGATTAAACTCTGTTTCTGACCATTTTTCTGTGTGGGAGTGTCTGAGTGGCATCAGCTGTGGTGGGACCCATGGGTCTTAATGCCCCCATGTGCCTGTGAGCCACTGCTGGAGCATGTGAAGATGCACATATCAGTGTGTGTCATCAGTGAGGATCAGGCAGGACTGTCTGAAGAGTAGGCTGAGTGGCCTGAGAGCCAGGGAGGGACCAGATGTTCTACCAGCTGACTACTGGAGGGATCAGAAGGTCCAAGACAGTGACTGTGGTGACTGTAAGGTCTGGAGCTCACCCCAGAGGCCTGTTTGTGTGTGTGTGTCTATGTTCCTACCAGCAGCACACTCTGCTGGATCCAGGGACATGCAGCAGGCTCTGATGGGCAGGGGCTGTGCAGTGGCTGAGCACCATCATCCCTCTGTCCCCTTTGAACATCTGCTGGTGTGGTGGGAGCAGATCTCAGGTGATACTGAGAGCTTTCAAAGCTCCACACACACTGTCTGAACTGGAGGAAGACTTTGACACAGACTGTCAAACCTCAAATAAATCTTGTTTCAGCTCACCTGGAAAACACAGTTCTGCACTGTGCAGCTGTGATGCCTGTTGAAACGTCTTTGGGTAGGAGCAAAAAGAGAAGAAGCTATAACATAAATCAGTATGCTGTCACTCTACTGTTGCATGCTGGCTTTCTTTGTAGAAAAAAAGTATTGGCAATCAATAGTTTTAAATTCTATTTCTGCCTTGGTTCCTTTAAGTGGCAAAAAACTAAGATGACTTTTTTTGACCAAAATCATAAGAAAAAGTAAAAAATAGCTCGTAATGTTCAATCTCTGTGCCCTTGGGTTACAATGTTAATATAATATGCCTGGGTGCTAAGTGTACTAACTCCTGTAATTATCTGTTTCAGGTGCACAGCAGAAGAGGAAGTGTTTCCCCTGAAGGGAATTGACAGAAAACAGACATTGTGTGGCAGCCTTGGAGATTTGTAATGCAAAAAGACCACCTGAGTTTGCTCCTTTAATAGAGAGAGGAGAAAATTAAGTGCACTTAGAATAATCCCTCGGAAGTAAAGGGCATGTTGGAAGCTGTTGGGATAGACATATGTGGCTTCCTACTGAGAAGGAAGGGGGAAAATGGAGACTGGAATACACTGAGCCTCCATGAGGAAGGATGTGGAAGCTTTAACAGAACAGTGCAAGAGCAAAAGCCTCATCTATTTTTATCCACTCCTCTCCCTGTGCTCTTTTGACTCTTGTCTTATTTGTATTTTCTCCTGGTTTTGCTCCTTTTTCCACATTATTGTTTCACTTCACTTCCTTTCTTCCTCACTTGCATCTCCATAATCTCTCTACCCTAGCCATGCCCTTGATCCACAGTATCTTTCCTTTCATTCCCCATCTGACCTTCAAGTCTCTTTATCCTCTCTACCTGTCCCATTAAGGCAATACACTGACGTAGAGCAGAGCAGTTTTTTTGACTGGAAGCAATGTTTCCTCAAGAAAATATCTTTCTCTTGCCCCCTTGTGTCCTTTTGTGCACTAGTGCATGAAGTTGGTTGTAGCGTCAGAGACTTTGCTTACATATTCTTTCCCTTTCTATCTCTCTCTTCTGTTCTCCTTCTTTCCCCTGTATCCTTCATATTTTGCATGAACTTGAGCAGTGTCATAGCCTCCATCTGATTACAAATTAGTGTGTGGCTGTCAAAGCCAGCAGACAGGGTTGGATTAAAGGCTCATATCAATGCAAAATAAAAAGGAAGCTAGGAAGCTTTTTTTTTTAAGTAGGAAGCAGGCTTGATACAGAATGATGAAAAAGTAGAGTAGATTATTAATGAGGACAAGGAAATGGTAGCAGAAGTGCACTTCATAAGCCTACTGCCCTTCCATACCTTTTATGCATTTCTGCAGTATCTGCTAGAATAATAGAAAGGAGCTGCTGCAGGCAAAGGCATAGACAAATTACAACTCATTGGTAATAACTATATTCAGGAGAGGTCTGAAATATACTCAGATGTTATCCTGTGAGATATTAAATTATACTGTTATTGCATTAACCTGTGGTTAGTTACTGCTTGGTCACAACCACACTGCACTGTCTTGGGCAATTGCTTTGCACAAGGACAGTAGGGGTCTGAACATCTTTAGACAAGTCTATATGGCTGGATACAGATAAACCTGTGCTCTCTCTGGCCATGCTCAAATTTTTTTCGGGCAGTGTAACAGGAAGTCCCGTGCCATATATCCTCACTAGTATGACACTGTAACACAGGAAATATGCAGCTGGACAGTATAAGGGTGTGCAGCCATGTCCTTAAACATTTTACAAGTAGACCTTGGCAGAAAGCTTCCTGACCCCTGCGTGAGGACATCTGTATATACATATGTGTTTATGCGTGTATTTAAGTATAATATATGTGTTTATTTATCTATGCATACACACATATATATGAAGTATGTAAAAATATGTAAATTTAGGACAGACCTAAAGGTTGCGGTTGTTTTTCCTTAAGAGAAAGCAAGCAGTGAGTAAGAGATCCCTTTCGTACCTCTGAGTAGAGCTGAAGTGCTATTTTGCAAATATCTTTCTTTTGGATCTGGAGTGATGATAGCAGCTCACCTTTTCTCTTCCCCTCTGACTGTGTCCTGTGCACAAAGACTTTGGCTGATGAGGGGACTAGCAGTGGTTCACCTACCCTGTCCAGGTTTGAGCAACAGCTCCAGCCTGGGCTTGACAAGCCATCAGGCCTGGTCCTCATACTGGTTAATCCAAGAAATTCCCAGAAGATCATACTGAGAATCTGATTTTCAGTCAGCCTAATGACACTTAAATGTCTAAGTCACATCTGCTTTTAAGTCATTACAGCTTAAACATGTTCTCTTCAGTCTGCTTTGTGTTCCTGTCTCCTCCTTGTCGAAGAAAAGATTTTGTGTCTTTCACAGATGTTGTGGGGACTGAAGATCATATGAGATGAGAGTCACTCAATGTAGGAAGCAACTGCTCACAGGCTTCAGTGACCTGAATGCAAAAAGCATACTGGACTGGGGAAGGAGGATAATAAAACCAAAGTTTGGCTTGCTGTCAAGGACCAGAAGCAGGAGACAAATATGTGGCCACCACATATCATAATGGCAGTAAGAGCAGCTACACTTGCTGGGAGATGGGGTACAGAGGGTGTGGGGAGGGGAGGGTGAGGGTAGTCAGGAGCCCTGGGAATTTTGTTTCCCCTGCTCTGTCCAGCCCCAAAGCCTTGGAGAGGAAGGCAGCAGCAGCCAAAGGAGCAGGCAGCAGCCTGGGCTGTGTCCTTGGCTAGCTTAGGTATAAATCCTGTTGGCATCTATCATAAACGGGATGTAGCATTCAAAGGGCTCCCCCTTGGGAGTTTTGAAATAAATCAAAATGGTTTTACATGGCCAAGGTTTCTGGCAGCTTACATGTGCTTGTCGGAGCTCCTTTTTTAAATCAAAAGAGCTATGTCTTATTTTCTTTTATTTCTTTTTCTCCTGTCGTGCAGCCCTCATCTTGTCTCACTCTCCTTTCTTCTTCACATCCTTTTTTCCCTTTCTTCTTCCCCCTGGCTCCTCTCCAAATGCAAAAAGTCAAGAGGACGGCAACACCAAGCGCTGGTTTGGCTCTTCGGTTAAGATACTGCCTTTCATCACGGCTCACTTCGACGTTGCTAACCAGTAGGTGGAGCACATCCACTGCTTTAACTGCCGGTGGGCTTCAGAGACTTTTCCCCCCTTCTCTTCCTCCTGTAAAACAATCCATCATTCCTACTGCAGTGAATCAGTAGTTGCAAAGTAGCTCAACACTATACAAAACAGCTAATCTTGGATGGACCTCAGCGTACAACATCGTGACTCATGTCAAACCACACGGGGAGAAACACCATCTGATCTAGATGGGAGATACAAAAACATCCAAAACCAGAGATGACCTGTAACAATTAGCAGTTCTGGGAGCTGCTCTTTTGTTAGTTTTTTTTTGTTGTTGTTGTTGTTTTGTTTTGTTTGTTTGTTTGTTTGTTTGTTTTTCCCTTAAGAAAAGGCAGTTCCTCTACTGAGCACCAGCCTGGGGGTATCCCCCCCGACCCCCCTTTCCTATCTTTCAGTGCCAGGGGTGCAGCTTTTGCACCTCTGCAGCTGCTGTGGCTGCAGAGGCAGCCCCAGCACAGCAGCAGTGTCCAAGGGCTCAGCATCAGGCTCCCCTAAAGCACAAGGGACCTGCCTTTCCCACTAACACTGGGTGTATGAGAAATCTTAGGATACACATAATTTCTGTCTGATGTTTTTCTTTTGCTTTTTGTTTCCAGTGCATTCTTCATGAGTCTGGGGAAAAAAATCAGTGACAAGTGCAGACTAGCTTTTAGGCAAACAAGCCTAAAAGTAATTTGCACCTGAAATCTTGTCTGTTTTTTCCAACTGCTGTGATGAAATATGTTGCAAATCTTGCCTTGTTCACATGCTTGGTTCATCTTGGCTACAGCATCACTGCTGTTATACTGCAGGAAGTGTCACCACTGAAAGCTTTTACAGCTTTCTATGAGCCCTGCACCCCTTCCTTGCTCCATGCAACCTGCTGTGACCATGGTTCTTGCAGGAAAGCAAGCCCAGCATTTTCCTTCAGCCCAGTGGCAGAGGTTCATGGTTGGGAAGGTCCCAGCCAGCCCACCTGGCATTGCTGGTGGCTTCCCAAAACAACATCTCCTCACCAGCAATATCTTGCCTCCACTACTTGGCCAGATTCACCTGGGGAAGTGGTGGGTTTTGAAGTAGATGTTCATATTTAATTTTCAGAGGGTTTTTCTTTTAATGGGATGTTAAGTGTTGAGAAAGTGACCTTTCCGGTCTGGCAGACTGATGCTTAGCATCTCCAGCGCATAGCCCCTCAAGTGCACTGTGCAAACATTCATTGGTGGTTCCAAAAGGGAATGAGAAAAGGAAAGAGTAGGATGAGGAGCCCAGGATGAGCTCACTCAGCTGGATGAGCCTGTTCACACTGTGCTCCATGGAGACTGGCAGATTTACACAGGACATAATCTGCCTGGTTTGTTTCCTTCTTTGAACAGGCCAATTTTGTCACTGCCTGTCTTGATATCAGACCCATTTTCCTAACTCAGAGGGAGAGCCCCTGGCATCCCCTTGAGATGCGTGGCTTATGGGGCAGTCCCAACACCCAGGGAAGGTGAGGAGGGCTTTGCAGCCCATTGATCTGCTGCAGCTGCAGCAAGTCCCTCCGCTCGGGGCTGTGCTGCCAGCTGGCATCTGCTGCCAGAGATAAGATTGTAAGACTGCCTCCCTTCAGCAGTCATACAATGGAGGTGTAGGCAAGGGGACAATTTTGCTCTCAGTTAAGCTGGAAAACCTCAAGAGTGTTTTTCCTAAAAGCATTGCTCCTCCCTTCCACCCCCCCCTTCTCTGCAGCATCCCACCAAGTTTTTTTGCTGTTTCCCCTGCAGTGGCTGTGGAGGGAGGCAGAAGCTTCATCCTGTGTCTCACTGCTCCTGACTGCCTTACCGGTGCTGGTTATGGGCTGGGACATGGAGGTGTTGCTATTTGTGATGCCAAAGGTGGGCAGCACAAAGGGTTCCTGGAGAGAGGCAAAGCTACTGCCTCTCTTCAGTGTCCTCTCCCCTCCAGAGTGGGGTAGGGGCAGGCAAGGCAGGGCTGCATCCTGCTCAAGGTGCTCAGCACTGCACGTCATCAAGATGTTCTGGCCTGTGGCCCTGGGAGTGGCCTGAGAACAGACAGGGACATCTCTGCCTTCTCCGTGGCCAGGTTGTCTGGGGGCTTAGCCCTCCCTTGCTTGCCAGACCACTGGTTTGTCTCTGCACTGTGGCACTGCAGCCAGTGGGAAAAAAGAGCAGGCACTCCTGAAGGTGATGTGTTAGGACCAGCGGTCATTGCTGTGTGTTTTCCAGGATTCGTTTTATTCCCTGCTGTAGTCCTTCAAATTAAAAGTGTTCTCGTTATTTACATTTGAAAATTGGATGATATGCTGGACTGTTATTTCTCTATTGACTCTGTGCTGCTAATACATTTAGAAATTGTCTGCCTGCTGCAGATAGGCACTGCCTGCTAGGAAACGTTTGGATTCTCTCTATCAGTGTCGCAGAGGGAGACACAGAAAATAGGAAAGGACATTTGATTGTTTGCACTTACCTTCACCCAGCAGTAATAGGAAAGCATTTGTGTTTGATATATCCACCTCCTGTGCAACAACAACCTTAGCTCTGTCTTCCTGATGAAGGCAAAATCCGGCTGATATTTCTGTCGGATCATCTTTTGAACTGCAGAGCCTGTAATTAGTTCATCCAACCCCATGTGTGGCCACAGGGTTTGCTTGCTAGGAAACTCAGGGGGTACAAGCACTGCACCAGGACCTGTGAGCCAGTGGGACCTTGGGCTTCACGCCATCCCCTCTGGCTGTGTCAGCTGTGCTTCATCACTAGAGAACACTGCCAAGTCTTACAGTATTGAGTTTATGGGGCAGAAAGCAGAATAGGATCTACTTTCCTATCAGGTTGACAGCAGTAGTTGGTAGGGCTTAACAGGCCAATTTCTGTTTTCCAGGTAGAGTGCATGCCAGGGGGCAGAAGGAGGCCATCGAGGGAAGGGGCAGAACCCCTGGCACCTTGACAAAAATGAAGAGCCACTGACAAAAAAGATGAGGGGAAAGAAGTCAACTGGAGAGAGACAAAAGCTTTGGGAGGAAGACAGGTAGCCAGAAGGTGCAAAGAGTAGCAAAGCGATGGTGACCCAAAGTGCTGGACTATAGCCAAAACAAGGTCTGAAGCAGAAAGCCCACACTCCCTCATCTTATTTTTGCTACCTTGCAGCTAACAGGCTTGTCATCATTACAAGAGGGATGGCTGGGAGGGTCTTCATGCCTCCAGGTGGTAGGTCCTTCCCCTACTCCTGCATCGCTAGAAGAAACCTCCCTGTGGCCCCCCTGGTCCTCAGGTCCTCCATCCCCTCCTGCCACGGCTGCAGTGGCTCAGCTCTGGCTCTGCCCCGGTCCAGCAGACTCTGCAGGCAGCCACAGGCTCTCAGGAAGCCGTCGCTTCTCTGGGGGTGGAGCTGACATGCCCTGCACCCCCAGAAGGGAATGAGGAGGCTTCTGCTTTCCCCACAGTATTGCAGAAGGCACTGCCCCATAGTTCTGGGAGATGGGAAAGGAGGGCTGGAGAGTGGAGTGGGCACCCAGAGATCACAAGATGAAGGAGGGGATCTGGGGAGTGAATAAGGACCAGTCCCTGGAGTAAGTGAGACTGGGCTGGGACAAGGTGAATGAGGGATTGTTTGCAAGTATGAGCCAAAGCACTTGGGGCAGCTTTTGGGGATCATATATGAACTATTAAATAATAAGGAACAGAAACATTTTGGAAGTCTGAAAATCTCAAGATTTTTGTACAGGTGGATAATATGTGGGACACAGAGTTACTTGTTAGTTGCCTGCTTAAGAAATAAAAAGCTGTTGTTGTTTTCTCCACTGTGTTGTGTGCTCCAGCAATCCAGCCTGGCAGCAGGAGCAATATAGCCCAATTTCAGAGGACATTCCCATTACAAGCTGGAGTGAGAATGCTGAAGAACTCAAAGTGTTAGGGGCTGCCCCCACAACTCTGTCATCCCCCCACCTCCCTCCCCACCCCTCCATGGCTCGGTGCTTCACTGTGCTGAAACATAACAAAAAGCTGTGTGAATAACCCAAAATCGAGGGCTTCCAGCTGGAGTCTGCTCTGTCACCTCTTTGTGAGAGATGTTCTCCTCCCCTGTCAGTGTGGGACTTGTGTGGGTAGCAAAGATGCTGCACAGCCCCAGGTGCCGAGTCCCACTGGCACCCCCCCGGGACATCCCCTCACTTGCAGCAAACCACAAGTGGCTCCATGGGCTCAACATGGGCTGCAAAGCTGCCCAAGGGCCCCTGGCCAACGCTGACACATCGTGAAAACCTTCACAGAAAATCAGGAGTAGTTCACAAATGGTTTCCTACACAGTCAGGAGGCTTCAGCTGTTACAAATCATCGCTGGCTTGACAGTGTCCTTTTGAGCTGGAAGGCCAGGGGTTAATAAAAATTTGATTGGATATATATATTTCTATATAACCCCTGCTGCTTCCAAACACACGTATGTGTTCCCAACTGCTTTACAAACTGCTGTGCAATCACCAAAGGGTGGTAAAGGCACTGGATGGCTGCAGAAGAGAGAAAGATTTTTTGTTTGCTTAGATGTGACTAAAGAGACCATTCTCTGTGTGCAGGCAGGTTTGATTATCACATACAGCTGCATTTAGTGTGATCAGTCATGGATTCACACATTAGAGCAGTACGGCATTGTACCTATGCATAATATTAAATATTTCCTGTGAGGGGGAGCAGACATGTTTTATGGCTATTTTGTTAGCTCCTACAGTTTTAGAGCTTTTTTTCCCCTTTTCTTTCTTTCCCTTAGATTACAGGAGAAATTTCAAGTGGCAAGAGGTTTGGTCCTTGTGTTGCTTCTTCCTGCTTTTACCAGAGTGCAGGGTACAACCTGGGGTCTTGCAGCTTGTAAGAACAACTGAAGTGAAACCCATGACACCACCAAGCACTTAAAATTAAAACGCTGCTTTGTGCTTACAGAAACGATGTGCACCAGAGCTTAGCAGGAGGCTGTGGAGTTCAGGGAAGGATGGGGAAATCGCCTGTTAATAGATGACTGCCTTGGAAAACATCAGTCGGCTGGTGCTCCTGCTACAGCCAGGAAAGCCCCACGTGAGCCTTTCATAAATTAAACTCTTTCTGACTTAATGAAGCCTCTGCTGCAAGCATGCTGGTAAGCAAGGTGCCCCCACCGCATGTACCACCTCAGAATTATCTTCTGAAGTACCTGGAACCACATGTAAACCAAACGACCTCAACTGATGAGCCACCCTCATGTTTCTTTGTTGCCCCTCTGTTCTCCTCATCCCCCACTTGCACCAGGCACTGCTGGAATGAATGGATTTGAATTCCCCTGTGCAAATCTCTGACCTGGCTGGGGGCTGGTACCCATCCTGGCTCCAGAAATTCCCAAGGTCTCATCCACCAAGGAGCAGCTCTAGTCTGGCCATGACACCTCCTTACAGGGTGGCTGATCACCTGGAGGCACCTAAGTGGGGGCTACCCAAAGTTATGTGTGTGCCAGCACACATGCACACCAGGTCCTCTGAGACTTCCCTTATTTTCTCTTTTCTCGTATTCACACAACACAGGAGGAGGAGGGCTGCAGTGAATAAATATACTGGGGCTGAGGGAAAAGAGCAGCCTGGGGGAAATGTGAGGTGGCTTTGCTTCAAGACTACCCGCTCCCTTGCACTCCTGCAAATTGTGATTTGATATAACCCTTTACTCAAACCCTTCATGAGGTCTGGTAACTGCATCAATATTTCTGATAGCATCATGCACGTGTTCATCCTAAGTAGGTTATCCTTCATGCTGTGCAGCTTCAAACCTGCTTGCTGCAATTTATCAGCAGGGAAGGATATTTTGGGAATGATCCCATGTCTCTTCTCCATGTCACAGGGTAATGTGCTGCACATAATGAATCCCACCCGCAGGATTTCTCAGTTTCTTCTGCAGTAACAACACAAAAAATACACGCAGCTCTCTCAGGATCTTAGGGCTCTTAAAATGGCCATCTAATTCATGGCATCCAGTACTTCCTTAAGTTCTTGTTAAACCCATACAGACCATTACAGTGCACAGCAGAGCCATGTTGAACCAGAAGTGGGAGCTGCAGAACATCAGGACAGACATACAGACACGACTCCTCTGCACTGAGAGACCATGGCAGCCTGTGTGCTTTGGCGTCATTGGTTTTGACCTGGCAGAGGCACAGCTTGTTCACTGTGGCACTTTGTGCACACACAACAAACTGAATGAAGTTGAGCTGATCCCGTGTCACGCACTTGCTTTGGCAACACCAATAAAGCCAAGTATAGTGGTCAGAGATGTGGATGATGCTGATGCTGCTGCCAGCTCAGGATCATTGTTCTCACAGCTCTTCAGTGAAGTGAAGGGCGTGATGAGAGAAGCAAGAAGAGAAAGGAATAAGACCAGGAGCCCTAACTTCAACAGACTTCCTTTTATAACTCTTAGATGCACCAGGTAGCATTCAGGTAGCATAATTAATTTAGGTTAAAACTCCTGCCCCAGAAAGAAGGGGCAAGTTTTCTTAATACCAGCAGTCTAAAAGTATATGAGGCTGTAGGTCTCAATGTCATCCTATATACAGTCCCACACAGACTATCCATTAAAATGTTACAGGAGAGGGCGGAAAAGCCAAGGGCAGGTGTAAAGCTTTGTCTCTGGGATATGGCACCAGGCACAACAAAAGAAGCAAGAGGCTTTTCTCTGATCCTCCCCTGGTCCACAGGGCCTTTTGGGATGACTCACTTCTGTGGTATTCTTTTTTTAAATAACTCAAAGCTGTGCAAAGGGAATGAGGAAGAAAAAGGTGGCTCTTGAACAGCCCTGACCTGACAGATGAGAAGGCTATTCTGGTATATAGCTGCCAGAGGGATAAGACGTGTGTGGCCCCCTGTGTGAGTGACACCTGCAGCCAGACCACATCAGTAAATCACTGGCAGAAGAGAAGATGTAGGAAAGTGGGTGAAAGGCAAGATCACAACCAGTAACACCAGCAACCAGGAAGTGGTAGGGCAATGAGTATCTTTGTTAATCTTAACCCCACCTGAACAGGCAACCTAATGCTCTTTTCCTTCCATAGGATGCTGGCAGGCTGTGCCAAGCTCAGATGTGTCTTTATGGCAGTTGAGTGCTTTGTGGCTGAAGGCAAAAGGTAAAAGGTCAAAGGATTTGTATAAATCAGATGGAAGTCAAAGAAGTTTTGCTGCAGGTGTTAGGCAAATATCAAAGTGCTGGGGCCCAGCTGGAGAAAAACTCTGCCCAGGGGACCTGAGTAAATGTCCCCTTACCCATGGAAATGGAAACCTTCCATTAGGGTTCAGGGTAACAAGTGGGAAGGCCACCCGAGCACAATAGCTAACAGTCTGGAAAAAATAATACCAAGTATTGCACATCATTATGAAACAGCTGCCTGTGCAATTACTGATGTGAGTTACTTTATGGTCATTTCTTTTCTCATAAAAAAAGAAAAAAAAAGTCCTCTTATGGCAGTCAAAATCAAAGGTGTCTCTTGCAGCCCACTGTTAAAGGGGTCTTCCCCCAAACTACAGAATCATCACTATTACTTTTTCACAGGTAATTACTCCTGACAGTTAGTTTGAAACTATATTCAATGTGAAATGGAGATATTGTGTTTTACCCTTTTCCCCTTAGTCTGCCTTGATGTTATTATCATTTGCTGCTCTGGTGCCTATAGCAACAGCCACCGCCACTCCCAGTCTTCCTGAGCAAGTGAGCAAGTGCTGTTAATGCCTGATATTCTGCTGGATGGGCTTCTCACCATGGATTTTGTCTGCCAGGGGATCACAACCTTCCTAACTCCCCCAGGGCTGAGGAGTGGGTGCAAGCAAGCAGTGAAATGAGATGCATTTTAGTACCTCATTCCCTAAGGAAAATACTTGAAGTTTGACTGCTAGTTCCGTGATAAGCCATTTAGGTGCTCGTGCTCAGATTCTATGAGGTACAGATATCCGTAAGCACACTGGATAATGGCTCTGAGTGTTTACCTCTTAAAAAAAAAATAAAAAATATAGGGCATTTCAGTGAATTGACTTCACAGGACATAAGCCATGTTGTTTGTGGCCCCCTTTGAAGGTAGATTCCATTGGGCTGCCGTTGGTAGTTGAGGTCCATGAGTGTTATGGTTGCGTGGACCAGCCTTCATCCTCAACACAAATTCCAGCAGCAAGCAAGGTGGCAACCCCAATCTTAAAAAACATACCCAAACCCCTAAAAAAGACCAAGAAAAAACCCAATACTTTCCTATAAGGATTTAAATCATCTTCTGTATCAGTGCATTAAAAGAAAGGAGTCTCTCACCGAAGGTCTCTATCACAGAAGGGAAAATGGATTGACTCAAGGTTAGAAACATCAAGAGTAAGAAAAATCAGAAACTCCAGTCTAAGGTGCTAAGTAATAAAAAGGAACATACTAGGAGCCCAGACCTAAATGGTGTCTACACAGTCTTTTCCAAAGCATATGGAGAGCAAGCAGAGAGCCCAGTGGGAAGGGAAGAGGGGGGCTTGGGGGGGAGAGCCTGCTCTGTAAGTAAAGCTATGTATTAGAAGTGGCACATAGGAAAACGTTAATGAAGCACAAAGAAATGAGGCTCAGTAGGGAAATTACTGTAGGGGAAAATAAACCCCAGTACACTGAAGGAAAGACAACACGGAACATTAAGCAAATGCATTGCGCTGGAAGGGAGCGTTCCCCGGATCAGGTTTGCAACCAGCTGTGGTTCGGGTTTTTTGTTAAAGACATTGGCACAAGGGGAAAGGGGGGTAATGAAACTGCAGCCTGCACAGCCCTGCGATGTTGGCTGCATGATGGGGAGCTCAGGGTCACTTCAGGCACAGGTGATTTTGGCCTCAGCCTATGCAGGAGTGGAGTGGGAAGGAGCCATCCTTGCCACTGAGAGCTGGAAGCTGGTGGGAGGTGTGGTTGGCTCTGGGGGCTAATGGGAGGGCTGGGGCATCATCCCCCTCTGCTGCACTCAGGTCTGCAGTGTGTGATGAGGGTGGGAATGGGTACAGGATAGGGACAGACAGCCTGAGTGGGGGAGAGAAGTGGCTAATGGTGAAGCTGATACAACCAGGGCTGAGCACTGAAAGGGCTTCAGTTATCCAGCATTGCAGGGGAGGAACTGCCGGGGAACTCAGGGAATGAGACCAGAATATCAGAAGCAAAAACAGGTGACAGCAAGGTAGAAATTAACATATTTTTTGTCAGAAGAGGAAGAGCATCCAACATTTTAGGGAACTTCTAAGGAATGATGAAAAGGGGAAGCGTAGGGACCCTACATACGCTGCTCACAGCATCTTATAAAAGCATGCAAGCTTTAAATGTCTTGAAGCTTTGCAGGATGGAAATAGGGAATTCTTGGGCTTGATGTGGGTACCTGCAATTTTAAGACTTGCAGATGCAAGAAGTCTTTTTTCTTATTGTTTTATGTTATGAGTTTGCTTTATGTAGAAGAGGAACCTAGCAGAAAACAGGCAGAATAAAGTACATGCAGTCACTCATTGAAAGGCTTAGCAGCATTTGTGTGCCTGCAAGGTCTTGCTGAAGGAAAGCTTTGAGTTTGCCAGTAAGGTTAAAAAAAAAAAATAAAAAAATGGGGGAGGGAGGGTGTGAGGAAAAGATGAAAGAAGCTAAGTTGTAGGCTTTATGTCTTTATTACCTTCTGGCCAGGCTGGAAGGCCATGCCAATTCTGCCAGGTGTTTCAGAGGAATAACAAAAGCAGACGTTACACAGAGCCAAAGCGCTTACAGCCACTTTCCTTAGGAATTGAAATTCCTGAAGAAACTTCAACATCTGCTGGATAAAATACTGCTCTGGTGCTGCAAGACACAGGCTGTTACAATTTAGAATAAAGCTGAATTAATGTTCACTGCCAAGCTTTATCTATTTTGACACAATTGATTCTGGTTATTCTTTTCTTAACTGAGAAGTTTATAGGCTCAGCCCAGCAAAGGGATCATGTGTGCACGTGTGCATGCATAAATGTGCACACACACATACAAGAGGAAGAACAGGGTGTTTCATGCCTCTGTCTGCATGTGTGCATATTTCTGTGTATTTAGGTATCTAGCATTTATTCTAATATACCTAATATTTTCTCGGGACCATTAATTTCTAAGCTTGTATTTGTTCTTGGTAGGAAAAAACCCAGTCATTTCAAGTCTTATCACCTGCAGCTGGTTGCAGCCTTTATCTAAACATTGCTGTGAGATGCAGCAGGAAATTATACTGGCAACTGCCATTAATCTCCTGTGCAAAAGAACTATCTCCTACATCAGTGTTAGAATAAAACCATTTGTCTGGTGAATGAGGCACAACTAAAAATTACCCTGCTGCAGAAGTAAAAATCCTCTCATTATGATATTTTTTTATTATATACTACCTCTACTGCTGTCCTGAAAGTTCTCTAACCTTATATTATGTCATAACACTGCCAGTGTATAAAGGCTCACCTGTGTAAATCTCCCTATGTACTGCACTTGACTTTTATTCCCATAAAATTCTTTGGCGTTTCACTGCTCCTCTCATGTCCCTTAAATCACCAAGTGAGGCTTGGCCTGGTGATGTTCCTAGCCTGGCAAGGAGCCTTTGCCACTGCTGTGGTCCCCAGCTGGATCACACTGCCTCACAGGTCAGCTGCTCATCAGTTCATTGTCTGCTCCTGGGTCTGAGGAGAAAGAGCTTTTGTCTTGCTGAAGGTGAGAGCACCATTTTGGAGATGAGCAAGAAAATCCACCCTCCCTTGCATTTAGTGGAGTGGTGAGCAGTGAGCTGTAGTGGCTGGGAGAGCGGAGATGCTGATGGGAGGTTCGGAACAGGAAGG
>NW_009954442.1:2267985-2269553 GCF_000747805.2 Chaetura pelagica | reverse complement strand
GCGGAGATGCTGATGGAAGCTTCGTAACAGACAGGCAGGCAAAAGTGGAAAGTCCATGTGTGCCGGGAACAAACCACCTTTTTGCAGCTTTACAGAGGTCTGATTCACTTATCCTTACTTTAATAAAACAATGTGTTCTCAAAGACCCTTATACTATTTAATATAGTTGTTAATGGTTTGAAAGACATTATACCTGCAAAACTAGTTTGTGTTGTTGGTTTGGGTCATCTCCAGATCCAAGTAGAACATGTGAGAAGGAAACAAATATAGGAATGCCAAGTGAATGAACATATTTTTCTGAATTCCTATTATAGAAGTACATGAATGTAAGTTTTGGTTGTTTTGGTTTTTTTTAATACTTGCTGCAGTTTTGGACATGCCAGTAGATTGGGGTGAGGATGTGGTTATTCTCAGTGATGCTAATGTGAAGAACACCCTCTTTCATGCAGTAAGGAAGATAATAAAAGATTGTGGGTTTTTTTTCCCCCTGTATGTATGCATGTGTGCATAGCAGTGTGAAGGAGAGAGAAAAAGATCTTACAAGTAGCGGGTTGCTTATGTCAGCAGAGAGGGAGAACTTGCTTGGACACAGCTAGTGGAAAGCTTGTTCCAGCTATTAAAGAAATTATATATTCATTATAATGCTAGGATAACAATAACAAAAAGAAGTCCTTACACCTGGTAAACAATTACTAAGTTGACTAATATGAGCCTGGGTCTGGCAAGCAGAAAGGGTTTTGGCAATAGGTTGAAACAGTAACTGCCTGTTTGTGAAGCCCCACAGTTCACTTCTATAGCTACAAGATATTCTTAAATTTCATCCCTGCCTTAACCACAAGTGCTTTTTAACCAATTTTTTCAGCACTATTGAGCTACTAAATATGTGCTGCAGCCATGGTCCTTAGCTGGTAAACAGTATTATCAGCTTACAGGGAATCCTGTATGGGAGAGTTATGTCTTAGTTGGTCTCAGCAGCCCCATTTTTCTTGCACAGATTTATTGCACTTTCCAGTGAGTCGATATGCTTCCTCTGAGATGAAATGCATTCCCAGTGAAATCTTTGAGTGGAGCCTGAGTCAAGAAGGGGAAGATTTATTTGGTTTCAGCCTGACTGCGCACATGTGCACATGGGCAGCTGAAATGGGTCATAGCCAGTGAATTGCCCCTAGGGCCTGGGCACACTGCTAACACACCCGCTTTGTGCTGGGCACCCAGCTGCTGCTCCTGCACCTTGGTGAGGAGGGGTAAAGCACATCCTCCTGCATACTGCAGTCTCTTCTCACACAAAGCTGATGGCTGGTTGTAATTGCCAGGCATCCTGATGTAAATGTGATGGGGTATGTAATGGCACAGTGAAGCTTCAAAGCTAAAGAACTGCAAGCAGCTATCGCTGGTTGCATGAGGTAGCCTAGGAAATGCCTATACTGCACACAGCACTCTCTAGTGCTGCGTCTGCTATGTGTGTCCAGCTAAACAAGGACATGGATGCTCTGCTGCAGGCACTGCCATGGATTACACTTGATAGCAGCTGCAGATATTTTCTGCATCTTGCACATCTTTCTTTCCCT
>NW_009954442.1:2216211-2267796 GCF_000747805.2 Chaetura pelagica | reverse complement strand
CCCTAGCTGAAATGTTTTTCTCCCCCCTACCCCACCCCATGTCTGCATCCCCGATTTCTCCCACCCCATCAGTGCAGCAGAGCAGGTCTTGCTTGCCCATGCAGCACCAGGGGGTCAGCCCTGCCAGGAAGGTGGAGGGGTGCTGGGCTCCTAAGTTATATCAGTGAGCCCTGGGTTGGGCTGGGCGGCACTTGCTGGGCTGAGAGGTTGCAGGAGGGTGCCGTGGGGCAGGTGACTGGCACTTGCCACCCTCAGCTGTAAATGTCTCCCCATGACAGGGAGTGCGGGAGACACATGGGCTTAAGAGAGGGAGTTTGAAGGAGCCTCTGACCTCCCCAGTACTGCTGAACTGGGCACCAGGGCCTCAGTTTTTCCACCTATCTACCTACCTATCTATTGAAAATGTAAAGACTGTGAGGTCGCTGGGTAAATGGCAGCATGGTAACCATGGTAGCCAAAATTAAAGAGAACTGATCTTCCTCTCTGCTCAGAGAGCAAAGGAAAAGCAATGGACAGTTAATAGCCTTGTCCTTAAAATAAGGACATTTAGCCTAAGCATACATAAAGAAAACACTCCCAAGGGCCAGTCAGAAATAGCAGATTTCGTTGACAGGATGTTAAGAGCCAAAAATGACAGACTTGTGGGAGTGGGGCAATCAATGAAGATGGTAGGCAGGCTGTGGCCTTTAAGAGCTGCACAGTACTGAGGGCAGCAGCTGTTCACACTGTCCCAACCCATTAGTTCTGAACAGTGTGGACCTTGTGACAGGTGATGGACAGCCCACCATGAGTGATCTGCCGGACCAGGGTTTGGGTTTGTCTGTTGCAGACCTAGGTTTGTGGAAGGCAGTTGGAGTATGTGCATGTGGTTTTGCTTTCCCTGTTGCATTCAGGACATTGCAGGGATGAGGCAGCATGCAACTGCTCCTCTGACTCGCTTGCATGCCCTTTCGTGGTGTTCCAGTTCGTTAATAAGACCATCTGCGAGCCCTATCCATCTGGCTCATGGCCAGGCTTCAAACCCAACAGTCTCCTCATGTGCAACCTACTCCAGCATTAGCGACAGGGAGAAAGCTATCCTCCCTCTTGCTTAATTGAATTAAATAGGAGTTGTCTTGTCACCCCTGGCTGCTGTGCTTTGTGGATTGTGTCATCTTCAGAGATGTCAGCACAGCAAGGCTCACACTGATTCACAAATGCAGGAGTTAATCCAGAGTAACTCTGGACTATGAGAGTAGATGCAGGATGCATATTTATTTCCTTAAGTGAGTGAAATTAGGAAATTCCTACCTCCTCCCTCACTGTCTTAACAAAATCATACAAAAACATATATGCTGCTTTTGCCCCTTATTTTTCATTATGTTACTTCTACCACCAAGAGGTAGCTCAAAGACAGCATCGTGACACAACTGCATGGAGTCTGGGTATTAAACCTACCTTGTGTTTCTTAGTTATAAGACAGGTTGTCTCATAAGCTACTACATAAACTTCCCAAAGCCCAAAAGGAGAGGGGTTTGTGAGCATCACACCTGGAGACAAGGAGACCATAATGTGCTGGAACAATCCACCTGATCTGAGGCTCCCTTCTTTGACAAGGCAGAAAGCATGGGGCTGGCACTCTCTGAAAAGTGTTTGGGAGCATAAAAACGGGAGGTTCACAGTCTCAAAGGAGGTGAAAAACCCAAACCAGGGAGAGCCACTTTTCCAGCCAAACCCTGAGTGCTGCTGCTGGTGCCTTGCCGACCACGGCTGAGGCACTGAGACATCCCTAACAGAGAGGTTCGTCAATGGGCAATATGGGAAGGCCAGGACTGCCAGAGAGAAGATGTGCTGGGTGACTGCTAAACCTCAATAAAAAATACTGCACCTTTTATAACATAATTGCGTGCTTTATTGATATACACAGTAAAGCAGTATATAATACAATAGTAAGGCATATATTTGGTGAAATTTGATATGTTGTGGAAAATGCAGTTTAACAGAAGTTTATAAAAATAATTAGTAAATGTTACAGTGTTGGTGTTAAAACACAATATATTATGATATCCAAGTAATAAACCAGTACTGAATAACAATGAAATAACATGCCATATGGTATTTATGTATTCAATTACACTGATTATGTTTTACAGTTTAATACTTTGTCATTATAAGGAATATGAAATAATTCCCAAATTATGCTTAAAAAAGCAGCGATAAAGCTTTCAACTTTTTAAATATTTTTTTGACAGACTCACTCCAAAACTAAGATCTAGAAAGTAAAACAAACAAAACAAAGCCCTGATGAAAACAACCGTGCAATCCATTTTTCCTCCATCTTTTGTTTGCTGAAGAGAAGGTTAAACATAAAGGTGGAAAATAAAGAAAAAACCCATCTCTTTCTCAGATCTCATTTAAACCTTCTGATAAAACAGACCATGAGAAATACTGAAGGGTCCTATTCAATAAGGTGTTAGAACTGCTTTTTATTAGGAAAGAAAAGGTTTTGGGGGGATTTTATCAATTTTTTGTAAATTATTATCATTGTTGGCATTACTTAAAACAATGAGACCTGATCACACAATGGACACGTGGTGATGATGTAACATTATCTGTAGGTAATTGTCAGGAACACCACAAAATCAAAGTGAGGTAGAAATAGCATGACTAGCCATGTTCAATGTTAACTAGCATTCAAAATAAAATCTTTCCCAAGTTTAATTACACTTCATACAAGAAGAGGTAACAGATTTTTTTACTCTTGCAATATAAAGTCAGAAGGTATGTTTCTACATATTCTAAGGTAAAATTAAAAGCTAGTTACGAAAATGAAGTGGTAAAGCTCTTACTGACAGCACCTCATACTCAAACCTACTTTTCACGAGCTGCAGTCAAATTGGCTAATCTGTTTTGCTATCAGTTCTTCTCTTTCCCACATAATTGTTAATTCTGCAGGACTACTTGTAGAGAGAAATGGGGAAGGAGAAAGGACCAGGGCTTTTGTTTTGATGATAAATATCTTGTGGAGCAGTGTGGCTACCTTCACCTGATCACCATACGCGCGCAAGAACAGCAGTAACTTTTCAACAGCCTTTCCCAAAGGTAGCTTGCAGTTAGAGCGTCTTGGGACTAGCTGCTGTAGCAGGCTGAGACACACATGGAAAGCTCTGGTTTTATTTTCCAGAGGACCAAGGAGCTTTGTGCTCATTAAGAGCACTGGGAGTTGGGCAAGCAAAGATGCTCCGTGAGTAACCTACTTGTGCTGCAGGTCAGAAGCTGATCCCACAGAGGCTCAGGAGGAAACTTCTCCCTTTCTTCTCCCCTCTGCAGCAAAGGTGACGTGAATGGTGGCAGTGGCTGGGGGAGAGCTGTATCCAGCTCCTGCAGAAGCCCTGGCTGCCGGCCACGGCCAGCGGGGTACCGGACAGGTAGGGGTCCAAAGGTTGAATCTAGTAAGGCAACTCCTATGTTCCTTTACTAATAGCATTCAGGAATTTAGTCAGCAGAGGAAACACCAGTGCGTAAGATGGTCATTAAACTATCTCCTTTCCCTCTTTCTTATGTTTTTTTTTCTTTTCTTTTCTTTTTTTTTTCCCCAATGATTTTTTGCAGGCTGTCATGAAATGTGCTCTTTCATTTAATTATTGCAAACTAGCGTGTGATTCATGTGATTCTTAATTTTATCAGAAACAGGTGACATCTACTTTCATTGGAAGTTCAGATTTTTTTTCTAAGCCAGCCCTACTCAGACAAAACCAATGAGATACCTAAGTTGGTTGTTTTGGTGTCACTGCAGGAAATATTTTTCTTTCTTTTTGATAGGCAAGGAAAAGAACACAAAACATGAATCTCTCTGATGCAGTTACAGAGCTGAAATGATACTAAACAAATGCACTGCCTCAGTATTTTTTTTTGTGTGTTTTTTAAGGGGGTTTCTATAAACAATTATTTTTATAAAGCACACTTTAGTTTACAATCTTTCATTATAACTGTTATAAATTTTTTTTTAAACAACCCGAAATGCGTTCCATATAAAGAAATGGCAAGTTATTTAGCTATCAAGATTTTACATGTAGTTTTCTTATAATTTTTGTACAATTGCATAGACGTGTAAAACCTGCCATTGTTAACAAAACATTAACAGACTTAGGAAACTACTGAAATCTACAGTATAGTACCACTACCCTTCACAAAAATATAGATTTCTTGTTTCTTGTAAACTCTTACAGTCTAATCCTCTTTGTAGTATGAATATTATAAAAACCATGCGGGACGCCTGAAGTTGTAAAACACATCTGGCTATTCTAACACCTTGTCGTCAGTCATCACTGTCACTAAGGTTTCCATTGCTCTTCCCAAGTCGTCTGCCATGTGGAAAAGGCTCCCTACATTGTGGCCTGAAAAAGAAAGTCAAAGAAGAGGAGATTAAATGAAGAAGACAAGCCAGCAGATTGGAAGGAACATTTTATAGAAAGGGCTGAGCACAGATCTGTCACCCTCCATGTACTGCTTGCCACCATCCCCAGTGGAGTGAGCACTCTTTCCAAAAGTCTCCTGGATGAACATAATAATACGTCGTCATTAGCAGAAGTTGCCAGTTTTGCAGAACACTTCACAGCAATACTGGCTTGCATGGCTATGGTAAACTATGTTGACAAGAAGCCAGCACGCCTGTGTTCCACAACAACCCCCTGTAGCAATGAAGCTGCACCATTATGAGTGTTCACCAAAAGCAACGATTAAATCCATTGACATCACAGAAAAGTTTCCAACTGGCGCTGTAAGTGTTTGACCATTCAATGTTCTATCAAGGAGAAAAACAGAAACAAACAGATCAGCAGTAATTAACTAAATCATTAAGCCCAAGCAGCCCCAGCAGGATACCTGCATGGATAGCTAAAATGAGAACCTGAATGGCTGCAGTGTATTCAATCATTTATAAAATATCCTTTGCTTTTCACACATCAGTCTAACAGAATCCAAGATGCCACAATCACCAACTAACTACTACACAGTGGTTCATTTGTACACTTCTCCTCATCAGTAACCACTGTGAAGTCCAAAGATGGTATAACCACAACACGTGTAATGCCTGCATGCAAGTGATGAATAAATGCAGAGTACAGGTTTGGAGACAAAATCTGTAAGTTCTCACTCTTATTTTACCACCATTGCAAATGGAAAGGAAAGGCAGCAATGCTGATCAGCAGTAAGAAATGGCTTCAACACAAGTAGAGACTAAGCAGACTTGAAGGCAGGAATATTAAATTGCCGAATGTTGCCAGTTTAGGCCCTTGGCATACCCTGCCTGGTCTGCAGCTGCTGTGAAGAGTGAGGGTTTCCTGCAAATCCTGTGTCAGATTTGCAGACCTCTGTGACTGTCTCCAATACCCTCTGGCATCTCAAAGGACAGAGATATCATGGTTTAAACAGCTGAATCCCATCTGGAGTCTCCCTCCAGAAAAAAATATGACTGAAGAGGGAATATGACAGAGATCTAGGCACCCTACAAGATGAGCATCCAAATAAGGACTAATTGTTCAAGATTTCTTGCAAGGACAAGGAGGAATGAGCAGACAGAAGGTCTTCAAACAAGCAGAAGGAAATTATACTCTGCACAGTACATAACTGTATTACTGAAATTATCACCACAGTCTGATGTTAAGTCCAAATAAATGACTTAAAGAGTTAGAAAATAGTCCCCGAAGAAAGATTTATTTAAATGCAAAGAAGTGCATGTGACCTCCAACTCATGAAGTCCCCAAGCTGCAGAGTGCCAGGAAGAAGCACCCAAAGGAAGCAAGGACATGATCAGGGTATTCAGGATACATCTTTCATGCAGTCCCCACCTGTAATGTGCCTGACTGTTACCACTGCCCACCTACATGATGGGTGTCCCTCCTGACACAACTGCCTTCCTCAAAACCAGGAACAAACCTTCCCTGTGTGGCAAATCAAACTCACTGTCCTTCTCCAAATGTTCAAATATTACGGTAGTCATGCACTGTTGATATTTCTACAGCACACAAGAGCTTGGGGTGGTGTTAGTTAATATTTATCAGCATTTATGGAATAGAAAAAAATGATCTGAGAAATACCCAGAAAAGTTTGTTTCTTCTGAAGAACTACTACCACCTTTTACATTCAGTTAGTTTTTGAAGTTTTGCTTTGGCTTTTTTGAATGTAGCATTCATGACACAAAACTATGCCATATCTAAATGGTAACAACCCAACAAGCTGCCCGTTCGATAACGAGCTGTCCTGTGTGTGGCACAGTTTGCCAGGTATCAATATAAAGAAATACTTGGTTTTAATCCTGTGACATTTTGCTAACTGCACTAATGCACAGAGAAACAGATGCACCAAACAGCAGTTTCATCCATAAATCATTAATGTATAGCCATCCTATTCACCGTAAATAAAAACTTGTAATTTGCTCATCAGCACATTAAGTAGCAGAGTACAAAAAAATCCCATCAAGTTTTGGTCAAAACATAGTTTATTTTAAAGTAAATGTATACTACCACATTGATTTTAGATGTAGGGGATAACCTCTTACTGGCACCAGGAAGGCTTGGATTTGCCAGACTGAGATCAATCCAGCAAATTACACCACAAAAAGTGAACATTTGATGAAGTCATATGAAAGCAAAAATGTATTTTCAGTGGGAGATGCTTACACAAAAGTAATTACCACTGGTTTACCCTACTTACCCAAACTCTGACTTGCTCAGGTACATTTGTAGCATGAGCTACTAAGGCTTTAGCAGAATAATCCTGGTGTAAGTGAAGCAACCTGCAGCATCCCCACAGACATCCTGACCCTGCAAACTACTTTCAAGAAATGTCTAGGCTTCAAATACTCCTTTTCTTTCTGTCAACCTACAGACATGAGACAGGACTGTGATGAGAGTCATAACTGAACAGCCAGGTGTGAGAGACACTGCTGCCTGTGGGATCATGGTGCATTGTTCAGATTTGCTGAGACCTGTTGTTTCTAGAAACAACAATGGGACTGCAGGGCTCTTTGCGGACTCCAGCACCACTCAGTACCAGCTTGAGATGAGTGACCACCCTTCTGTGGATTTAGAGCTACCAAAACTGCTAAAACACATCTCAAGAAAGAATCAGTATTTGTTAATACTACTGGTTCTGACAGATAGAGAGCTGCAAAGGTAACCAAGGCAAGTTTATAGAAAGACTCCAGGTCCAGAAAGCATAATGTCAATAAAAAATATAACAAAAAAGTCTTTCAGAACTATGCCACAGTAGGCATAAACTTGTTAAAACTGTTGAAGCAACTAAAACATGGAGCAAGAAGACCTTGTGCATTTACAGTTACAGGAATGTCTGCTAGTCTGTTTTTTCTTCTCTCTGTTAATTGCTGCCATATTTTTGGAATAACCATGCTTTGAATTCAATCTCCCTCCACAAAAGCTGCACAGAGGCAGGATGGGGTGATTAAGGAGATTTTACTCCCCCTCCCTCACACCATCTACGCTACTTTCTAGCACAGGTCTTAATTTCCTCTGCAGAAAAGCTAAACAATCCTGTGCCTCCTCTTGAGCCATGGGAGTTTACAGCTCAGAGCATGACTGTAAACCACTGCTGGCTGCAGTTTATGTTAATAGCTGGACTGTAAAGTGCAACAGCTTGGGACAGTCCCAGGACAGGAGGACAGGCCAGAAGCATGGGCAATATAGCTATGCTCCAACCACTCAACTGGCAAACCCTCAACTAGGTATCACTGCACCAACAGAAGGTTTTTGTGCTTCTCTTGCAGATGAGAGTAACAGCTAGGTCAATGGAGACTGCAAATAGCTGAGAACAACATATGCAATAATTTCCTGGAACTGTATGTCCAATGAATTCACCCTTTTCTATAATTCCTGTTACCTAAATAAGAGCTCAAATTCACTTACTTGTTTCTATACAGCTCTGCTGCTTCTGTTGAATATTGCTTACTTGTCCTCTCTAAGACTGAAATGTGGGACATTAAAATTTTTGATTAAGAAGCAAATGAGAAAAATACTGTCCTAGAAGTACTTAGAAAAATATTTATCATAGCTTTCCACTCATTATTATTAATATTTTAAAGTAATCCCACCAAAAGGCATTAATTCAATTTATTATTATTTTTATTTTAAATTAAAGCTGAAAAAGTTTTCTTCATGCTTGACGTATGGAATGGTTGAAATATGCTACCTTGTAAGAAAAAAAATAGTACTCACTTTGAAATGCAGCAACAAAGCTCAAAATGGACACAGACAGTTTTAACTTATAAAATGAAGAGGATATGAACACAGGTGCATTTGCTTCAAAAGCAGAAGACACCTATTTCTGCAGACACTAACTACATCACTTCTGGTCATACACAGAATGATGTGTTTCACATCTGCTGAATAGAGACTCTATTAGAATTAAGGCCCTTGGGTGAATATCAGTCTTACACTACAGCTTGTCAGAGAAATAAACGTGGAGCATTCTGACTCAAAAGAGCCTGAAAGTAAATTTAGAAACCCAAACACAATGCAGTGCCTTTTTTAGCAGTGCAGATTTCTAACCCATCCCCGACAAAAGAAAAATCCATCTGTTGGTGGCTTGGATTTTGATGCCCTTGTTCATATCGAGTAATGCTATCGAGTAATCCATTGGATTACACAGAAAGACAATACCTAATATGAGTAATGGGATCAAAACCTGGCTGAGTGGGTTTAAAACCACATAATCTGCCTTTGTTCAAATGGATTCACACATAAAGCAAAAGCTGTTCTATACCTTAGCTCATACACTTCATAAACAGGTGATGAATTGCATTTTATATTCAGCTCTGCAAGTTACCAAGCCCCGTCTGGAACCATCAGTGAGCACAAATGCAACAGCAGAGTGGCCAGCAATTAATTGAAGAAGTCAACTTTTTTAGCGTTAAGCTGCTGGAATCCAATCATGTAGGACATGCCCATTTTTAAAATTATTATTATTATTTTTAATATTAATTGTATCACATGTTCCCTCAGCAGCAGAAGTTTTTTCTGAATAATGTGCATAAATATGAGTGAGAATAGTGGAAATCCAATCATCTTTTTTTCTGATTTGGAGAACAATTCTCAGAGTGTATGGGCCAAGAGCATGCAGGGTTGAATATAAAAAAAATTCCCTAAAACTTCTGATTGGTACAGTTTGTTGAAAGCATCCCAAGCACCCTTTTTGATCCATATGAGAGGACCTGTCATGTAACCTGTATTACAAGGCACCACATGTGAACAAACCCTGCCTTACCCAGGGCAGTGACTAGAGCTTCACAAAAGCTCTGCTAAAAACCCCAGCACAGAGTGTTTCCATGAGTCGCCCTCTCTGCACCAGCAGAAGTTTGCAAAAAGGGTTACTCTTTGATTCCTGCCTCATCCACACCGAGTATCAGCTGTTTGGGAAAGGTCATTTCACAGCTATTTGCAACTGCACTCAGGCAGTCTCTAAATATCTTTAATAATTGTTGCTAGGAATTCATCTTTCAAACATTGTATCTGGTTGGCAAGTGGAGGACAGCACTACAGAAGAAAAATCAAGGCTCTCCAGAAATACGTTTGTAGGCGCTATGAAAACACGGAGCAAAATGTTCTCCTCCATCAACAAGCAGCGACGTACAAATTCTAAAATCTATTTTTCATCAACCCAGCCATATCTGAAGTGCACAGTGAAAACCATCATCCATTTGCATTGCTGAACACAACACTGTGGAGCTGGTGAATGTTAGTAGCATTCTTCATTCTGCAATAGTGTACTAAGAAATTAAAACACCTGAATCTCTTATACCTCTCAACTCTCACCATTCTAAAGAGAAAGAAAAAATTAATAATGGGAGATGATGGTTGGTATATTGGAACATACATATAAATATCATTGCGAGTATGTAAGCAGAACAGTGAGACATGGGTGTCCCTGTTGTACTTACACACAAGACCAACCCAACATGAGTCAATGACTGCAGCATATTTGCTGACCACATTTATCACACAGAGGCTCAATTTCAATGTATTACATTCTCCTCCCCATTCCTCAGTTTCCCCCTCTGGGAGGATGTAAGTAAATGCACATCCCTGAGCTGACACTGTCTCCACTGAAAGTTGAGAGGTACGCTACTGTTAGAGCACGTATGAGGAACACACTCAGCAAAATCAAACAAAACCCAAAGCAAAAGAAAACCACCCCCCGCCCTTCACCAAACCCAAGCAAACCCGTGCTGCTGTCACAAGCATGCTGGGCACAGAAAGCAAGCTGTGACAAACAGAAGCCATGGCAGTGAGCCTGTGTCTCACTAACCTCTCTCACTGGCTTTCCAGGGGCATTTCTTCCTTTAGGAACAGAGAGAGGAAGTGGAAGAAATATCAGAAAAGAAAGGAAAAAAACCACACATAAATATATATATATATATTTATACTGTAAGAGAAACTTAAATTTCCATTTAGGACTTTAATACAAAATAACAACATTTCTGCTTTAAACAAAAGTGCACTGAAATCTACCGCAGATTCTGAACTAATATATTCAAGAACAGTTCTGTAATCTGCAGCTTTGTTTTAGCCTAGCAAAAACACTCAAGAAAACTACTAAAACCAATTTACAGGCCTTTCAGTTGAGGATAAGGATGACAGGGAAGACCTGAATTCACTTTGTAAGCATACAAATTACCTCAATATGAGTACTTTTATTCAGCTGTGATAGTGGTAAAATCAGGTTTTCTCAATGTCAAATTAATTCATTGAGACACTTCACATTTTATTATGGCCTACATACATACATATAGGCAGGTATACATTATTATATACATGTATGTGCATACACACACAGCTATACACTGGAATACAACCTGCTCACATTTAAAAGAATTATATTTCAAAAGATGTTTCCAACCAGGTGATCTGCAAGCATGCTAAAACTGAGGGGGTAGAGGGAGAAAGAGAGACCAAAAATTCAAGTGGAGGAAAAAAGGAAAAGTATCACTTTGAAGTTGTACTGCAAAAATGGAGGAATCATTAATAGGTTTAGCTGAAATGATGTTCCTCGTGAGCCTTCACGGAAGTCAAACTTTGATCACATGGATTCTTCTCGAACACTTTATCACAGCATACTTTTTTTAAAAAAAAGAAAGCCAGGTGTCCACCAACAGTAGAAACACTCCCTTGCCCCTCTTCCCATGGCACAGCTGGTGACAATAAGATGCTTGCTGCCTTCAGAAGCAGCATCCTACTGTCACTGGTACACTGCTGCAAGCATCAGTATGGCTAGACTTTGTAGCCTTGAGCAAGAAAATCACTGAGGTAGATGCTGTTCAAGGAAGAGGATGATCTTTGCCCCAGAGCTGTTCTAAATGAGGTAATTGTAAATGACATATGGGACAACGGGGAGAGAGACAGATATATACGGGAGAACACACTGGTCAGCATAATAGTAACCTAATTGCTGTTGAGTTTTTTATCTAGGTATGGCAGCCTGCAGGAGAAGGGAAGGAAGAAAATAAATAGCTTTTCAGGTATTTTACAAGAATCAGAACAAGGGTCAGCAAGAGAGCAAAGATGAGCATAGGTGGCAAAGGAGAGGAGGAGAGGGTGGAGGCAGTAAATGGCATCACTGACCACAACAGGACAGAGCCCCTGCTCAACTACAAACTCCAGGCAACATAAATCCAGGGCAACCTTTTAAGTTTTATTCCCTTCCCTTCTCTCTTCCTCTCCCCAATAGCATACTTAATAATACAAATTATAATAATAGGTTTGAAGTAATGCACTGCATGTAGGCTTTCATTCTCTTCCTAGGGGGAGCTCTGACTCAGGTTATGTCTATATTGCATGTGCTGGGGGTGCACAGAGGTACTAGAGTGAGCTTGAAGGCTAGGAGAGGTGCAGCTTCAGCTCTAATGACTTTACTTGGCAGACCTGACTAACTTTCTAGGACTTACATGAGTGCTTACACAGCCTGTGAACTCCTCTGGCACTTTTATCAGGAGCTATGAATGCTAAAAAAAAAAAAAAAAAAAAAAGCCTCCCAGGAGGGAAGATAAGAATCTCTCACTGATACAAATCATGTAACAGAAAATCCTTGAAAATGCTCTCACTGATACAAATCATGTAACAGAAAATGAAGATATGAATAAGATATAAAGTCCATTGCATACTTTGGTCTTCTTCTGAGAAAGAGCCCCAAGGTTTAGGTGAGTAGGTGGTCTACCTAAGGCCTACAGGAACTAGAGTGTGGTAGAGCTGGGTGTGCAAAAGTCCTGGGGCATGAATGAGATCCAGCAGAAGACAGGTTAGTTTGGGTCAAGAGAAGAAAAGGAACCACCTGCATGCAAAATCCTTCTGGAGGTCTTACAAAGTGCCTACCTGTCTGCACAAGCATCTAAAATTACAGCTACACAGTCTTTAATTTAAATATCTACATGAGACAGCCCGGATTCTTCTTGAAAATGAATGTATTTAAAAGTAACTGGGATAGCTCTGCATCACACAACAGCTGGGGAGGAAAGTCTGTGCTGAGTAATCTGTCCTAGAATGTGTTAAATACAACAAAGAACAGCACTACTACAGCAACAGCTAATTTCTTTTGGAGGAAGATTAAAAAGGGTTTAAAGGATTCTATTTTCTTCTTTGCATATGAATGAATCTGTTTCTCTAAGTTTTCAGGCAAGGAATATGGTTTGGCATAAATCGCAGAGGAAGAAGTTTGTACTGCCGCAGTTCTGAAAATCTGTACTCTGTAAGGCATCAAAATTCTGATACACAATCCATGGACACCTAATTATCTATTATTCCTATATAATCAAGATTTCCTTCCCTTACAAAACAGAAGTGTCTTTTTCTTTTTTTCATAAAATTATAGAATCACAGAAAGGTTAGGGTTGGAAGGGACCTTAAAGATCATCTAGATCCAATTTCTGGAAATATACATGACATTGTATCACAGGCAAAGGTACACAGAGAGTGATCAGATCAAACCTGAAAGAAGAAGCACTAATAAAAAGTCATGCATCTATACAGATTCAGATCAAAGAAGAGAGGACAAGGCATCTATTGCAGTGCCCCTCTCACTAAACTCAGGAGGGATAAATTGCAGAGAGAAGAGATTCTCTGTGATTCTGAGAGATGTAGATCTGCAAACAGCTTTTTTTCTTAATTACTTTAAGTTTTGTTAAATTCATTAATGCATTCTTAGTTTACGTTAGGACTAAGCATCACAAATCATGAAAGATTTCTTCCTCCTCATCACTACCCCAGCAGAAAACTGCAGAGAAGCTCAGACATTTCAGTACTGTTGTGCCACAGGGGAGTGATAAGGAATCTCAGTCATTCAGGCTCACTGATGTAGGACCATAGCACAAAGAAGTGGCTACAGTGCAGAAGAAGCCAGGGTAGCTCAACTGGAAAAACATTTCTAGAATACCCTACAGTGTACTCTTCCACTGATTCACTAAAGTGTGAAAAATCTGTGTTGCACAACGTTTTGCTGTCAGAATAAGGGAAACTGCATCATTTGCAGTGCTGAAAGCTGCTAGTTCCACTTAGAACATTAGTCCCACTCATGCCCAAGCCTGGCTGATGCAAGACTGAGAGGAGAGAATGTGTGTTTTTATGTGATTGGGATGAAAATAAAACAAACTTGTAAAAGATGGTGCTATTCTTAGTGCCATTTATTTATTGCTGTGGAGTCTTTAATTTCACTGTACAAGACAACATCTGTATTAAGCAATAATATGTTAAATAATAACTGTGTGTGCTGATTCCTTTCCAAATGTTGTTGCAGCCTCTTAGCTCTTTAGAGCCATCATGGTCTCACTTCTAACTACTTCTTGGCTCCCATTTCCTCATTATCCACCAAAAAGGGCTCTGCATTGAAAGCCTTGGATGTTCTCTCACCACTTCCAGTTAGCTGAAGAACTACTGCCCCTAAATTCCTCTCTGAGCATTCATAGAATGCATTTGGCACAGAACTGTAACTACAAAACACAGCCTGGTCCACCATGAGATTCACCTGAAAAAGTGCAATTTTTTTTTTTTTTTGTCCTCAATGCTGCAGGGAGAGATGAATTTTGCTTAAAAAATACTGGCCTGTCAATCTTACTTTCTAACTGTGAACCAATTCCCTGGAGATTTAGTAGCTTGGGCACAAATACAGCGTGAAAATGTTTTCCTCTGTGGCCCATTATGAAGCAGGGTCAAATAAACCACTGAGGTGGTATTTAATGGTAGATTTCCACTAAATGTCAGACCTCTGGCTTTGACATCTGTTTTGAGTTAGCACAGCAGCTGTTTGAAGCAGCTGCAGCAGTTGTGAATTTGCTGGGAGCAGCAAAGTAAAAGAGGAATGGATAGGAAACCTTGTAGATGAAAAGGAACGAAAAATTCCTTCAGGACACCAATCATCAGGTATTCAGCAGATTTTCTCTCTCCAGAAATGAAACAGCTTTTGGCTGTGCAAGGAGCAGGGAGGTGCTCTGCTTAGGAAATGCCAAGAGCTGCCAAAAGGTTAAACTGAAGAAATGAACAAAAACCTATAAAAGGCTAGTAACACAAATTATTGCATCTGAGATCTGTATAAGAAGGTCTATGACACGATTTGTTTAACACATACTTCTCTAAAATATATTCCAAACAATGCTATGAAGCCTTGATGTCCTTTTAAAAACAACTCTGTGCAGCAAGAGCTTTAAAAGTATCAGAATCAAGATGTATCTGTCTCCAGGTAAGTCACAATTAATTACTACTGCATTTTACTGCTTTGTTTCGTAAGTCCGAAATAAGATCTGCTACCTGCTTTAGAAAACAGACAGGAAAGTGGGGGAGGGACTTTTTACAAGGGCATGTAGGGATAGGATGAGGGGTATTTGCTTTAAGGTGAAAGTGGGTAGATTTAGATTAGATATTAGGAAGAAATCCTTTACTGTGAGAGCAGTGAGACACTGGAACAGGTTGCCTGGGGAAGCTGTGGATACACCATACTGCAAGTGTTCAAGGCCAGGATGGACGGGGTTTTGAGCAACCTGGTCTAGTGGGAGGTGTCTCTGCCCATAGCAAGGGAGTTGGAACTGAATTATCTCTAAGGTCCCTTCCAACTTAAACCATTCTCTGACTTTATGTTCAACTATACATCTGTGCACGCAAGCACACACATTCACTCCTCTTCTCTCTTCACTGCTTATTCAGCTCTGAACTCTTCTCACGAATCAAAGCCTTGAGAGTCCAGTTTGCTCTTGTTCTGCACTCCTCCAAGCTGTCATTAACCTAATGGCAACAGGATACCCAGACTTATGTCCCTGCTTCAAAAGGTGCATCACTCTCTATGCCAGAGCCGAACATTTATCTTTAATTTTATCATGCTTATTTCTACAGGCCACAAAGGAAACCCACATTTAATGTCCTGTCAGTAAATTCTTAGACCTTTTAATACATCGCTAGATTTCCTCAACTGACTCAACATATACATTTCAGGTTATTTGTATGGATGTTTGTTCCTTTCTGAATTTCATTCCATTATTCTCACTTTTCTTCTAGGTAAGTTTTGATGAGTTCCCTGTGTCCTCAGTAGCTCTTCTGGAGTGACAAGGTCTATGAATATCATAGCAGACTTCTACAGCATTAGTATAGAAACAAACAAAGCTACTTCTAGTATTAGTCAATCTTGGGCGTTTAATTAATCTGCCTTCTATTTTTAATTCCTAAAGATAGTATGCATCGCCTGTGGTGCCACTTTACCCAAGTAGTTTGAATTCACCTTTCAAATATTATTTAATAAGCTTCTGTATAACAACACATTTCAGATGCCAGACTGGGATGACTGAGTTTCTTGCATCTTTTTTACTTCTACTTAGTAAGATTCAATATAAGAAAATGTACTCTTTATACATCTGTGCTCATCACTTGCTTGGGCTTATCATTCTGTTTCCTGATTTCCTACAAATAGCTTGAGATTCAATGCAAACTGTAATGCGAAGAAAAAATATGACATGCGCCACATCTAAATCCTTATACTATGCTTCTTCTCAGGCTTCTCTGCCAAGCTGCTTTCACTCTTGCTATTACACTTCGATCTTTGATTACAGATTGGAAACCTGAGATACAGATTTGCACCTCTCAACAGCAAAAAGGCCCCCAATTCAGGGCTTTTCTGAGACGAATCAACCCTGCTTCTTTTTCCTCCTTCCTGCAGTCTTTTAAACTATAAGTCATAACCCTGATACTTGTGGAATCTGACAGAGCACAGAATCCCTCATCTTATAATGAAGGTCTACATGAAGCTGTGGCAAATTAGCTGTGGATATAAGCATTGTTTATGTGGGTACCAGTTAATGACATATATTTAACGATGTATCATTATATCAGTTAACAAATATCATTTAAACAGAAGTAGAAGAAAACTCTAATAATTTATGTCTGGATCAGATCTCAACAAAACTGATTATATCAGTAGTATTCTATATCAACCAATAAATGGAAATCCATTTGCACTGGTTGCAAGACAAACTACTTCTCATAGAGGGTCTGACCATTTCTATGGTCCAAAAGTGGCTACACAAACCTGGCATTCGTGCAAACACTTCAAAAGATACATGAAAAATGGAGAAACCTAATCGAGGACCTCATCTATTTAGCCAAAACTTGGTGAAATTCTCAAAAAAGTGAATTACTTTTTCTCTTTGCTGGACTAGTCTTGTTGTGAGCTAAAGGGAGAGGAAGAGGCAAATTCTGATTCAGCCTGATGGCACCTTGGGCAGGCCCAGAAGAAAAGTCCTGTAGGAAGTTTGACTCTGACTGGCAGACTGTGCCTGCTTGTGGCTGCTGCAACCGAAGCTCTTCTCACAGCTTGGCTGAGGAGAACAGAAGACGACACATGTCAAACAGACTGTGCCTCCTCTTTGCTTGCAGCCCTCCACACAGCTAGAGACTATTTTTGTCCCCTGTGGCTGCTAGTCTGGCAGGAAACTATCAGCTGCAATCTCTTTTAGGGATTCTTTTGATCCCATACTTCACTTTTAACACAGTTACTGAATAGAGAAACAAAATAAGGGAATATATTCCTTCTCTGTATTTAAATGACCACATTTTGTATCACCAGAATGAAAATGTGAAGTTATAACTTAACTTACAGAATTAAAATATTAACTGATGCTGCCAATTAATTTTCTTTCATTAAGCTTTATACACTGTCAGTTAGATTAATGAAGTTTTGTATTTTTCACTAAGAAAATTTAAAACCTTTTTTATTCTCAAGCAGTACAGTAATATCTAATAGACTGATCTCTACCTATTTATACACAGGAAATGGACCACTGTATTTCAAATCTCTCATTAACTGCTGTTTTGTAAATTGCTCCTATTTTACTTAAAACTAAGCTTGTTTTTTTAAAAGAAATTGCTTTTCAATGTCATCAGCTATGATTACAAATTAGCACATCTGGTGACTATTTTAACATGTGGTATCTACATCTAGACACATACAATTATGCAAGGACTCCTAAATACAACATACTTACACAAATGATGGTCACTGTTAAGAAAGTACTGTCCATTGTAACCTTGTGTACACAGCAACTTTAAAAATAAGTATATCTGAATCTACGCATTAATATTTGAAAGATTGTTTTCTGTTGTCTCAGATAATTAGTATCTTGGAAAAGGAAGCCTAGACATACAACTTTTTCATATAATGTTGAGGTGGAGATTAATGTAGTTAACAATATGTTGTATTAGATTTTCTTCAATAATACTTTTTAAAAATCTACCTCTTTTAATCTATAGCTTGAGATCTTCTGTAAAATTTACGCAGCCTTCTCCTTTTTCATTGCTTACAGACAATGCGTGGTGAGAGCTGAGCTTGCTTTGAACTCAAAGGATGGAGATAACTTGACTTCACTGAAAGTCTAGCATGATGCTTAATGCATTTACCAACTAAAGAAGAAGGTCTGGGAGATGTGTGGAACCTGTACAAGGGGCTGTGTGTTAAGTCTATGCCCTTGTTTTAATCCAGTTAAAAGGCTGTCAACAGACATCAGGACTTTCTTTTGCCAAGAGGTTTAAGTCTAAGCCTTCTTTCACAGCAACAGGTAATATCCCAGACTTTCCATCTCCTGCTAGGAATCAAAGCCATTTTTCTTGGCAGCAGAGTATTTTTTCTGGGCTCAGAAACAACCTTCTTAAATGAAAAAAGGTTGAACAAATAAGCCCTAGTAATATAAATGCTTAACTTCAGCAAACAACAGGAATGAGCAAAACGGAAACACTGAAAGAAACACTGTGGCTGTATGCACAAGTGCAGCCTACGCTGCACAAACGAGTAGACCACACATTTTCTCTCCATCACTCTGGACCCAAGCACTACCAGGTTGAGAGCTCTGACTCAGAACTGTAATACTGAAAACCAGAATACTCTTGGAGAAAGGTAAAGACAGAAGAAAAAATGTTCTAAGATGTATTAAAAATAAATTAGTAACGAAACTAGCTGAAAAGGAGAGAAGCTGTGAGAAAAGGAACATGGCAAAAGGGAAAAGAAGAAAATGCTCAGGAAAAGTCTCAGACAGATGCCGTTTCATCCACGTACCTAGCAAGGGCTGCCTGTGGAGGTAGCTTAAGGTAACGGAGAAGCAGGCTGCTTCTGCACTCATTAAGACAGGTTTCTCTACAGCTATTGTTAAAACGAAAACAAAGAGCAGCAAAAGACCTGAAACCAAAACACAACCCCCTGAAAACATCAAGGAACAGAAAGCACTTTTATCTTTCTTCCTCTCATCTGCCACAGGCAGCAGCACTCACCTCTGGAGCTGGGGAAGGAGTTGTTTAGCTGCTCCATCACTTCCTCCAAACCTGTGCTTGTGTCCTGGGGAGGACTGAGCAGCTCATCCTCGCCTGCAAAGCAAATCCACACCATTGCATGAGAGCCACTACAAAACCATTTGCTAACAGCTTGCTATTGCGGGTGTCCTTCATGAAGCTAAGGATGCTCAGTTAAATACATTTTCTGCTTAAGACACAACCAACATTTTAAAGGTGAATTTTGTTGACTATTATGTTTCTCTTTTTGTTTTTAAAGGATCTACATGATACTAAACAATGAATTTTAAGTAATTAACACTGATTTTAATTTGTAAAAAGGGATTGTAGAAATAATCTACTCGGGTAAAAGAAGTAGGGTAAAATGTCTGCTAGGAACATTTTGTTCTATATATGACACTTGTTGTTTCAGCTTCTCTTATTCTGTTAATGGCAAAAGAAATTGCCATTTTGAGTGCTGCTATTGAGGAGCTTTCTAATAGGGCTGGATTCATGTTTGCACTGCTTTGCCTAGCTGTGTAAATCAGCAGAAACTCAGATTCTCATCTGCATCAGTATTAATATTTCTGACAGTTTAATTGCATCAGATTGGCGCTCCAAGAACATTCAATTGTACTGTAAAAGGGTTTAGTGGCAGTTTAATAAAGCAAAATACATTTCTCCCACTGAATAATTTCTATAACTTGATTACAGGGCAGCAGCTTAATGGGAAATTCAATACATTTTATTTTTATTGGGGTTTTTTTTGGTCATGGTTTCAGAGAACTTTTTCCATATGTTGATTTTACTGAAGACCCTACCCTCTAATACAAGTAAAGCATATTAAAAAAAATGCACCTGAAGGATATACTTTGAGATCCTCCTTTTTAACTAGACTTTTTATATCCCTTTTAAAAGATAAAAGCAATTTGCCTGTTGTAATATCCATGAGACTTACATCCTTATTTTGAAAATAACTTAATGGCCTTTGGTTCCAACGTGTCTTCCCCTGTTCAACTTGAGCAATGAACTGCCTGATTTTCTGTTAGCACTTACATTCTTTAAACATTTGAGGTGCTCCACACTACTGGAAAGCCTACTAAAAGCGATGCTAAAGGAACAATTTAGGACTGCATATATTACATATTATTAGGCTTAGTGTCACCCTCACCTTAGGGACAGGAGTTTCACAACACTTATTACTGACAAAGACTAATTTTTCCTACTCCAGTACAAGATGTACGGTAAATGTCTGCAAAAAGAAATTAATTCGTAACAGTGATATCAGCTCCTTTTATTCCATTAATTATTTTAAAATAGCCACTGAGACTGCTTGCAGTTTGTTCAGCTTTTGACTGGTGGTGGGTTCACACAAGACCATGAGTTACTTTTGCACCAAGTGCTGCACTGACAGAGGTACTTCATCAGAACTCATGTCTTTCCAGCCTCTGATGGATGTCAAAGTGAAAACTGAGAGTGAGACCTTGCTGCTTCTACTCCGGCTGAAGAGCTTATCAGCATGTCTGCAGAAAGCCACCTGGCCCTGAAGACTGAAAGAGGAGGGCAGTGTTTCTGTTGTCCTGGCCAAGAAGAACTGAAACTATTTTCCCAATGTTCTGTTAAGCATGGATACAAACTGAACTGTGTTGACCCTCAAGACTGTTCTTTTATTTTTAATGCATTATTTTTATTCTTTCTCATTTGGATGATTCTTCTGAGCATTTCTCTGTCAATAACAAAATAAGACGTCAGCCAAGCAACCCAACAAAAGTAAAGCCACCTTCAGATCTCGATTACCTCTTAACCCAAAACAATCTTCCCCATCTGTGTTTCTACAACAGGCTTGGAGGGCTTGGTGAGTCTCAAATGTTCTGGTGGCACCTGAACTAATTAAAGTTCAGCAACAGCCTGCTGGCCCACATGCCTCAGAGAATCGCCTTTGCTGCTACACTACTAGGGGAGAAAGGCCAAAGATCAGTATTTTCCAATCAGGATTCTAGAAAGGAAAGCAGAACCTTACCACTTGTCCTGGTATATCTCAGGTTACCAAGGGACAAGCTTTTCTATTTGTAAATTAGGATTTGAGTGGGTTGCTGTTTTTAACCAAACAGGCAGACACTATTAGTGGAAAACTTTTTATGCTAAACATAAAAGAGAAAACAGACAGAGAAGTGCAGTGAGTGTGCATTCAAAGGAAAAAAAAAATAATAGGGTCTCCTCTCGAAAAGAAAAATATATAAAAGCTATCACCACTACCTTACCTCATTGCATGAGAGACTTAAGAGATTCTCACTACTTTCTTTAAAATTATGACACTCTCATTACTGGGCACATGCTTGCTGCATCGGAACACTATTTACAATACTGCTCTGGTTTCCTTCACAATTCAAAAATATTTTAAGCTGGACTTCAGAAAACTCAAACTAGCAAGCAAAGCTTTCTGGTGTGAAACTTTTTATAAGCTCTGCTCCATGCTGCCAAAAGTGTTGCTTTGCTGAGTCTCAACATGATCAGACTGATAATACCACTTCACTGTCTTGTCACACACTGGCTCATTTGAACAAACAAGGAAACCCAACTATTATCTAAATATTTGCTTTTACTAAGTGTTAGCAGTTTATATGATTATATGCCTGTTATTAATTAATTCCAGTCTCACAAGTTAAATGGGAATAATTTTATATCGAGACAAATGAGAAGTATTGTATTTTGTCCTACTGAGGGATAAAATATGAAACTACAAGACTTTTAGTAAGATGGCTGGTAGCCATTGCCTTCCTATCTGTTCCTGTGTATTTTAGTATATTTTATGCGATTACATTAATGACATTTCTTTAGAAAACTGATGCAAATTGCCAAACTGATATATTTCATCTACTCTGTTGCGAAATACTTATTTGCTAATATGAAATAAAGATCCAAATGAAATTGCTGTTACCTGTGATTGTACTCCCACGCCCAGGATTTAACTTAAGCATTCCTAAAGATATAATTTCTTTCACATTTTTTACATTGTAGGGTGTACAGAACCCTTCTTGTTTGATACTGGCACAGGCTGATACTATTGTCTACGCTCAGAATGGAAAAAACAGCCCCTGAACAAATGGCATCTCCCACCACAATGACACTTCAGACACAGAAAGACATTCCCTCCCATTCACTTTCTCACTGCCATTGACTCTTTCACTAACTTCAGTGAGGAGAAAAGCTCTCACTTAACTCTGCTCCAAAGCCTCTCTCTAATATATGCTAAATAAATTTCTGTATATGAAGCTATTATCATCAGACTTCAAATATTATCTTTTTGAAGTAACGTAAGCACATTTGATTGAAGATGTTGCAACAGCTGATTGATTTTTAGTAGCAGAAAATCCTTACTACTTGGTAATAAATACTTATTATATTATATAACAGATAGTAAATTAAGAAAACACTAAGAGCAGTTACTAAAAGCACCAAAATAATAATTCCAGCCTCTAGTTACAGAAAATTGTGACTTACTTACTCCACAACTTACATGATGTTCATTATCACATCTGATGTGATATGTAGAAAAGACAATACATGAGCACTGCCTACAAGTGACAGCTCAAATCCACTGACTGAGCCATGACATAATTAAAATAAGACCACATCAGTTAACATGGGGATGATACATTTAATCTCTTAGCCAGAGTTTAAACATTGTACATTTAAATCAGCCATGCCATGATTAGCAGCTCATAGTTAGTTCTATTTGTTTTCCAAAGTTAAACCCTGGCTGGACTTTGCGTTTCATGCCAAAACATCCACACTACTGTGTGCATCGTGATCAAAAGCAAAAGCCTGAAACACAATGAAGATGTAAAGGGTAAACAGCCAGATGCCATCAAAGACCACTGCAAAAGTCTCTTTCATTCTCATTCAAACTAAACAGGAGAGTGGAGTCTTTTCTGTCCTTAAAGATTGTTTTCCTGGAAAGTGGGACTACATTTTTTTATGACAATCTGAACTTTGTTATCTTACCCATGGTTTCTGAAGTCTGGCTGCCAACTACACGAAGAAGCATTGGCTGACTGCTGTCTGACCTCTGCAAAGAGGTAGAAGGAGATGATAGCGTTGTACCATTCACTTTGGCATCCGCCTGTGGCTGAAAATGAAAGCAAAAAGGAAGGGACTCTTATTAACAGCTTAGTACATCACTGTATTTTTTATTTACTTCATGAATACACACAATTTTCTGTTTTTAAGTAAACATATCCATGCAAAAAATTGCTTTGAGTTTTGAATAAAACAAGGAAGAAGACTAAATAAGAATACTAAAACATTATTCCACCTTCTGACTTGCAGTCTGTAGAATAATTATTTTTCTCTATCTAGTGTCTATAGATATGATTTCTTGGTCTGTTGGTGTTCTTGGTATCACTTCACACCCTGTTTGGAAAATAACTCTACAGAGATCTATAAAAAAGTGCTGAGGACTCACATGCTCCAGCAGTTGCCTCAGCCTGTGCAGCTGTGACTCCAGCTGCTTGTTGTGATCCTCCAGAATCTGCATTCTGGCCTCCAGGCGGCCCTTGTGCTGGCGAAGCAGCTTGGCTTCTGCAATAAGTTCAGCATCCCGGGGGCTTTGCGGAGAAACTGGCATCATCTCCGGTGGAGACGGCAGTGGAGACAGTCCTTTGTGGTCATGCTGTTGCTTCAAACGGTCATACTCAGCTTGCAAGTTTCTGTTGAGAAGTAACAAGGAGGTTAATCTTTACAACGCCAAACAGGATGGTGCAGATGCAAGGCAGCCAGAAGGCACCTCCTCTTGTGTGGTGTGATGTTTCTAACTAACCAGGGAGCATAGGTTCACCTGCACCACCTGCTTTTCATTTTGCTGAATCCATTTCTGTGTAGATTTACAACCCGTGGATGTGAAAGGAGCTCATATTATAGGGACCTGTGAGACAAGCATTGCCTAAAGGCTTTGTACATCACCAGAATTCACAATTAATTCTCTTCCAGGGCACACAATGTAGAAGGCTGGCTGGGATCCAGACACCCTTCTGAAGTCCGGGTACAGTCTGTCCAGGGCTCAGCCCTTGGCTTCCTGCATTTTATCATTCCTAGCAGAAGCTGGACTGTTTGTTACCATGCATGAATAAACTCATGGAGTAATTTGTGCTAAAAGAGGACTTCAGTGATCAAAGCCCTTTACTAACACTAATCAAAGCAGACACCACCTGGCCAGCCTATCTGTTTTACAGATGAGAAAGCTAAAACAGAAAAGCCAAAAAGTCAGAGCACAACAAAGAACTCGAGAGTTCATTTGCAACTCTGCTGTCGTTAGTCAGGTCACATCAGTTTCCTCTCTTGATAGCTGCAAATGCACTTCCAGCCTAGCTCTAAAATTACCAACCTAAAATGAGGAAAAGAAAAATGAGTGAGCCAATCTGTTAAACTGCACTTTGGGGCTGTAATTTCCACCTTCATTTGAACTGCCCTGTCTAGAGTGCTGCTGACTACTTTAACTTCATGATATTGCTGAACTTGTTCTTTTATTTGGTAAAACTCCCATTTTACTCCAGTAAAACACATAGATTAGTATGAACTACACTGGTCCACAGGAAAAAAAAAAAATCTAACACCCAGGAAGAGCACAGAAGGGGAGAAACTGAAACCTTGTTAGGGATGACACAGTCCAACAATGCAAAAATAGTAACTTACAACAGAAAGTTTGTAGGCAAGGGAGGCCTAATGAACTGCACTGGGATTTTGTTGCTACGATGTTCCTTTACAGCTTCCCAGAGCAGGGAAAAATGGCTTGGTGGTTGGGTAACTGCTTACTCATCACAAGCAGTGACCCAGATTTTATTTTTTCCAACACACTCTTTATTTGAGGTTGTGAGAACAGGCACTTTTTGCCAGTTCTTCTGCCTGCAAGCCACAATACACAATGACAGTTTGCTCTGAAGGCTCAATAGCATCACAGAAACCTACCAATAAACTTTATTAAGCTCTGAAACACTTCTAAAGATACACTATTGGGAACAGAAACAGAAATAAAGCAGTATGCACCATTTCACATGAATAAGAAAGCAATGCCAAGGACAAAGACAAGCTACTGACTGTTCTTCAAACTTACTTGTGCCCCTCAGCAGCTGCATGATGGATGTGTCCTAACCTGGGATTGTAGCAGCCAGCCTTTTAGAACATGATCCCTAAGCAATATCTGATTTATACTATCCCTCCTCTGCAAGAGTTTTAAAAAGTTAAAAAAGGGATTGATCATTCTTAACTTTAGGCTGTTCCAAAATTCAAGATCTCTTTTTCTAAAACCCACACAAAGAGGAGAAACTACAGAGCGGGATTTTTTCAAATGAAATTTTTTGATTTAATGAAATGTAGAGTTTCAAGTCCTTGAAAATTATCTGGAAGCAAGACAGAAAGAACGCATGCACGCACGCACACCTGTATTGGGCGTTGCCTTGCACATGACTTAACACTTCTGATATTTCTAGCTGAATGAACTGGTGAATAATTAATAAAAATACAAAAGTGAATAGGAATGACCATGACAACAGTATCACACATGGTCTTACTGCAGACTAAAGTTCATACAGGATTGATCATTAAACTTGTTTCTCACATAGTCTGTAGACAGTGAGTATTACTACCCGACTAGGAATTTCCCAGATGTACCATACAATTCTCTACAAACTGCAGACTCAAAAGTTTGAAGTGCTGTAAAGCAAAAGATAAAGTATCACCCTAAGGGAAACTAAACTTTGTCTTATATAGAACATAAGCAGGTACCTTGCTACAAAGAAATCTATAATTTTCACCTCAACTATCAATATAGAAAAGGCCTTCCAGTAACTATGGTATGGAAAAAAGAAGTGAGGGCTAAGCAGTAATCCAGATAAAAACGCCTTTATGTCTGATACAAAATAGTTGAAAACACTTTCTCAAATCTCACAGAAAACAAATGAATTGTAAAGGATATTGCACCTTATACAAGCAGAGATATTTCTGAATTTATGAGTTCTGTAATTAAACACAATAATATTGCTGGAACAAAGAAACGTAATTTTCCAGGTGCACCTTTTCTGTTCAGCTGCACAGTCCTTAGGTAAGAGAATTAAGATTCAACAGACCAACTCAGAGTCTTAAGAGTAATGTGAAGCACAGAAAATCAATAGTATCATAAGAATTGGTATCTAAATATACAGGAATGAAGACCTGTATTAACATAGTGGGAAAAAAAAAGGCTGGTAATTAAAAAAAGAAATCAAGAATTTGAAAGCTGCTCTAAGAATATCCTAGAAGAGAGAAGAATTAGCTCTTATTCCTACCTCTGGAATGGTTTTAAGCTGTGCGGTCAAAAACGATTGCTGCCGCAAGCCAAGCATCCAAGGCCTACAGCTCTCAGTATAAAGCCTCTGTGTGCCAAGGAAAGGCGCTTTCTCGCATTTCCAGCATAAAATGGGAAGAGAAAGAGGATATAAAAGCCTAATCCTCTCTGAATGTGGCTGAATAAGCACAGGCAGACTGGGAAATCTAGCCTCCCTCCACCATAGTCCAGGATGGGTGACTTTTACATCTTGTTGCCACAAACAAAGCTGCTGCATCTTCTGATCACTAAGAAAAGATCTAATTCATTAAGAGAAATATGCAAAGAAAAACCCCATATATTCCATTTACTATCCTTGCACCTCTTTGAAGCATCATAAAGAAAAATAACAGAAGGAAGCATGCAACATAACCTTGATTTATGCAACTGTAAAGAGCTCAATAGTACAAAGCTCGTAAGTTACTAACCACATTTGTCACTGGCAGCATTAATTGCCTGGTGACAAAAATCCTAGTGGACCCCGTTTTCTGAGTAGTCCTCTGAGAAGCAATTGAGAATTTGTCAATTCATGTTATTTTTCATCTCCCTACATGGAATCGGTGATTTGAAGAAATGGACAAAGCTGGTAACTGAACCACTCACCCTTGTCCCTCACTGGAGTGCCAGTGTTAACTCACGACAACTCAAACTCAGAACATCATCTCCAATGCCAAAACAAACACCTAAAGGAGCCAAGGCATGTTTAGAAATGCATCGCTTTCTCACTATTGGCAACTATACAGAAGGAACTCATTTAAGGAGGCCATTCATCAGTCTTCAGATTTGAAGTAACAACATGGCTGTAGGGAAATGGCAGGGTTTTTTTGGGAAATGGCAGCTTTGAGATTCATGGTATTAGTGCTTCTCCAGTTTGTCAGTGACCTTGATTCAACTAAGATGCTACGGAACGTTCACTTTCTTTAGTAAACAAATAGCAGGAAAGTGTGGTAATTCTCTGCAAAAAGTTCTGAGTCTCTATCACTGCAAAACTGTATGCTTTCTATTTAATGCTAGTACATCCTAGTCAGTATAACCTAACCTATAGTATAACCTTTTAAAGTGCAGTTTTAGATAGACATAAAAAATGTCTTTCCTATTTCTGAAATATATTCACTTATGGAAATTTCAAAATGTTTTTGGGACAGTTTTAGTATGGGTTTTTCTATTATATTGCAATATTGTAATAGTGACTTCCATAGCAAGATTACTTTATGTCTACTGAATACTTAAGAAATGGTCTTATCACAATATTTCATGTGATGTAAAGCTGAGTGCGAGGCTTAATACTCAACTGAAATGTTTTCACAAAATGCTAATATTTTAGCAAATATAAATTATTTAAAGAAGTCATACAGAAGCATACAAGGAAGCTACAGAAGCACCGAGGTCTCAAAATGCTAACAGATAAATAATGAATATCTAACAAGAGGTCCTTGGAACTGAAAAAAAAAACCTCAGTCAGAACCTTGTCACAGCTAGGTTAGTTTTATAAGGTGAATAATACATTTCAGAAGAATTCAGAATAATCAACAGTTCTTTTTAAACTGTCCAAAAGCAAAACTTCAGAATGACAATTTCAAAGAGTCTTTTAAGTAACAAGTTAAGATGAAACTATTTGGAGACCAGAAACTGCAGCTGAAAACCAAATGGAGGTCAGACTGCAATATACAGCTCAAAAGAGATGAAGAAAAGTCAAAAACACAAAGCAAAAAAGGGCTTTTTTGAAAACCAGGAAACTGTGAAGAGTGGAAGAAAATGAGAAACGACAATGAAGTGTTTTGAATACCATCGTATTGCTTCTTGTTGGTCCTTTACACAGTTTTCTCAAGAGCTGCTAAGGAGTCACTGCATGTGCTGACTCTAACTGTAAAATAATACAAGACAGCAGAGAGAGCTAAATCTTCATTTAAAAAAATAATCAGAAATGTATGCAAAAAAAGTTGGGCCAATGCAGGCAGGAAAGAATGACTGCTTATCTAACTCTGCTAGCTGCCCAGACATTTACCTTTCCAGGCATCCAGAACCACATCCAACTCAGGACTGACAAGGAGATGTGCTCCAGTCACAAGACCCAAGGTTATTTACAACGGAGATGAAACAATTCAGGTACTTTAAGGATGAGTTGAGGACTGAGCAGTCACAAAGTGATTTGCATCTTGTTCAGCAAGTGTTCATGCTACAGCAAGGAACAACATTTTCTGGGAGGACATTTTTAGGATAAGCAAGGGAAGGAATATGTGTTCACCCACTGGAACTGGGTTCGCAGAAGGAATTAGGTCCCAGGTTGTTGATTACATTCAGCAACAGCCAAAAAACGTTTGCACAAACTCAAAGGAGGAGAAAGACTAGAAAACAGCAATCGAAAGGTAGGGTAAGTTACATGATGGCTCCTAACTGACTCTGTCTGAACGGCTTATTTTTCTGAGGAGGAGTCAATGTTTCCTCCATAAAATCATACTTACCTGGCCACGACAAGCTATCAGGACAAGAACTTGTCTGCTTTTGAGCATCTGCTTCACATTTGAATTAAGTTATTTATCAAGTTATTTAGAGCAGTTTGCAGAGACAGAAGTCATGATCTTGTCATAATCAATGAAAATCACAGAAGTGTGACCTCCACACTGTCCACCAGAAATAGACCTCGCTGTCCTTGCTGAATTGATAATACCTGAAGCATCCACAAAAGGGAAAGTTGCACCCCATCCATGACTGTGCCTTCAGTAGTACAAAGAAGGAAACAACAGCCTATGACCAAACTTACACTCTATAACTCCAGAGTTTAATCCAGAGTTGGCAAAATTGAAAACAGATAGTTTTAAGGTGTAATTCCTGTCAGAGATATTTTAACATGTTACTTTTCATTATTAGTATGGGGTGAAGGATCATACTGAAATTTAAAGCATAAACTCCAAAAAAGTAATTTTTTAGCCTATTTAGCTGTCTAACTCCTGGTTATACGCATTGTTCATGTAACACATTTCTAATCTAAAGTGAAGCTGCTTTAAAAGCCATCCTCCTTTCTGGGGGGCAGCTTATTTTGTAAACAGACAGAAAAGCATTAGGGTTTTTCTTCTTCCTTGTGCTGTTTAAAAAAAGTAAAAGCAGAGTTTTGCCCTGAAAACTAATGTATTTTACTATTTATATAGTAATATTTAGATAGTATTTCTTAACTACTGTATGCAAAAGTATAATGGTTAATTTCTAAATACTTATTTTCCTCCTTTTTGGAAAGTACTTAGTTTTTATGTACAATGTAGTAGAAAGTCTGGGTTAGTTTTAAATTTTCACTGACATTCAGAGAACAAGAACTTTGTTGACTACAGCTTTCTGTCTGAAACACTTTATCCTTTATGCCTACTCGTCCTCTATGTTCTCCCAAATCCTCCTGAAAAGTGTGTTCTTGACCTTAATTTCTCACTTTCCGGTTTATTATTATTTATATATCTGTCAGACATTCTGCCAGTATCTTTCATTTAGGCAGAAACTGCTGTTTTCTCTGCTACTAATTCCTCACAGAAATCAGTTAGATTCTAGCTGTTTGATCATCAGCTCAACCTGGTCTTAAGGTTTTTTAGTCTGAAAGCAGAGAAGGTGCATAACAACTGAAAACATGAGGGGATGACAAAATAACGAGGACTAAAAAAGTAACCCTTGAAGCAAATTGCACTTTTAATGAAAACTACTACGTGTGAAACGAACTATTAGTTAAGTTAGTTGCCCTTGCATCTGGAGATTTATAGAGATTAAGTCTACACTAAAATAAAACCTAGTATTTATGGACAATAGGCCCTTTCCTTGTGCTGGTTGATGCACACTACTTATATAGAAAAATGGGTTTAATCTGTAAAGGAGTAGCTGACACAGGTCCAGATGGAGGCAGAAGGCAGATCTAAATCTCCCTCCTATTCCAGGAGACAGAATAGCCTATTTCAGTCTTCTCTATGCCAAAACCAACTCCAGCTGCTCTGCAAGTCCAGGCTCCACTCTTTGTAAAGAAGTCCCAACCACAATCCAATGGAGATGGTAGGGTGATAGAGCCACTGTAATTGATTAGTACCATCCAAAGAAGACTTACGCATGGTGAGATGTATGACACTGCCAACTCTTGCTTTATTTTCTTGACATGTCTAAGGTAAATGATTACTGCATTAAAGCCTCAGTGTAAACAAAAGTACCTAGCTCTTAAAAAAACAAGAAAAAAAAGAACACAAAAATGCCAACAGACTGTACCATAAAAGCTGAAGAAAGCACAAGGCAAAGAAAAAGAGGGATTTTTGCAGCTCTAAATTATTTCTGTCTTAAAATTCTGGTTCTAGTTCACCATGGTTGCAATTAGGAATTTGCTAGAGTCAAGATCCATCCTTTCTTTTTTTTGCTGATGGTCCAAAACTGTGCAGTACTGTAGAAAGAGGTTTGCAGTGTTGTGATGCTGCAAGAATCCATCTGGGATTATTTTTTTTTGTGTGATTAATGATGGTAACTTCAATTAAAATTTAAATTAGAAGGTGGTCGATATTGAAAGGCAAAGGAAATGGCAACACACACCATCACACAAATACAAAGAAAAGAGAACACAGCTTTTAACAAGCATGAAAGTACTAATATATCTGAAGAAAATGCAACTTTATAACTCATCCCTCAAAATGTAAACTCCATCTAACTGTAGAGTATCACAGATTCTTTACTTTAAATTAACTGAGATAATTTCAAAACCTCGTGTACCCCAGTGACAAATCTCTTTGAGAAAAACCTGTCTTCCCAAGAACTCTGCCTGTCTTTTCCAGACAAGGGTGCAGAATTCTGCTCATAGCAGCAAAATAAAGTAACACTGGCATGAAGATCTTTAATAACATTGATACAAAGGAAGCAGTAGAATGGAAAGAAGTATTACAAATCACAGCAAGCAGAGCTTGTTACAGGTGGCATCAGGAGTATAAGGTGACCAACTTACATCTTAGAACCTTGCCATTTTGGAGTTTGTGAAAGAAACTGTGCTGACTCTTCACTGCACTGGAAGTGGGAGTGACTTAAAGACCATAGGACATCAGCCTCATCACACACAGAGAGAAAGGTTTAATTTGCTCCTGCAGCACACACCCAAGAGCAGTGGCAGCTGGTGGCATAACCCACCTGTTTTCCTCCTCGAGGTCTGCAAGTATTCTCTCCAGTTCTCCTCTTTCCTCACTCTCCAGAGAAATCAGGATCTGGGCGGGGCTTCGGGGCTGGCTCAGAGGGGACTCCTGGTTCAGACTTTGGCAGTAGTGCTGGATTAACAAGTGTTCATCATCGCTGGAAAACAGAGGATAAAAACAGGCTGTTCCCTTGCTCATTTTTAACTTCACAGTGAATATGAAGAGATGATTCACTCACAGTCTCTCAATTCTTACAAAGAGACTGGCTGAACTCTTCCTAATGAACAGCAAAGCAATGTACCTTAAAGTAAACTCTGCTGACCTGTTTCCCTTAGACTCTGATAGTTTTCCTTCTCTGCAGAATCTACCTCTCTTCATCCCTGCTTCTCAGCTACTTAAAGATGAATTTTGACTCAGCTGACAACCTCAGCTTTCCTCATTTGCCTAACTTCAATCAGGAATTTGCTTTAGAAAAAAGGCCATCTCCTGCGGCCTAATCTGTGTTGTGGGTCATTCAAGCAAAGGGAAGGCATTTATTTTCACACCTACAACTAACTCTCTTTATGTAATAAAGGTGTCCTCCATTTATCTATTTTTTCTCTATAAAATTGTAAATAAGGTGAAATAAAAAAAAATGACAATCTAATGAAATTATTAGATTAGATTAAGAGAAACAGCTTTATTGCTATCCAAGAAATTCCCACATACTCACAACTAACTTTATAAAATACTGTTGATTTGGAATAATAATTTTAGTGAATGAAAACTGGCCAGAGAACTGTGCTTTAAAGGAACACTACAAATTTAGTAAAAAGATGATTCTGTCTGAATTCATTAAAAAAATCTGCCACTTAGACTGTGGTGAGGATGGGACTATGCAGAATACCAAAAAAAACCACTTTTAGAGAGGTTGAGATTTGAGGTTTTTCATATTTGATTGGTTTAAAACTATGCTATGGCTTCTCCTACAGAGTTAAATAACTAAGACCAAATTTTCAAGCACGACAATGACTTGTGTTCTTCTATCTATTTTCAGAAACATTATTCACATTTAGTTTTCTAGTTCTATGTCCTTTATTCAGATCAAGATGATGATGAGAGGAGAAATATATTACCGTGTCAGAACAGCACAAAAAGGTCTCATTGTGACACTAGATTGAACTATTTTTTAAAAAATAAAAGCTTTTACTTACAACTTTACATTTAAAGTAGCAAAATGGATACTTTTCAGTGATCTTTCCAACTTAAATGTTTATTACTTCTATCACAGGGAAGATGAGTCCCTCCTGGCTTACACTTGCAATGTATTTCACATATTTGTAGACCAAAGATTTCTCTTCAGCGCCACTAACCTTTTGAATGACACTCTGCCCACAAGAACATTTTTTAGCTTACAGAAATTTAACCATGATTAAGCTTGCTGTTCAAATAGAAGGGTTATCTTTTTATCTTTGTCCTTAAAGCATAACCGATCATTAGCACTTTTTCCAAGTAATATGGGAACTATGGGAACACAAATCTGTGTTTTTTAAAATAAATTACTAATTTGAATTCAGAATAAAACAATCACCCATTGCATAAGTTTGGTATTATGCTATAAGCCGTAACTCTAGACACTACAATACAAATTGAAAGAACATTAAGTTCATAATGAAACAGAACCAGATGTGGTACATGGCCATGCAATTTCAGCATTACAGAATTTCACTCCAAGTTAACCTTCACAAGAATACACACATCAAAAATATTATAACAGTCTACTTACATGCTCTCATTAGGTGAAATACTGTCATTCAGATAAGAACCATTGGTGTTCTCCATTTCCGCTAGCCTGTGAAAAAATAGAGATGACTCATTAAAATCAATTATGTTTCCAGAAAGTTTATTTGTTCTAACATTCCTGAAAGAATTAAAGACTGTGATGTTTTTGATGACTTAAGAGAATTTGAAAGTCAAATCAATTTACTCTCAGTGTTGAATACCAGAAAGATTTGCAATAAACTGTTGCAAGGGATTGTTTATTTGTTACAGTGACCTGGCTAAACTCACTGTAAATTTTCAATCCTTTATCTGAGGTTATATTCCACTCCTGATTATTAATTAAATCCACTATCAAAGGAAAGCCTAAAGATGCCAGGGGATTACAAAAATTGCTTCATACCTGGCAATGTCATCATCAGAACCGCAACAGTCATTTCTCATTGGTTTTCAACATTCAGCCCTCCCTAGAACATTGTGCATAACTCAGAAATACCTCTCCTGATCAATTGATTTTGGGAAGAAAGAGGAGGTTGCAATAACTATTTTTTATTACCTCCACCTTAGCAAATTTGATTGCCTGGTGGAAAAACTCATTATTTTAGTATTTTTCCAAGTAATCCACTTTTTGATTCTTAAGAGAACAACGAAAGCAGAAAAGTGAACTAAAGCAACAATATAACACTATTTTAATCCTCCAAATAAATGAAAAATCCTGTCTGTGGTATATTAACATTAAAATGGCACTTGAGATTCACGTAGAGCTTGGAGGTGTCTGCTCTTTTAATTTATACAATTTCACCAGGGTACATTTTAAAAGAAAACCCTATGTAGAATCACAGAATGGTTTGGGTTGGAAGGGATCTTTAAAGGTTGTCTAGTCCAACCCACCCTGCCATGTGCAGGGGCATCTACAACTAGATCAGGTTGCTTGGAGCCCCGTCCAACCTGGCCTTGAACACTTCCAGGGATGGGGCATCTACCACCTCGCTGGGCAACCTGTGGCAGTGTTTCACAACCCACACTGTAACAAATTTCTTCCCTATATCTAGTCTGAGTCTACCCTCTTTCAGTTCAAAACCTTCACTCTTTGTCCTGTCAAAACATGTCTTACTAAAAAGTTGGTAATCTGGGTGCACAGCTTAACTAAGACCCCGCAGGACCCGAAGGCACATAGGTGCTCTGGCATGCAAGTTAGTTGACAGGCTGGTTAGTAGCAACCATGAGTGATGCTCTGCATCCCAGAGCTAAGAAGCAAAACCCCAAACCTTATGCTCCTCTAAGAAGTGTTCAGGTCGCAGGGAGCCTTTAGGATTTTATTTTTTTTTAAATGATTGTTTACAGAAAGATCTGCCTAATGTCCAGCTGGTCTCATACCTGCTAGCATAATGTTCAATGCGTGAATGAGTATCATCATGTGAAAGCTGAGGGGACGAGGCAGGCCTATAAGGCAGAAAACACTGATTAATCACAAACAATACCCCTTTAAAAGTAAAAAAAACCCACTTCACTACGCCTATATCCTCATATCTCTACGCCTTATGCTATGTTTGATAAACAGCAAGTTATAACTCCAGGCACTGTGTGTGCCTCTGCAAGCTGTTGGCACAATGTTTTGTGGTACCACACCAGGGATTGTGACCCTTTTGCAATCCATCTGCTGCAATGATTCTTCTTCGCGCCAATCCCCAAACAACCCTTTTCCAAAGGATGTATAAGAAGCTTTCGCCCTGGTTTTCCTTTCACACCTGCCTACTTCACTGGCAATTCTGTTTCACATGCAGCAGGCTGCAAAAGCCCTGCTGGGAACCTCTCTGTCTCCTGCCCAGCTCCAGTGCCTGCTTCCAGCACATCTCACTTAAAAGAGCCTTTAAGGACTATTCCACAAGCCACTAGAAGTAAATCCAAGAAACGTAAAATGTCTGAAATGAGCCTTTAATAACACCCTGCAGACACTGATGAGTTTGCCTAGCATCTTTCCAGAGTTGCAGCCTGAACTGTAGATCAGCGTGTTATACAGCAGGTCACTTGCAACTATTTAGAATTTTCTGCCTGACTAATCAGATGGTATGAGGTTTTCTTCACTATTTTGTTAATGAAAACAATTCACAGGACTTTCCTCATCAATTATTGTTTCTTACAGCCTCAGCTCTGGAAAATGTCACCACTGAATGTTGACCAGGCAGTTCAGAGAACACCCGTGGCAGCTGTGTGGGATTTTGCCAATCCGCATGTATCAGAAGGCGCTCTAATAACACAACATGATGCAGCTTTCCAAACTGTATGGTAATCTCATATTTTAGGTAAATTTCAGCTTTGTGTCTCTGCTGACTCTCCTTCTGGAACTCCTGACTGAGGAAGGACTTTTCCCCATTTTAAACTGTTGGACACTATTGCTCATGCTGAGTCTGACCTGTGGGGATTGCACCGCCTTGCAAGAGCAGATAAGTTTTGTATTTGCAGGTTACAAATTAAAACAGCAATAATCCCGTGGTTTGTAATACTCCCATGTTAGAAGTTTGATAATTCTGTAGTAAATCTACCAGATTGTTCATCTTCCAGTTTTCTCATCAGCCTGCAAAAGGCTCTAGAAAATTAGGATACTTCTGAATACACAGATCTGTATTCTGGATACACAAAATATATCATTATTAATGTGTCTTCTCACAGAAAAGCCAATTTCTTCTCTTTAAGACAGGCCAAGTATCACAAATTTAATTTTGTCTGAAATGAGCTTTGGCCTCCAACTGTACCTTTACCCATCATATGTTCAAACATTACCACAGTACACTAGAGTATAAATATTCAGTTGATAGAGTTACTGGTACAGTAGAGATTCATGTGGATGGGCAACTACTTCTCTGCAATTTGGTAATCTACCTCATGTAAGAACACTGAAGGGAAAGGAGTAAGAGGAAAGGATGCAATTTATGTAGAGCAGTGGATTATAGAGCAAGAAAACAATGGTTTTGTGACAAATTGATGCTATCCCCATTTTTTTAATTTGACATAAAGTAGATGTTAAAGCGGTCTAAACTGGTATTATAATAAAAAAAAGAGGTCCCGGTTTCAATGCACACACAAATGTTGCTGCTAATACTATGCAGAGAGTAGGAAATCTGTGTTAAAAGTGGCTTTAGTTTTGAGCTGGATCAAGAAAAGTGATGTATCTTTTGGCAGTAGTGCAAGGCAGAAAGATGGGCCTGACTGCACGGTTGCACACTTGCTGCCTTGAAACCAAGTTTCACCTTCAGAAGTGAACATAGTGTGATATATACATATTTATATATACCTTTAAGGTATCTCTCTCTCTTTCTCTCAAACACCACACAGTCTCTTTTTTTTTGCTTATGAAAAGCAAACCTGTTGAGAAGCACTGCAGTAGTCTTGTTGAATTCAGCTGCTCAGAGATACACTTTTACCAGTGTCTGAACCAGCTTGGGAATGACTGTGATGCACTGTATAGAAACTCTTAGATGGTCTTCTGTGCTAGATCTTGCTGTCCTTCCTTTCTGAGCACACATGCTCAGTCCACCTGATCAATTTCAATAGTCATCACAAAGGCTGAGGGACATAGCCAATATTTAGCCAAGATAACCATCTCTTTTACAAGGGCTCCACAGCTGCATTGCTAAAGCAGAGGTCTGCAGGAACAGCATGGGGAATTCCAGCAAGTGGTGGTTAAGTGGCAAATATCACCTCCTGTGACTCCCTGCACCCCAAAGACCCAGCTGGCAGGACAAAGGCACTTTTTCTTGCTGAAGCATCAATTTACTGAAAGTGTAGAACTAAGTAAATTGTATTTGTGCCATGTCCAAGTAAAAAGACACAAATTCTCACAAGAAGTTTGAGTTGCCCCTTTAATGCCTAGAAAGCAGAATATCTGTAAAAAATACTGGATCATATGCAGTCAGAATCACTAACTTCTAACAAAAAAATAAGTATATATGTAATTATAAACAATTTCAGATATTATACTGCCTGATGATGTCAGGACAGCACTAGTTTGGATGAATGCTGCCAAATTATATTCTGCTGAGGTACTTTGAAGATGACCAGAAAACTGGCCTGAAAGCAAAACAAAATGGCAAGATCTTGGAAATTGTGAAAGTTTTAATATAGCCAGAATAAGAGGTTTGACTGCCTGATTCCCTACAGGGAATCAGCCCTGTAACTAGAAACAGATTTAAACCTGGCTAGGTTAGTATTTGTGTTGTACCTCTGGTGGTCTAGCACTAAGGAAATTGACAAAGTTGGCAGAACAAAATGAAGTGTAATTCCTTCCAGCCACTATTCTTGTCTTGTTTTTCTGCTTTCTTGTCACACCAGATGAAAGGATTATGTTCAGGAAGATACCCGAGTAAGTCTGATAAAAGGTGCAACCTCTCCGTACAAATCCTGCTTCTTTGCATTTCTCAAGTTTTCTTAAGTATTAGATGCGAGTTAAAATCCCTTCACACCAAACCTTTGGCGTGAAGTTACAAGTGTAGGCATACGATGTTACTACTGTAAGTGAACTAGAATTAAGCATGTTATGGCAGCTTAAGTTCATGTTATGTCAGACAAAGCAAAGGCATTCCAGATTATCTAAGCTTTCTTTAGATGTTACAATTTTTCAACTGTTCTAAAGGGTAAGAAATCCACAGCTGAGTGTATAGTATGCCATCCCCACATGTATTTATAAATGAAAATGCATCCTAAAGTTCAAAGCTCTTCTTTTTCAGTCTGGCTCCAGCCATTTGGCATGTTCTTTGAGTGGAATCATCAGCCATATCAGGTTTGCAATACTATATACATTTCTTGGTTGCTTAAAGTGAATTTCTTGGAGGAAGAGCACTTCATTGGATTTCCCAATTTTGGTGCTCAAAATGAAAAATATAAATCAATATTCAAACGTATACATTTTACCGTTTTTTATTCTACTAAAAATTCAATGAAGGTGCAACCCATATACATTTCACCATATAGAAATATAAAAAATTCTATGTATTAGTTTCTCAATAGTTATCAGTATGTGAATTAAAAATAATCCTTCTATAACATTATACTAAAATCATGCATGTAACACTAGTAGTGGCAAATGCCACAATGGTAAGTATATAAATATATACCTTTAGTTTATGCTGAGACTATTACTACAACAGAAAGAGAATGCACGTGCAGGAATGGTGCAAGAATGAAAATCCAGTTCATAGCTGGAAATTCCTGCTCTTTAACATCTGAAAAAATACAGTAAACATTTCTTCATTTTACCTGCCTTCACAAATTTTACTGTATCTAAAAAAACTCTATGTCCAGTGAGCTTTGGATTATCCAGGGCATGTGAGTGTGAGGGTATGCACAGCTGTGTGTAAAATCAAGTTACAGCCTCATGTACAAAATGTCATTCCTGAAACTGAATTAAATCCATCAATTTCAATTTGTATCTTTCAAAAAGCATTTTGTACACATTCAAAGGGATCAACACTTATTCAGAAACGCAGGCTTTTAAACAACAAACTCTCATAAGCATTAGTAAGACTGCACCAAAATCCCTGTTAATTAGATGAAAATACATATTCCAGAAAGAGTATACAGTACACACAATCCACGATTGCTGGGAATTCTTGGATTTATCCCATTCTATTCATCTGGGATCAAAACCTTCCTTCAGAGAGCGTACCAAAGAAAATAAATAAAAAGAAAGAAGGAAATGAACTAATGGAAAATTAAACAAAGAAATAAACAAAAACAAAATGAGGGAACAGAGCAGCAGCAGCAGTAGTAGCAGCAGCAGCACACTTCAGCAAAAGTACTCACGCAGAATCTACTGGCCAGAAGTTGATCAGAGTAACAGGACTGCAAGACAAAAAATGAGGAGGTGAAGAGAGAGGCAGAAGAAACTCAGCAGCAAAATAATTACAGAAAGGTTTAAAAAAAAAACAAACTGCAACAACTAAAAAACAGAAATCCAACAGACCAACATGGATGACTGCGAGGAGCAACCAACTAAAAAGTGAGAAAAAAACTGAAATCTAAAATTAAAAAAGAGAAAGAGAGAGAGCAAGGACAAGCTGCGTGCAATTGCCATTAAACAACTGATTAAAATTGTAAAAAACACCCAGAGGGAACTAGGTTACTCATTGATTTCTCCATGTGCACCATTATTGTTCTTTTTTTTTCCCCCCCTCCATGAAGCTTCTAAGTCATTTAATAAGACCAAATTTATGGGGTGAGAAAAGAAGAAATCAGCTGGGAAGCCTGCAAACATAGTAGCTTAATTTAAAAAAATAAAAACAAGATAGCCATCTGGAAGAAAATAAAAATGTAATTAAGAGATCATTAATTTCAAAATTGCCATATCAAACTTAAAAGTTTATAAGGCTGTCGGTAAGTGTTTTTCTTTTACTAACTGAAGTTGAAGCTCCTGTGAAGAGGTGAAAACAGATAAAGGAAATGGCAACTGGAATCCCAGCTTGTGTTTTCCTGCCGGCTGAGGTTAACAGAAATGAAAGAAATAAAAGAGGCTTTTATGCATTTAGGAAGTGAAAGGAGTTGGCACCAGCTGGGAAGCTCAAAGAGCATACCAAATGAATTGCTACTTAGACACTTTAGAGCTACTCACGTTTCCATGTTGTCTCCCTCCAAGACAGTCTGCACAGGCAGGTAGCCCATTCGTGGGTGCTTTGCAAAGTATCTTTTTGTTCGAAATTTGTTTTTTAGTACCTTGGCAAAGTCACGGACATCTTCTCCTGAAGTTGTCTGAAAGCCACAAATCACAAGGCAATCATCTTTCATGAGGTTATTACGGTTTTTTGGTTGCCTCTTCCTTTGCTGGGTCACTTGGAAGAGCTGTGGCCACACCAAGCAGAGCTGCCAATGACCTCCAGAACAGCAAGCTTTATTTATTTATCACTGTCACCTTACAATGTACTACAAAGCAACACTGCTAGTGGGGAGGAAGGACATCTTCTCCTGAAGTTGTCTGAAAGCCACAAATCACAAGGCAATCATCTTTCATGAGGTTATTATAGTTTTTTGGTTGCCTCTTCCTTTGCTGGGTCACTTGGAAGAGCTGTGGCCACACCAAGCAGAGCTGCCAATGGCTTGACCTCCAGAACAGCAAGCTTTATTTATTTATCACTGTCACCTTACAATGTACTACAAAGCAACACTGCTAGTGGGGAGGAAGGAGGAAAAAGGGAAGCTTCAAAAACCACTGACAGGCTCATACCTCATCTCAGGTGTTTTCAAGAGGATACGCAATAATTAGACAAGATTTTGTCATTCCCTCATCTAGCTCAGGGGACTGTGCCTGCTTCTTGTTCAGCACTGAAATGTGTGTAATGGAGGATACATAGCCAGTCCATGTGTGTACAGCTAACTGCTTCACTGGCTGGATCCTGACTTACTTTACACTTGTCATCTACAACTCACGGACTTGTCAGCCCACAAAAGTCAGTCCCATACTCTCAGTACGTTTTCTTTCCAGTTTCCCTTCTCAGTGTTCTCTGCCATTAATATTTTGATCAAAGAGAATCATAAAGTAGGTGAGAGCCGCTGAAAGCTCTTAGATCAATTATTTCTCCCTGCACCTGTTTAATCTGAAGCTAGTAGGCATTGAAGATCAATACCTGAGCAAAGTACCATTTGCACAAAGTTTTCTGCTCCTTTGCCCACAGTCAGCTTTCCTTGCTGCTGTAGACACCAGCAGAGGAGAACAAAGTAGAATTAGTTTCCTAAAGACCTGAACGGATCAGGAAGAGTTCAAAGGACATCTGCTGGGAAGATGCAAGACTTACTGCAAGTCTGATTAAAAGATGGGTGATTTTCAGAATAATTTTAATGGGACACTTCAGTTACTTTAGTCAGGCTGCACTCCCTTCTCTGCACCTTGCAGACCCTCACTCGACCCTGAAATACTGCTCTTCTACAGTAAATTAAGTTCTTCCTAACTCACGTAATGATACTGCTTTTCCACTGTATCTAATATGAAGTAAAGAAATGAGGTAAAATTTAATCTTTCTGACATTTTTTAATTAGTTCTACACTACTTAGAGAGGAAGGAGGTGTTGGAACCTATCAGTCAAGACAACCTTCACAGAGCTGTTGTAACACAGATGTATGTATTTTTAATAATTGCCTGCGTAGAAAAATTAAGAATGCCTTGATAAATAATCTGCAGAAAGACTGAAATGCATTAGCAGGAAGGACAACAATTATTCCTGTACTGATGCAACTACAAGCTTCAGATAAAGCTGGAAAGATCTTGACTCTCTTTCCAGTCAGTCTGTCAGGAAAATTCAGTGTGAGCAAAGACTGGCATTGAAGCAACACAGCAGAACCTACAGGCCAGTACAGAACCATCTGTATTTTTAATAATATTAAGTATCACTTCCTCAATACATCTGAAGTAAAGATGGTTTTGGGAAAGGGAGGGATTAAATATGTCCATACCACCCAGAGAATTCTGGAAAGGGGATTTATTGAGGTGGCCCCATATGCCCTGGCAGGAGAGAATTCCATCCACCGAACACCATCTGCAATGACTGCTAAAGAGAGCTCCTAGTTTGATATCACAAAAGCACACCAGATGAGAAGAGAGAAAAACTTTTAATATTTAGTCTCCATATAAATGGAGCTTTCTGTCCAGTTTATTCACCTGTGTAATTTGTAATAATTTATTCCCGTCTTGTCTATTTTCAATGTTGTGAACATTTTCCATTGCATTTGACTGTAATTTGTGTGGTTTGTGTAAAAGTGCTTTCAGTTATGAATAACAATAAAACATTCTCCACTTTGACTTTCGTTGGACTGTTAGAGCACCTTGCTCCCCTGAAGCATATGCATGACGACCAAACAACAAAGTGGTGTGTTTGCACTGAAAACATCACAATCTAGCTGGTAGCACAATAATCCCAAGAAGAAAATCTGCCTGCTAGTGAAAACTAGGAGCACCAGGCACCTCTCCTACAATCCAACAGCCATTTAAAAAAATGTTCCAAGAACCATAAGAAAGCCAAAGAAAAGGTGATTATTATGTGGACAAGATGACAAATTGAGGCTATTTTCAGTCAAACTTTCTGATTTACTCCACAGATGTTTTATTGCACATGATTTTCAGCATAAGAGCTTCCACACTAAAATTCTCAGCAGAACTCGCTTACAAGGTAGAAACAGTGGAGTTTCAGCATCGTAGCTCTCTTAAATCAAAACAATACATAGGCAGCTGGGTCGAGCTTCAAAACTATTGAATAAGAAATAGTTATTCTTATCCACGTAAGAACTTTACTTTTACCATCTGACTTTTCCCAGTTTGGTTTCAGAAAGTGCTTTGCCAAACCCCAACCCCAGACTTCAGCCCTGATTGTAAACACTAGCTGTACACAGGTAGCTCAGTTTGACATACTTCTTTTTAACAAGGTGGCTTTTATGCTACTGTGTTCATTACACCCAAAGAGAAAAAATGATCCTACATTTAAATCTCAGTCTAGAAGTTATCTTCTATGCTTCATATGAAACCTCTTTAAAAGTCACTTCTCTCCGAACAATAAATCAAGCTGTGCTGCTTTCAGGAATAATTGTTGAAAAAAAAATTTGTCTAAATAAAAATTAGGGAACTGTTTTGGCCCTTATTCTTTCTCAGACTTCTGTGGGAGAGAAGTCATAATATCCCTCAGGTATTTATCCTGAGTTCTCAAATCTCCCCTAAGCAGAATAAAAACTGCAATGCTCCAAAATTTCCTGGAAGTAAGAGGGAGGGGAATAAAAATATCGAAACACTTCAATGTGTACATCTAGTTATTGAAAAGATACATCAAAGAAGGCATCACTTGTCTTCTGTTTGTCATAATGCATTTGAAGGCAAGAGATTTGTCTGGAAGAAGAGGAAAAAATTATCTGCCACCCACAAACCCCTTTTCATTCATTTAGAAAACAGTTACATATTACACATGATAGCTTCAGCGGATGTCTTGTCGATTTGCACAGTACTTGGGTTTATTCTTTCAAAAGCAGCAACACAAAAAAGATCAGGCCTTGCTGTGTGTCACATACATTTTTTTTTTCCCCAGTTAATCCTTCTCTAATTCAACTGGCTGCTGGTGCAGCCAGGCACTGCATATTAGCACAGGCTGCCAGAGTTCAGGATTCACAAAAAAATTTACTGGCTGTGAATGGTTCTTTATTCTGATCCAACAATGCAGATGCAGTTGCAGGGTTTCTGTTCACAATTATGTTTGCCTATTAGCAATCTGTATTTTTAGGGACAACAGAAACCTGCTGGACTCCACACTGGAATGAGTTGCTGCTGGCTGTGGGGGGGTGTTGCACAATCTTTTTTTGTTTCTCTCTTCTCAAAAAAAATCTTATGAACAGTTTAAGAAGGCAGTAGCAAGATGTTGGTTTGTGCACTCTATGCACCATTCACAAATCTTCCATGCCACTTATTAGTAAGAATAAGGGTCACAAACTGCAAAATAAATAAATAAATAAATAAACAACCCAAAACCAAACACTGATAGTCAGTTCAGCTGCAGCTGGTAGAATACTCCTTAACAGTCCGTCGGAGAGTCTGCTCTAGGAATGCCTGCGATAGAGAAGTCTGTTCAGACCTGCCCAGGCAGCGCCAGCATTTCCCTCTGACTTCTGCAGCAGTTCAGGCAGGCTGCCCTTTCCAGTCACCTCAAACCCTGGGGGATGACGCTGCAAAGCAGCAGCCAACAAAAAGCTAGTGAATGCACAGTACTTGCTCTTGCAGAGATTCAGACTAAATACTGCCATTTAAATGCTACTGAAAATTGAGTTAAAAAAAATTATAAAATAAAAGTAACAGCAAAATTAGTTTTTATTTTCTATATATTTCAGGGGAATATTTTTCCCTCTCTCTTTCTTAAGTTTCTGAAAAAGTTGAGAGAGTTTACTTTAATTTTGCCCATGACTTTTTGTTTGGGAAAAAACGTAAAGACCTTTCATCTAATTTTATGAGGCTAACCCATGTATAATTTTTGGCCCTTTATCTTCAGCATTTTTGTCCAGCAGATGCAAGTACAAGACTACAGACCATCCCATCACAATAGGAAATGACAGAGAGGGCACTTTTTCAAGATCACCACAAACAACAGCAAAGACAGCTGAAGCACAGTTGACGGACAACTTGAGAGCTCCTCTAATTCATGGCCTTCAGACCTGATAATGAGTGCCCAGAAAGAAAAAGGAGCACACCAAGAGAGTAATAGGGAATTTCTTTTGACAGCTGTCTGGTATGAAATAAATGTTTATGCAAAAGTGATCCTTTAGAGAGCTGTGAAACGAAAGCAAAGACCCTCATCACATAATCAGTGCAGCAAATCTGCATTGCACTGCATTGAATAACATGGATTCCATTCTTCAGAAATTGAGTCTAACTTGCTACCTTGAAAACTTCCCCGATTTATTACAATACCAAACGATCACACAATACAAAGGCACCACTAAATAGCAAAGCACTTAAAAATGCAATCATACTGTTGCAGGTAAAACAAGTGAACTGGCAAGTTGCTGAGCAAGGAAAGAAAGTCTGACAGTGATATGAAGAAAACATTGTGACCTAATATATAAGTGAGTATTTGCACTAATCACAGGTTTTTTTGCAGGATTCATAAGTGAGCTGTGGCACTGAACACGGAACACATTGTTAGCACATAATAATAATACATTATGACACAGCATTGTACAAACAATGAACTTCAATTTGCTTCAAACCATTGGAGTATCCTTTACTAAGGATCAGAAATAGCAGGCATATAAAAGGTGATTTAATTATAGGGGGGAAAGGATTTAACTATTGGAAAGAAAAGCCACCCAAACATTCCACTACCCTGCACGTAGGAAACGAAGTTTTTCTGTTCTACATAAGAAGGAACAGTATGGGTCAGTAAAAGAGCTACTTACTGGTGTGCAGTACTCCACCATAGGATAGTGCATTTTGTGACCTTTTGCAACACGGCCAGAGAAGAAGCAACTTTGGCAGATGTCATAGTTAAAGTGCTTTAAACTTCTGTACCTAGAAGAGAAGAAAAAAACCCACCACACCTTCAGAGCTTTGTATCTGAATGCTTCCTATCATCTTGTCAAGTGTTCTGGATTAGTAAATTCTCCTCCCTGAGATGTCACATGTTATACAATGCTGGGCAATGCTCCTCTGCCACTGAGTAATAGGTATTGCTGCCCCAGACATATGTGAAAGATCTGAATCTTCAAAATAAAATTCAGCGCTGGGCAAGAGCAAAGCTTTCTTCACAATCACTCAGTTTTAACATATAAAAGACACCACCATGCTTTTTGCTTCTATCATGTTAATTTCAGCTCTTTTGCTCATCAGCATGACTCCTAACACAGAAGGTCCTGAGGAAGTAAAATTCAAAGAAGTAACGCCCTCCTTAACAAGTCACCCAAGTGCTGCATACAAGGCAGGAATTTGTTTGCGTCCCTCCTAGCATCTCTATCAAAACAATTTTCTCGTATGGTATTCCATCCATGCAAAACACTGAATGCACTTTCAGGCCATTAGCTAATCTCATCAGCTCTATGCGGCAGCTAACTGTTGTATCTGCTACACTCAAGTGTTTGAAAGGGCCGGAGGCATTAAGGGTTGTCTTGTTCCAAATACGTGAAGCAGTTCTGTCACAATGACCTCAAAAGAACATTGTTTTACACATACTGAGGCACACAGTATTGGCTTTCTAAAAGCCTTCCGATACAGTATCTTTTTGTCAAGTGTGTACACAGGGTCTCAAAGGCTTGCAAAGCCAGAGGAAAAAAATCTGCGTCAGACAGATTCAACTATCATGATAATAGGTTTGTTATAAAAAAATTAACAGACAGATGAGATCAGACAAGTAAAATTAGATGCAAACACAAGAGTCCCAGTGTCCGCTTCATGAGTTCTCGATGGTTGCTACAGAATATCCATTCACTTGCCATCCTTTGATTTTTCCAGTGCTGCTTTTTTCAAATCCACCTACTTCTCTTTGGCTGTTTATCCAAAACCATGTAAGTAATTCAGTAGTTTCATAAACCGTATCTGGGAACAGGAAAATTAGACTTTGTGGATGTGCTAAATTACTCACATCCCATCTCTAGCTCTTCCTCAGTAACACTGGTAATTTCCCAGTTAAGATACTCAAGAGGAATAAAAGTAGGAGAAGAATTTAGATGATGAGAGGCACAGACTCACTGAAGAAAAAGTCAAGATACAAAACAAAACAGTACCTTAATTATTGTCCCCATTTCCCACTGCCTGTGAAATCACATTGCAGAGGGCACTGCCCCACTACACGCCTAATAGCAACATTCATACTCTCCCAGGTCAGAGCAAAATTATGGCTTTTCTATGTGGTACTGCTTGCTGGTGTTGCCTATTTGTGTTTTGGAAAGCTCTTTGTAAACAAAAGGGTAGCACAGAAGGAGAATTGCCAACGGTAGAAGAGGACTCTGCATAAAAAGGACAAAAATGATACAAAGCAGCTATTGCAAAGCAAAGTGATAAAACAAGTCTAGGCATAATTGAAAGTAAGTATTTACTTAGCCTTTAAGTGGATTCTCAATAGGCATACCAGCACGCAGCCATTTTACAACACAGTGACTTATTCATTGCCATAGTAACCGTGGTGTCGATCCAGATGTTTAAACAGACCAGGAACATTTCCCCCACTCCAGGTTAATGTTCTACCAACTACATTCTTTCTCTGAGAAATGCACATGTAGCTTTACACGTCTGTGAATTTTCAAGGCACTTCTTTCCTTTATACCGTGCTTAAAAGCTACTCATTAGGGTACAATTTAGAAAATGTGGCTGCACGTCCAGCAGAGACTGAATGTAAAGCAAATCACATTAGTTTTGCAATCCCCATCAATATTTTGCCTGAGGCATGGGAGTATTGGGACACAGAGGAAGGGCCATATCTTAGGTAACAGATTACTTGTTCTTTTCAACTCTCGCTTAGTCTTGGTGTTACTCCCTTGAACCTTGTCACAATTAGTTTTTCTCTGAACATCACACATAAAAAGAAGCACACGATTTGCATGGAAACAGGCACAGCTGTTGATTCACCAAGCAGTCATACACATGACAGAAAGGGAGTGAGTTTGTACCTGAATCCAATAATTGGGCACTCCTTGCAGATGTTACACTTGGCTTGGTGTTTGGCAGTCTCAGCAGCAGCCACCCTGTGCAGGACAGGCAGCCACACCATGGACTGTGGTTCCAGCCTCATCCAGTCCAGGAACAGGGCTGCTTCAATCTCCGGTTTGTTGTTGGCCTGTAACACAGGGGAAGGACAGGCAAGGGGCTGAGCACAAGTGAACTACTACCAGCTAATTAACACTTCCAGCCATTCACTTCCTGCCTACTCTGTATCTCTTCCCTGAATATACTCTAGCTTTCCCCCCTCATCTAGCCATTCGTAACAACAAAACTAAAAAAAGGCTCCAGGTTCCTGCCTTCAAGCCAGAAATTGAAACTATTATTCATGTTTCAAATCTCTTTCTCTTATTCCCTATTACAACAGACAGCACTAACATGCACTCTGTCACAGGGAAAACCATCCACTTAGAGGATCACCTTTGATGGCTGTTCTTGTTTCCCACCTCTTACCTGAGCCCGTATAGCACTACTTCTGACCTATTTTAAAAACAGTTTGTGTTATCTAAGCCCTAAAAATTGAACATCTTTTGATCAAAATTGCCTTCTCTTTAACTTTTTTTATTATCACAGTGACCTTTCTTCAAAATGCATGTGTAAGGAAATAATTCAAATCCCTTCTCCAGCCTGTTACTGAACATGTAAACTTTGCCTCCTTAAATGTCGCAAAAGCCCTCTTCCTACCATACCACCTCTGCATTTCTCATCATTGCCTGCAAACATAATACATACTTGTCCCACAAAATATGATCAATTTAGCCTCATAGTCCGCTACCTGCCACTCTCGCCTCTTTGCCAACAGCAGAAGAGCTTATAAAAAACCTCCTGGCAGCCCCATTTCTCTGCTGCCTTCCCATCAAACCCTACCTAGTGTGATTATTCTAGGGATGCTTTGTGGTAACCTCAAAGCAGCTCAGTCACAGAGCTGAATCCTGTTTGTAGCAGGCATCATGCACACACCAAAAAATGATATATCGTCCCCACCTGGCAGCACCTACAATATGGACAAGGAAACAGCAAAGAGACAAAAAACTTAAGGCAATGGGGGACAAGAGTGATCTGTCTCCATGGGTGGGTATCACACCTCACTATTAGAGTAGGCACTGCAAAGAACAGTGCAGAATAAAGGCAAAGAGCATCAACAGGGATTTAAAGCAAAACAGTGAAATGATGGAGTCAATATTTACACATGGAACATCTCTCCAGTGTGCATGGTGGTGTGAAGCCAGCACAAAACTGGTTATCTGAGAACCTGGAAGCTGGTTTCAGCACTGAAAGTGAGGTGGTGGATCAATGGGAAACAGTCAAGAGGAGGAAGACAGGAGGGAGGGGATGGGTCTGCAAAGGGAAGAGCACAAGAGATGAAGAAGGACACCATCCCTGCTCCATTTCTCTAAACCATCAAAATGTGCTAATTCAAATTTCTTGAGACATTGCTTTCCATGCTAGCCAAAATAAATGGCATATTTATGGGCTGAATATATTTAAATTCACTGTTTTCTTTCTTCTCTGGGCTTTCAAATACAGCCCTCTGAGGGCCCAGTCTTTTCAATTTCAAACTTCACAAGGCAGAATGTCTTTCTTTGTGGTTCACACTTATTTGATGCATTTAAATAAATAATAAGCAGAAATGTATCATGTACATGGACAAAGATAAATAGAAGATTGAGTGCAGGGGTTTTTTATGCTTGCTCTCAGTAACTTTTCCAGTTTCTTATGAAATCTGAGTTTAGTATGACCTAGCTAAAACCCTATTCAACTAAAAATGCTAGGAATGAACTTGGAGAAAAAATTATCACAACTGATCTGAAGAAGAGAAAGCTATATGGAAAACCTATTAGTTGTGTGTTTGGTCTTTTGGGGTGTTTTTTTAAAGCTAACACTGTTTATAATCTTGACAAACAAAATAACTGATCAATACTTGAAGGCTGAGAATGCCAAGTCTCCCAGACAGAACCCCTGGCTATAGGAAAGATCTGGAAAAACAACTCCCAGAATTTCTCCTGAATAATGCATTGCATTAAAATTGACTTAAAATGCTGCTGGAATACCTTGGCTAATTAGAAACAAATATTTTTTCAGTTGGGGCTTTATTCTTGAGATGCTAATTTGGGAAAGCATCTAAAGAGTCCTATGATTGCATTTAAGATCCACATACATAGATTTCTAGTACAGACATACACATCCTTTTTGGATGCTTGGGATAAACCCATCAAACTGCAACATATCTACGTATTCACATAAAGTCCTTCATAATTTAGTATTCATGACAGGTCTTACATGAAATGGAATAACCTTTTTTTTTTTCCACCTATTGATATATTTCTGCAGACTTCTGCTTTAAATCCTACTCCTTTGTTTTTCATTAGCTACAGAGTTTAGGCACCCCACCCAAAACAAAAAGGAGAGAAAATCAAAAGCCCAATAAAGTCCAGCAAACATTGGCAACACAAATTGCTAAAAACACTGGATACTGTCTTCTGCTGCAAGACATCAGTGAATTTAACAGAATTAAGTTAATTCTAGAACTCTTCTAAGAGAAAGGTAGATTTATAAAATATGATAATCCATATGTCTATTTTTCAGCTAGCAGATAGGGCAGTGAAAGGGCTGGGTAGAGACTTCCTGTGGCTCACCCAGTCAGCCAGAATCACCCAGAAACTAGACTGGCAAACCACTACCCAGCCTAGCAGACTACACTTTGTATACAGAGGTCTTTTAAGCACCTCCAAAAATTTAAGAGGATCTCTTACCAACAGAAAAACGTAACTCCAAGCAAATGCTGCAGTGCAGGCTGCAGTCAGAATAAGAATGAGCCACTCAAAGCACTGCTCTCCACTTGTAGCTGCTTTAAATTTGTGGGGAAAATGTTGCAGGGATGAAAGACTTTCTGTAACATCCAAAGATCTATTTTAATTTTGCAGTCACTGTCAATTGCCAACAGTTCCAATAGCTGCCTACCCTGAGCTCTGCACGCTGGCTGTACAAAACCTGTGCTCAGAGAGATTAGCTGCATTAAAATGTATCAGAACTGGTTCCGAATTATATTACATGAAGATTTAAAGCCATGTGGCAAAAAGCTGGTCAGTGTCAGAGAGTACAGAGCAGACAGTTCTCGACTATTCCCTGAGCTGCTATTACGATTTTTTTTTAATAATCTCTAAATCCGGTAGAGGCTGCAGCTGAAGATTTTACATAAGGGAGAAAGTCTGAATTCATACAATTCATATCTGAACCAACAAGATCAAGCTGTAAGGAATATTAACAGTTCTTCTCTTGAAAACATTTCTATGCAACTCTCAATTTTTATGGTAATAACAGTGTGAATCATAAAATAAAATTCATACAGCCTTTTGCAGCTAACAAGTAACGATTTGTTACAGGGGACACTCAAATTCATTATGTTCCAGACATCTGTTTTTCAGTATTTATTTTGCAGAAACAATGGGGGAATAGGAAGTTGGGTGGTGCTAGCATCTTTATGCAATACTTAGGAGTTGAATTTTTCGGTTTTTTCCTCCTCTTCTTCCAGCTAGTAGTTTAAGAAATATTCTATGCTATATTAACTTGATCTATCCATATTATAAAATATGCACCAACACGCATATAACTTGCAACATAGACATTACATGAATAATATGATGTGTTTTTGGACAGAGTATAAAAATATAGCACAAATTTATGTTAACATTTCTGATGAGCTATATTCTGTTTAGCAGCAGAGTAGGACATAAATTGGAAAAAAATTAACATTGTTAATTTAATGGTGTTTTTCAGCCAGGATGGAAAGCTATATGTTAGTCTAGGAAAATACTGTTTTGGACAAATCAAAGTGAGAAATAGGATTCTTGTGACTCATTAAAGTTTAAATACGCAGAGCAAGCCATGAACCGCCACGCCGTCCTCCTGGAATTAGACCAAACCCTGATCAACCTTGTCTTCCATTCTTGGGTGGCCTCCCCAGTATATTCAAGTTCTCTCCAATGCTAGCTGGTAAGAAAACTTAAGTCAAGAATTTATAATTTCTGAGACAAATGCTGTTTCATAGTTAAGAGAGAATTACTGTAAAGGTAACTTTGGGTGATACAAAGTGCTTACATCTTCCTTGACCCTTGGAGAAAAAGCTTAAGAATCCTAATTTGACCCTTAGCATTAGACTTGATTGCACTGACCACTCTAGTCAACGCTTTCAGTGTTGTGGCAGAGTAATAAAATAAAAACCCATGAACCAGAAGTGAATTAATGTACAGTTTTATACCATCCACACCTGGAAAACACCATCTTCCTGATCCCCATGCCCACCCTACACTAAATCACTTAAAAATAGCTCTTTAAAGCAGTTCACTTGTAGGACTCTTCAGAAGCGCCTGCCAAAGTCAGGCACAACTTCACAAAATCCTG
>NW_009954442.1:2203315-2215731 GCF_000747805.2 Chaetura pelagica | reverse complement strand
TGCTGAAATACAAATAAAATTGCTGTTTTATGACATTTACAGCATAGCAGCTTGAGGAAGGATTTGCTAGTTCCCTTAGACCAGCGCTCCCCTGTCAGAGCCAAAAGCATAAGAAATATCCTATGAATGGAAACAAGGACTGCCTGGATCTCTCAAAAGACTCACTCTACAGTAACACTGCATTTGTACGTTATTTTCATATAGATCTCTATATAACTATCCACAGCTATTTGTACACCCTATTAGTATTTCCTAACTGTTAGAAAAAATTCACCAACAACCTCAACCCACCCCTCAAAAAACAACTGCACATTCAATTCAAATCACAGCACTTATGGCCAAAGTCACTATTGTGGTCCTGGCCCAGGATTTGCAATACCCAAACTCCATCTAAAGGATTTACAGACCCCTATTTTGCCTTTTATTTGCTTGAGTAAATACATTGGATTCAGGCACAGTTAAGTGATTGTAAAAAAACTCAGGCTGATACTGCCTTATCATTAAGTACAAACCTAGAAATGAAGACTATACAGCATAGAATATTAAAATACTTTCCTGTCGAAGTGAAATAAAACAAGAAGGTTTAAGATACAGATATGAATTAACTGTACATATTGTACATTAGCTTAATCTGTACTAGCTTTTCACGTCAAGTACCCTACTTCAAAGAAAACATACTTAAAGCAGTTTATAATAGAGAATCAAATAACCAAAATTTTACTTAGAAACAGCAAGAGACATTTTCATTTGAGCTTCACTTTTTTTGTATCACATTTCTTAAACATCCCAATGACACACTGACTTGTCCAAGGCTGTGATGTGAATTTTTACATCCTTTTTATACTATACAAAGAAAGCATATTAATAATTTTGCACTGTGTTAAAAACATGTGTGTTCTGTAGTCCATAACAATTCCCTAGCCTGTTTACTTAAAAAACATACCCATCACAGATCTAAGATGACAGTGCTTTCACACTGCAGTAATACTGAATTCCCTCGGTTTTTCATAGATCTATTGCTTCGACACAGTCTGAGCCCAGGCAGAACTACATCATCTTCAAATGGCCATTAGATCAAGCTCTTTGCTCTCACTGAAAAATATTTTTTCTTTAAAAATCTCAAAGTAGAAATTACATCCCTCTGCACTGGGTAGGAAAGATGAGTCCCATAATACCCTTTTTTCTCTGAACAACTGCTATCAGCACCTACCCACATCCGAAGAAAACTATGGAAATAAACTGTTGGTGCTGGGGGAAGAAAAGTAACGGCAGTAGCCGCAGCCACCCGTGGAAAGGGGACCTTCTCCTTGGGAGCAGGCAGTGCTTCGGTTGGGCTGGGAAGCTCACCCTCCCCAGCCCTCATTCCCAAGGACTCACTGTTCAAATGGAAATGCAGGAGAGACTACCCCTGTTATCGCTGGCAACAATAAACATCCTCTTTTTTTCTGCTGTTGTGCAGACAGACAAGGCCGTTGCTAGGGCACCTAACCTAAGGTGGCTGGGAAAGCCTTTTCTGAAGCAGGTGTTTGTTGCAGACTCTGACATGACCGCAATTTATTGCTGGCTTATCATCACCAGAAAGAAAGAATAATAAAAAAAAACAAACAAAAAACCCCAAAACAAATCGCAGAGAAACAAACAAAAAAGCATTCTTCACCGTGGGCATACAAAGAGAGACTTAGTTTCCACACAGCAATATAAACTATGAATACCCACACTATTTATAAAAATTGAATTATCTCACTTCAGTAAAAGAAGACTGCAGGAGCCCTGTGAAATACCCCCTCTGCCGTCCAGGTCCTCCATTTCCTGGCCGCTTGGTCCCTCTTCCCTCCCACTCCCCTGGCACCTCTACACTGCCCCCCCTAGCCTGAGGATCCCTGTGCCTTCCATGCACTGCCATCCTATACCAAAAGCATGCCTCTGTGCTCCCCCTCTCCCCTTTCTCCTGGAAAGATATTCCCCCATCTCCACTCCTGGCTGCTCCTGTCTTTCATGTCTCATCCTACCCATCTTTCTGTTCCCTTCAACCCTACTACTCCTGCCATCATTCATAATGGGTGGCCCTTTCCACTCCTTAGTTTCTTCTCCCTCCCCTCCATCAGGGCTCTCCCTATGCTTGTATTTTCACTCCTCTCCCTACAACTGCATTCCTCCTGTTTTGTATTTCTCATCCTTGGTTGAGCCTCCCTCCCCCTTTCTGATCCTCCTAGAAGATCTCCGTGCTGCTGCAAACGAGGTCAGAAACCATCCTCCCACTCTGTAAATTAAAATGAGGCTTTACTTGGAGGAAAAAGAGAGGATGAAATTCCTCTTACTGCAGGTAAGAAGAAAACCTATTTTTCAGTGCAGGTAAGAGAAGGAAACCTCAGGTTTTCCAATGTTCTGATTTATGAACGTGTCAAAGGTTGTGCCCAGCTGTACTTGTGCTCTTTCTAGAAATACCAGCAGCTGGATGCTGTGCAGCACTCAGCCCGCTGGCATGCCTTCATTTGCAATGACAATGTTGCTAACTCATTTTATTCAAATAAACATTTATTCCAAGGTCTTCTTCCAACTCTTTTTTTTGTGTGTGTTCCTTCACAATGGATTGTATTTTTTTTTTCCCTAGTATAAACACACACTGTGTCAGCCGGCTTTCCAAAAAAACCCATGTTTTTGTCAGAATCTGAGGTAACTTTCCTTATCAGTTTTTCAACAATGTTCTTAGTGCTGTTGCCATTCACTTGGGAAAACAGCAAGTCCTAATTTCTAAGGAAGGTCATCTGCACTCATGAGTTTTTGACCACGAATTTGCTGCAGCATCATTCTGTGCTGGTCTCACTGGAAAGCCCAACATCGGATATGAAGCTCGAAAGCCACAGCAGAGTCTAACCCAGCTATCAAAGTTACCATGCATAGTTTATCAGCATGGGTTATCCTCCCAGGATATGGCCCTATAAAACATTAATTTGGAAATGTCATCAAATAAATATTAAAATTATAATAGGTCAAGGAATGTTGGAAATGGAAAAAATGTGAATCCTGTAGAATTAATTAATCTGTTAAAAGTAGGTAAAAAATACAGAAAGCAAACATCCCATCACAACTGAATTTTGCAGTGATTTTAGAATTAGATTATTTTCATAGTCACTGTGTGTAAGAAGACTTCCAAGCATTAATATTCATTGTAAAAAAACCTGCTGTGTTTTGCTTATTACAGAACTGCAGCTACTACATAATGAAACTTGAGCAGCAGGCAATAAAGCAAAAAACTCCTCCCCCCCCCAACCAAACAAAAAATCCCCCAGGGACACGCAGGGGATGGGGGGGAAAAAAGCCTTTCTTCCATTGTAATGTAGAAGATGCATTGAGAGCTAATCACAGACCATACATCACCTCTCCTCCTCTACCTTTTCATTAAGCAGCTGTCTTCATCTTGTGCTTTCTACTGTTAAGTTAGGATAAGGACGAATAATTCCCTTGACTCTCTTCCTTCCCAGATTAAATAATTCACAAGTTTGATAAAGAGCCTCCAGTTCACACAGTATTCCTCAACAGACAGGACAGGAATGCTTTCATTGCTATTCAAAGAAAACTGGCATTATCCATTCAAGCAGTGGAAGGAGCTCATGGAATGCTCCCCACCCCCAGACTGTACTGCAGGCAGTCACTCCTTTCCTATGGCTCCCCTGGTTGCCTGGTTGTCACTGGTCTGTATTTGTCCAAAATTCAGATTAACTATTGCTGTTCACCTACATGATAGCAATAAATTGCGATCTTCTGCCGGCAATAGAAAACTGTAAAATCAGGAGCTGCTGTAACAAAAGCTTACATTGTTTGCAGGGTTCAGATACAATGTAAGCCTTGATAACAGTAATTTGCTGTCTGGCTAAAAGCATTAGCTTCTTCCACCACAGCCAGAGAAACAGGCTGATTCAAATACATCTTGCCAAAAGAACAGTTAAATACACCAATGAACATGACCACTGAATGACCCTTCATATCCTTCCAGATTTTCAGTCATCTTCAGAAAGGAAAGGCTACCTTGACACAAAACAGAAATCAGAAAACAAACAGCGAGCAAACACAAACTTACAAACTGGAAGCAGCTTCTGACGCTTGGCTCGATATTGCTGCCCCCAAAGGAGGCCACTTCCCCCAGCTGCCGAGGGATCTGGATGGAGTCGTGCAGCAGGAGCCCCAGCCGGCGCTGGTCACAGAAGCCAGTGGAGCTTGCCACTTGCTTGAACAGATCTGGAGGAAGGAAAAGGACACCCGTGCTAAAGCATCACAACTGGGATATGACAAATAGTGAAGAAGTTAGCATTGTTCCACAGGCTCACAAGTGTACTCAGAAGCCTTGGTGTACATGAACACAAAGGTGTTTTCAGTTTGGCTGCTTCTCTTCCCATAAATACTGGGATTTTTTATCTGTTAAATAAGCAGTCTAGTGATAATTTTTAGTAGCATTTTTGGCTTGTACCTAGGAAGAAAGGCCATTGTAACACAGCACCTGTGGCACTACCGATAATAGCAGATGTGATTCTGTAATACAGATAACTAAACAGCAGGATCTTTGAGCCACAACAACACAAATGTTTTAAAATATCATTTAACAGTAAAATACTCTCAAAGAACATAAAGCACACTTTCAAGTCTTAGCAATCAACACACAACTCAGAGAATCCATTTGCCTTTCAGATGAGTTGAACTAAAAAACAAGAGCTCCCTAACTTCGATACATGATAATCTTTTAATCCAGGAATATTTGTAAAATGAAAGAAATGTTAGAGTATTACAGAACCTGCCACCCACCAGGAATGTTAGTATCATATTAAGTTTTCACTTCTGATGTGAAATGTCACTTGATGCCATGTTCTGTTACTGCATCGTTCTATAAAAAAATCCTTACAGGACAGAATTATTATCCCATCATAAATTCAATTTAATTGGGTGGGAATTATTTATATTAGACATATATTGAGGAGGTTTATAGTTCGTAACAAGAAGAAAAATCAGGTTAGTATTAACTGAAGTATTTATTTGGTAATATCCCTGTTGACAATACATGACCTGAGTAAATTTTTCTCACACTTCAAAGAGTTAAAAAAAAAAGAAGAGAGCAAGTGAGACATATCTAGAATAAAATTATGCCCTTTTTTGAAGCCATCTAAGTATTTCACCTGAAACCAGGGATACAATTATAAAGGTGCTTCAGCACTGCTCAAGAGAATGTCCTTAGTTCTGCTATCACACCAGTTTTCTTCCAAAAAAATAAATGAATTGATATAGAAAGGATTACTTTTTAGTTACATGAATTTCACTCTTGCCAAGCCTAGTTTTACAATAAATAATTTCAGAGGAAGTCCTTCCATCACCCTGCAAGCCTCAAGAATTGTGCTCTACCACAGCCATCGCTGCACTGCCGCACATGGGAGAGAAAAAAAATGTAAGCAGTGCAACACATCACATACTTGCAGCAACTGCACTATGACTTCAGCACAGGTGGTGAAGCCAGACCACCTCCTGGCAGAGCCAATTCCTTCCTCTCCCACAAACGATTCATCTTTCCATTTCCCCATCATTAAAACATTAAGTGTTCTACAACCTTGAAAGGGGCGTTATGCATTACCATGTGCATAGGCAACAGGAGACTATAAAACATGAATTAAGTGTTTTCCTTTATAACTGATAATCCCCAATGAAATATCATTTTGAAAAATATCTGTACTGAGCCACTTTCTTCCAAGATTTTCTGAATAATTTTTCACAACACCCACATGAATCTAGAGATCTAAAATGTGACATTTGTAGTGATTACCCTAAAATCTGATCCAATTATACAGTCATTCATGCACAGACTAAGTTGTTGGAACTGTCTGGTATCTCGATAAGCATTCAACTTCTATTTGTAGAACTGATGAAGAACCATTACTGTATTGAGTCAAATCCTAAAGATTGCTTTTCACATGTTCTTTTTTTTTTTTTAAATGCATGAGTGAGTGATACCAGTCAATTTAACCAGAAGATTACTCTTGAGAATGACTCTTATCAGTAGATCTTGCCTGAATCCTCATTAATGAACTCATTTATTAGCCAGACAAAACTAAAACTTCAAGTGGATTTCTTGCAAGTATTTCAGGATTTGGTCATTAAAATATTCAAAATTTGTATCTTTTAATTATTTATTTGAAGAAAGCAACTATATTTAAGCACAATATACATAAGACCTCAACCACATTGTGGAAAACATTTTAAAGAGCGGATATATTTTGAAATGGCGTAATGAAAGATGCCTTGTAAACATGCATTTTTATGTGTATGAAGGTGTATTAAATCAGTGGTCTACAAAGGGGAGTGCACAACCAGATGGGATGCACAAGACAGTCCATTTGGGTACAGTAAGAAAATATTTTTTAATTCTGATAATAAATAAAAAAACCCCTTAAAATAGTGTCTATTCAATTTTTATCTCAACCCTTTTAAATTTTTGTATTAGTGTGTATTTTAAAAAGTAAACAGTATATTAGTACAATACCACACATACATAATTTATAAATAAATATACATTTATTGGGGGCACATTATTAAATTTTTTTTATCAATACAGATACATGATCAAATAAGTTTGGGGACCACTGTGATAAACTAAAACCATATTGAACAAATAACTTTGAAGTAAGGTGGAGGAAATTAGCACACTTTGCATCTGGACTGTCTAAAAGAATGTCTCTTTGTGCTATATTAATCCAATACACAGAGTACTACAATAAACAGGAAGAATACAACCAGAATATAAACATAAATTAAACCTAAAAGAATTACATTGACTTACATCTATATTTATCTTCCAGGTGTGCTTTACAAAGGGATACAACACCAGTTTTGAAAGATAGGACACGGATCCTTCCTGTTCGACCCCTAATGAAAAAAAACCACAAAACATAGGCTCATAATACGATCTGTTCATGTCATAATTTGTTTACTATAACAAAGTCTACCACAGCACCGTAGTTGTCATAAATGAAGCCCCACATAGAGCCATGTTGCACAGCACATATTGGCAGGTTATCAGAAAAGCTAGAAATTAAATATAAAAGATGGTTGCGATTGCACAGGCAGAGCTGACTTGGATTGTGCCACTGTATCAATTCAACCATAAACGGTCTCGTTTGGAAACAATTACTCATCTGCTTTTTTATGACAAAGTGAGAGTGAAGAGTCTTTACCCTACATTTATTTGGAAAAGGCTTCTCTATAAACTCTGCTATTCTCAGAAAAGAGGAGGTGCCTGACAGAATACAAAGCCATCCCTTACACCAAAGACAATATAACTCCACTTTAATTAGAAATGTGATGTAGCCATTGTTTTTTAGACAGTCTTAGCCTAGTGTCAGCAAGTCCTGCCCTGACTTGGAGTAGGCAATACAGAGCCAGGCCTTAAAGCAGCCTCCACCAACAGTGTGCAGTGACCGAGGGACTTGTGAGATGTCCAGGTGAATGGTGAAGCTTGCCTAGAAATTATAAGGCAAGCAGGCTGCAGATACACCACTAACAAGACAGCGTGGTTTCTCAGCTCCTCACAGCACTCAAACCTGTCCTGAGCAGGGCCAAAGGTCTTGTACACCTCCACATTATTCCCCATGCTGCCTCCCATCAGCTTTCCCTTCACACTCGCCCCTGCTTCGTGATGTACCCGCTCTATTACTTGTGCTTTTTAACGTGACTGTGGTAAGAACATTCTCCTCTGCACTGCAGGTGATAGAACGACAAACCACATCTTCTCTCAGTTTATCTCAGTTTACTTCCAGCTGCTGACTTCCCCCAAGACTTTTACTTCTGATAGCATTTAAAATATATAATTCTACAACAACCGAAAACACAACAACACAGGAAGCTAATGCCTAAAAATGACTTTTTTGAAGCAGAGCCTTATCAAGTTTTGCAGCATAACCAGTAAGAACACAGCTGAAAAAGATAAATCATGTAAAGGCATACCATAGTCATGCATCGGGCTACCCTGTTCAGCAGAGATGCATGTTGCTTTTTAATCCTACAAAAGGGTTGTGGGAGCCAGAGGTGCTAATTTACCCACACATCTCCCCTGCAAATCCTATAGAAGGTGCAGACAGAAACTGGTGGACAAAACTGAATTTGGAATTTGCAACCTTTTACTAAAGAATCTTGCATTTTTAATAAAAAATAAACATTTGTTGTTTACCTGTGCTTTCCACACTCTGCTCCTCTTACTCCCCTGCCTCAAATCTCTTCCAAATTAATTATCATCTCTGCCCTAAGAAACTCCTCCTGATGAATACCAGGCTCATGCAAATTACACAGAAGAAGAATGTAGAATTATGATTTCCCTGCAAGGCATATTAAATTAAAACTTGTATGAATCAAGAGTTGTTCTGTTCACTCTCTTCCCAAGTCAAACCAATAATTTAGCATGCTACTGCAAATGAGCCTGAGTGACTGATCAATTAAAACAAATCTGAAATGTGTTGGATTTACAGAGCTGTTCCCATAATTAGATCACTCATTGACTGTGAATTTGATTAATATCTTCACAAATGACAGTTTTCAATTATAAGAAAAGTAAAGATTCAGTACATTTAATTAAATGTCTCCAGTATGGCTTTGCACTTCAGTTAATCTCTGCCTATTAAGTATACAATGAAAACTAAACACATCTAACCTCAAGGTCACCTCTCTTACCAGCGTAATTCAAACCTGAATTTTGGCAAAATAGCTACGAGCTTTCCTCACACAAAAAGCACCTCTCTGTTTCATTGTGTCCTGCAATATTCAGTTCCCTAGCATACCTAGGGAATTGCCTGGAGGCAGCCAATTACAATTTCTAATTTTGTACTTTCAGCACGTTGCAACATAAAGAAAACTAGACTGGACACGGCAAATCTAAACTGGACAGTCCAGCTTAGGAGCAGTCTGTGGAATGACATTTATTTCCCTCTCTGCCTCTAACATGGGTGATCTGGATTAACATCCCTAGCACATCTTTTTTTTGTTTTTTTGATAACTCGATATGTAATATATAACTTACATTTAAGGAAAACTGAGAAGTAGATGAGAGTTCTGTGGAAGCCAAAGCAGATTAAACCAGTAAAACCTGGCTCTTAAATGAATATAGCCCCATTTCCTACTACCAGTACACTACACAAAAACATAATGTAATCTGGGTAATCCATTTCACAGGATATTGCAGCTGTTGCAGAGGATGTTATAAGAAATCTGGCTTAGAGGAGGTGATTCTGCAGGAAAAGACGCTGTACAAATATGTGTTCTTTTTGGTAGGTGATAATTGAAACTGGTGTGATTAAGGGTGGATGGAAGAACAAGATTATGGTACTTCAGTTTAAAATGTTAATGGAAATTCAGTAACTGACCCATGTTCTTCCATTTCTATAAGCAAATGTTTATTCTGCACAGTAGTGAGCATGTCTGGCTGAAGGTGGGTGATAAAAACCTTAAAAACATAAATTAAGACTTCCAGTGACTTTTTTTTTCCCTAAATTCACCAAATACAAAAATAATGGTTTACTCTAGAATTAGCTTACAAATATGTGTTGGAATTTGTCTATGCATTATGAGCAACATTATTAACCCACTGACAGGAATACTCATACATTTTCTTAAGGCAAATTTATTCTGTTTTATTTATACTTATAAGTACATGTTTAAAAATTAAATTTTAGATTAAGTACTCCTCAAATTTTCTTACTGCTCATTACCCCTTTCTCCTTCCCCTTGTGCTGTTGGGAAAGCTCCTGAGCACCTCATGTTCAGAGCACCCATACATACGTGTCATAGACATTCAGCAGCCAGTTCAGGCACATGTCCACGCAGAGAGGAACATTGACCAGGTTATTGTGCTCTTGTTCCAGTCGATCATAAATGGTGGTCAAGCAGTTAATGATCTGCAGAATATCCATCGGCTGATCATTTTGTTTGAGGTTGTGCTGGTCCAAGGCATCACATGCAGCAGACAGACTCAGGAGATCCACTGTTAAAATAGTAAAAAAAAACCCAAACAACACAATGAAGATTGAATACAAGTAGTGGTTGTATTACCCCAAAAGTAAATAGAACTATTTGCTTGGCTTACACGTCTGGTGAGAGGGTATTTTATGTCCTCTAAAAGTCACATGCAAGACTTGTTTCAAGATTCCTACAGGTGCATTGTTTATTTGTCTGTGGTCTTAAGAGGGCAGTGTTTATAAATCTGGTTCATTTTTAGCTGTAAAGTATGTATTATGCTATTGGATCCTATGGAAATATTACACATACATTCTTACGTAATTAAAAATTACATATTTCATGTTTTAAGTTTCTACAGATAAGGCTAATATTTGACTACTGCATTCACCAAATGTGCTCTAAACACAGTACGTGTCAGAAGTTTTCCTGAGAAGTCTCATACATTTCTTACAGAAGTTTAACAATCTTAACCGAACGAAATGCCACAAGGAATATACAAACAAATCACAACTGAACTTCTATTAACCTCTCTGTTACTTTTCTTCTGAGGGAACAGGAGAAAATCAGGTTCTAGAAACATTAAATGATCTCTTTCTGTATTTGTTAATGAAATTTATCTGGGTTTAGTTATGCAGATTATTTACATTTATAAATACTTATCAGTCAATATACAACAGAGCTCTTTGTCCTTGACATTTTAAAACTTGATTTTCATTCCGCTTTAAGTTAGTTTTGTTTTGAAGTTCAGATGTCCGAAGCAAAACACAACTTTGCTTTCTCTGCTCTTAGTGTACGCAGACTAACATCAACAACAGCATCACATTTTGGAGGACACCAAATCAAAGAGTTATGGGATGTTGTCTTACAAAGTAAAACAGGTATAAGAACAAAAGACATCTGAAAAATGAGACTGTTGACACAGATCTTCCTGCTGCCATACGAAAACTCTTTGCAATTCCTTGCAGTGAATTTCCAGGGTGTGAGCAAAGCAGATACTAAAGCCCAGATGCTGTTAGTCCTGCTTATGCCATGAACAATCAAAAAGTGCAGGACGATTCAACATAACTCAAAGGAGTAGCATGTGGCTCAAAAGGAACTTCCCCAAATCATCCAGGAAATTCTTCACAAAACTGGGAAATGAACTGACCCAACTGCAACAGCAGTTTTCCTCTCATTGAAATAAAAATGTGCTTTATTGAGTCCTGCTAAGCAGCATTGCTTGGAAATGTGGAAATAATTAATTAGGAAAATAAATAAATTGCAGAGGATAAATACATAAACCCATACAGGGGTTTCTTTAGACCTTGATCCAGTGTAAAGGCATGTTTGCCAAATTCACACTCAAGTATCCTATTTTACCAAAGATGAAACTGACCCTTTGATGTTCTAGTGGAGATTAAAAATACTTTAGCTGCACAAGGGCTGCTTGGTAATGCTGCATGGACAGTACACTGGGTTTTCATAATTGCCAAGAAACATTCAGGAGTATAGACTGCACTGGAAATCAACAGAGACTTCTGCTGCCAATTCCCTTAAGCACTTCTGAAAAATATATCCTGTGGGCCTGACATAACCAGTGATAGAGTGAATAAGGAAAGCTTGGAATGCTATCCCCATTATTACACTAAGAAATTTAGCTTTGAAATCATGGGTTTGTGCAGGGTTTTAGTGGAATTCTACTTTTTTCACATTATCATATAGATATTTATTAAAAATCTTTTGGAATATTATATTTAAACTACTAGGATATAAAATACAGCTATTCTAAGGTTAATGTTATATCCCACAAGAGCATACTTAACCAGTCTTATTTCTAAGAGTCTCAGAAAGATGCTTTTCTTCTAATAATTTAATAGTCAAATTGGAAATAGAGCACTGCCTTCACAACACCTTTAACTCCAAGTTATAGGCTGAACTCAGTTCCTTTGAGAATATGAATCAATGGTAATTAAATGAACTCCTCAGGCATCTGAGTGGCAGCTTAATTACATATGCAGCTACTGCTAAACATGGGTCATTCCACTTCGTGAAAGCTTTTCTCACTAATAAACTTCTGAAAAGCCTTTTACCCTGCTCTTCATCAACTTCCTGTCCTGTTTTGAAGTTACTAACATGTGTTCATCTTATAACAAGCAAAAACTGCTTGCCACCATGCTCTCCTTCAGCGAACTCCTTTTTCTGGGAAAAAGAGTGGCTTTGGCCTTTGCCACATTAAGCTCTTCCTGAATCTTCCCCATGAAGATTAAAGAAATCTGGCTGGGATCCTCTCCTAGAAGGAGGAGCTGAATATTTATTTCCTAAAAGTGAATATGGGGGTCCCTATGGATGACAGGCTTTCAAAAGACAAGCCTCAATGGTCAGACACGTATCAAAGAGTTGTATATTCATCACCACTCAGTGATTTGCAAAGCTTTAATTGAAATAAATCATACCAC
>NW_009954442.1:2183650-2203252 GCF_000747805.2 Chaetura pelagica | reverse complement strand
TGATTCCAAAATATGTATGAGCAGTAGCTTCTAGCTTATTCTGAAATCTGAGCAATTTATATAAATATTCTTTGGTCTCTAAAGCGAGAGACAAAACCTCACAATGTTTGTAACTAGATGCTAACCTGTGGCCAGACTGCAGGAAAAGTATAAAAGATGACCCAGAATACCCAGCCAATGGAGGGACAGGAGTGACAATTAACAGGCAAGAGAAAGTACATCGTTGAGGTCACATACTGAACTTAGTGAAAACCCAGCATATGGCTCGTGATAGAAAGTATTACTGATGCTCCCAGAATGTAAGATCACCTCCTCTGCAACCTGCTGCTGTTGGCCAATACCTTAAAAAAAATACATTTAATCTAGCCTGCATAAAATTAAAGGAAAAAGCATCCTAACAGAAGTTCTTGAATGCTTTCTTTTGCTGCATCTCCAAGAAGTTTGTGAATTCATCCCATTTTACTGACATCACAATGTTCAGATGTGGTTTGTGCCTGAAGATCAGATCTTTTAAAAGTAGTAAAACAAGAAATTCAACATGCTTTGATGGGACTATCAAAGGAAACCATACCTTTAAACAAGTTGCAATAGTTACACCTAGCATGCCCACAGTAATTGTGAAGGCAGGGATGATAGAGCCATACACTAGACTCTTCTAAGGTAACAAAAATACACAAGCATTTATTTGTTAAGAATTAAAATTTTCCATATTCTTCTTTAGGTGTCTTAATGTTCAGTGGACTGACTTAGAAACTGAAAAGTTTATGTACAGTTTATTTTTTAAATTGTTTCTATTCTTGCCACTGATAAACAGACTGTACCTTCACTTTTGCAGACCTACTCTGCTCACATTTAGAGTGCTATTCAGCAGACAAAACTGCTCTGCCTTCTTTAATGAAGTTTCCAGAAAATAATGTATATACACATAACAATTTAAACTCCTGCAATTTTAAAACTGAAATAAAAAATTACAAGATTAACACAAGTGAAATTTAGGGATTTTTGCCCATGCAAAGGAGCCCTGAAATCCAGCACTGTGCTCTATTTCTACTAGTGCCAAACTGCAGAAAAAGAATTTTGTAATGAGTTGAGGTTTTTAAAAAGAAAATCTAATTAAACTGAGTTCACAAGTGACACTGAAATTATGGAATACACAAATACAATCACAGTGTCTCCAAGCAAAAAAATATCTCTAAGAACAAAGACTGCTAACCGAATTCCTTAAATACTTCTCCTTACATACAAGTATGAAGAATGTGCTAAAGTAATCAGTGTAAGCGCCACTGCATGTCTCTGAAAACATCCATTCTCAGAAAATCTACCTAAGCGTAACCTTGAGAAATGAACTGACCTCAGTACATAACTACAATCCCACACTGTAAAGTCCAAGAACTATTCAGTGACAAGAACTGTGGATACAGATGAAACAGGATGTAAAGTTTTGTACTTTCAGCCATACTAACAAGTTACAAGTTACACTTTTGCAGCGCTAGCTAGAGAAATCTGCAATTCCAAAAACTTTAGTTCCTTACTTCAATGATTCACTGGTTATTAATACTTTTCACTGCATATCAGTCTAGTTTCTTTACCTTTATACAATGAGTGTGGCAGGAGTGCTGTGGCAAGGAAAAATGCTTGTATTTGTGATCATCATAATTCATTCTTTGTCACTGCATTCATTATGTTACAAGAGTTGTCACTTACTGATGTGTTTTTCCCCCTTTTTTTTCCTTTTTCAATTTTTTTACACATTCAGAAATTAGGTCTATTCATTAGTAACATTCACCCATGCTTATAAGCCTCAAAGTAAACACGCTCAAAAACAACAAGGTTTTGCACAGTTCCAGAAAGCATGTGAGTACAAATCCAAACTCGAGATAAATCAACAGTTGAGACATTTGCAACTGTGTAAGAAATTTAACCCTGTAATTAAGTGCCAAACAGTGAATGTTAAATATTTTCATAACCCTCTAAATTGTACTGCCTAATAAACTGCTTGCTTTGGCAACCAACTGCCCTACCAAGAAAACCAGGATTGATTTATTTAGCTATCAGGTTACCAAAAGCTGAAGAGGAAACGTAACTCCATTGACAGGTAGAATACCATACACCAGTTGAGAGAATGAAAATGTTACAACATGCACATCACTAATGCATAGCTGATGAGAGACTTCTGAACATAACCAAAAGCTGAGGAAAAATGAAGCTAAATATATATTTTGATCACCTCATTTAACAGCAACAACCCCTCGGGGTTCAAGATTCAATTTAACAAAATACTAGCAACTCCAGCTCTGCAGTGATCATTTCACCCAAACTCCCAACTGCTCCTAACCCACTGAAAGCTCCTTTGGTCTTCGGCTGTCAAGCTGTGGCTGACACAGGACATGGCTCCAGAAACAAGCATAGTGAAAATACCCAGCTGAAAAAAAAGTGTGAAGACAAGAAATACACAGGGCACATCGGCTTTATTTCTGACCCGTTGCTCTGTCTTAGGACAGATCTGAAGACCATCCAGCACTTTAGTTTCCTAAAATGGGAAAACTGGTGACAGCACAAGACCCTTCACAGGAAAGTCTTCCAGGTAAAGCTGGAGATATGTGTGGGAGTGTTCTTCTGCTTCTAGAGGTTGCAAATAAACTTATGTGTTGGTCATAAAGTGCTCCCGGCAGCAGGTGAAGCACAGGCACATACTTACAGCAGAGAGCTTTTTGCAGTCTGCGGAGTTTCATGGCAGTCCTGTATGCCGAGAACCTGACATTGTTCAGGTCAGCTGTAGGGAGAGAAATATTAAAATAAAAGATCAGCTTTATGCCTTAGAAATTATCAGACTCAGAGACATTAAGTTGGACTAGTAGATTATACTCATTGGTTAAAAGAACATAGAGAAACAAAAGTATGTTAGAAACTCTACTTCACTAGCAAAAGTCCTCAAACCTGGACAATCAATCATCCAAAATTAAAACACTAAGTCCTAAAGTGTTACTTCCTTTCCTTCAAAGGGGCTGAAGTTAAGAGCACTTGAAAGGACAATATTCGTAACTGCTGCAGTGTTGTCTGAAAATACTGCAGCATTTCACACCGCAGGCACTGCGAGAGGTAAGAACCTGAAACTTCTCCCCCTCTGCCCAGTGCAGCAGTCAGGCTGTGTGCAGGTAGCCCCCAAAAAAGAGCCCCTGGGAAAAAGCAGGTGACTCTCAGCTACTGCTAAGAAAGAACCCAGCAACTTCAGAAAAAACACAATGAAACTTTTGTGCTTTCTATCCATGCAGATCCCAGACTTGCTCCATGATGTAAAGCCTTCCTGATGAGAAGCCAGCTCACCCAGTAAGGTGAGTTCCCAGATTCCCATCTCTGAAATGGCAGCAGGCCAGTGGGCTCCAGCAGAATGGGAAAGGGACCTGGCCAGGAACAAGCACTTGCAAGGCTCAGTCCCAGTTACTTGAACATTACTCAAGTGCAGCAATGGTCCATAATCTAAGAAGTGAACACTAGGTAACACTGAAAATAAAGCAGGCATTACCTTGGACCAAATCTGGCCAGGAAACTGCATATGCATCTCTCTTCCATGAAACCAGACTGAGGAAGATGTGCTTGTCCCTGGCTGTGCTGAGGGTAGCCTTCAGCAAACCCCATTTACAACATAAATGAAGATAAAATTCACCAAAATAGAGGCTGAAACTAGTGTGGCTGAATTTCTGCCATCAGTACCAGTAAGTAACTCATAATTTGCAACTAGATTTGGCATATCAAGACTACAGTGCAAATACACTACTGCTTGCATTATTCAGAATCAAAACTCAGGATGCAGAAACAAGCACACAACTCTGGCAAAGGGCTTTTGAGTACATCAACAGATACCTAAAGCTAACTGTGCAGCTTCAAACTTGTACCTTCCTCAAAGACAACCCAGGGAGACCATCAAGGTTGCTGTCCTGGGAGCATGTCCACACACAGATGCTGTTTCCCAAGTGGTGTTGTCAGCTCCTCTTGGGAATGCTACAGGGAAGCTGAACTGGACACAGCAGCCCAGCTTCCAGTTGAGGAGTGGCAGAGGGCACGTTTGTGTGCTACAGCCCCACAATCCCCACTGCTGCAAAACCAGACTGCTGCTGGTCCTGCCATCTACCCAACTAATTTCTGGGCACTCCTCCGCTTTTAAGCAGTTTAGGGACCATTCCCAACAGATTATCTGGCATCTTGTAAAGCAAGGGTTTCCTAGCAGAGAAATGGACTGTTTGTGCCAGTCAGTTTCAGCTCCTGGCAACACTGCTGAATGCATTTACTGATGAAACCCATGGGGCCTAACGTGTTAAAGATGGGAAAGTGTTTTTGTATTTACATACAAAAAGAACACTAAACAAAATATATGCTAGCTCAGAATAAAGGTCTGTTTAGCCCAATAAGCTGCCTCTAAGCTTGGTAGAGTTCTAGAGGAAGAATATGATGAAAACCAGGGCAAATACAAAAACAGTTATTTGCTGGCATATGCACTGAGCTGCTATAAAGCTGTTTGTAATGTGGTAGCTTGGCTCTAACTATCCCAACATCATTTACAATGCTGTACAGGTATAGGTAGCAAAGGGAATATAGTCTCAATTACATTAATTTTAATTAAGCTGTTATGAATGAGTAATTTGAGGTTTAATAATTCAGTAGTTTTGTATTCCTTAATAAAAGCTGTGGAACATTTCTAAAACATCTTACAGCAGAAGGTGACGTTTTTGGCATTGTATAGAATTCCTTTTTCTTTGTACAGTTCTATACACCTTTTTAATGGTCAGTTCTCTTGTGTATTGTTCCTGCCAGCTCAGTCTCTCACAATAATCCTGACAGATCCAGGATTCTTAATGTGGTGTGGAATACGGTGACCAATTTCAATAAAGCAACTTAATTTGTCTTGAAAAGAAGTGAATAAAGCTGTCCCTCATAAACACAATGTAACTTCAGTTACATTTTGTACCCTTGTAAATCTGCACTTGTATTTTGGAAAAGAAAACATACTAGAGCATTTGATAAAATGAAGAAGCCTTCCCTAAATTTTCCCGAAGTATTCAGAAAAATGCTTTTATTTATTATTCACATTTTAAGACATACCAGTAAATATATATGCATATTTCAGGCCTAGATCAGGGCAGAAAGTTCAATCTATGAAAACACCCCGAGAATGCTGTAGTTTACATCTATTCTCCTCTGTATGTAATACACACTGAATTTATTATCAACCTTAACGACGTAACTGCCAAGAAAAACCTGCTGTAAATGCTCAACAAGCAATGTCAGGAGCTAGTTTCAGAGCTCTCATCTCAGGTTTTGGGAAAGTAGCAGCAATGCCATTTTTTGGCTCTGCGTGCTGAGGCCAAGTGTGGCTGTCTCACACCTCTGCTCCCACCTTCCACCCTGTGATTTGTACCAACACAGGTCCAGTTACTGTCCTGTTGCCAACTGCTCACCCCTCGTCTTCCTTATGCCACCACCTCCATGTTCCTGCATCTTACCTGGTGGTGACGGTGATCTGAGGTCACTAGAACTTAATGATCTTCCCCTCTCTACTCCTGTGACACTGTAGCTACTGTCTTTCTTCCCCTGGAGCTACTGCTGGAACAAATGCATTGCTCTGTGGAGCAAGAAGGGGAGCCCAGACCTCTCCTAATTGGGTTAAAAATATTTCCTGTCCTGGTATATGACCCTATTTAAATGAACCAGTGAACGTAAGATTGTCAGGGAATGAGACTCAGCCACTAGGCTTGGGAGCACTGGAGGTAACCTTACCATGAACAGCAAGGGAGGAGACTCGGAGCAAGGCTCCATGAGGTGCTGCCTGGCCAGGCAAGCCAGCCGTGACCGCTGGGAACATGCAGAGGAGTGAGGGAGGAGGCTCCAACAGCAGCAGCCTTATGAGGGGCTATTTGGAATCACCAGTAGTTCCTCCTTTCCTGTAAGTTTATTCTGCTTCCTGGGACCAGAGGGGAAAAATCTGATGCCTTCTCCATGCTTAAACAGCCCCCTAAGAGAGCGAGAGCCTACGGAACCTTGACTCCAGAGCTTATCATCTCTGAGCAGGTTGGACAGCTCAGTATTACCACATCTGCCCTTACCTCCCACTCGTAGAAATCAGCCACCATCTCACCCTATGAATGTGGTGGTCAGCGGACTTAGAAGCTCTTGGAGTTTATCAGACTTTTGCAGATCATTTAATGATACTTCCAAGTCCTCATTCAGAAGGTAACTTTCAAACTTTGATCAAAAACTGTAAATGCTCAAAAGCATAATCTGTTTATGGTCTGAAATACTGATATAGCGGAAGAGGTAACCTGGTTCTTGAAAAGGAACAGACTGAGGTAAAGATCACTTGGGAGTATTTGGTGACACTCATTTACATCCCAGAGCAAGGAGAATTCATAGTTCTCCCATCACTCAGCCACGAACCACCTCTCTGTGCAAGGGAGCATAAGTGCTTCTATGGGAGATTTAATATTGCCTCATGGAAGATCCGTAAGACAGTGCAGGTGCTTACTGCTGATGCCTTCAGAGTAACAACAATTCCCACAAGCAAAGCAGTAAGATATCTTCATGATCAAATTAAGCTTCTGCCACAGCCCTCCCACTGTCATGGTGAAAGGAGTTCTAAGTGCTAAACCATCAGAAACGAGGTAATCTCCTTTTGCTGCTTTCTTCTTTTCATTATAGACACAAGCCCCTCCCTTTGCTTCACAGCAACTAATGCAGTGGGGAAAAGGTTATCTAGAGAGTTATTTCCTCCATGTCCATCATGTGCCTATAACACATGAATATGCTCATGTTCATACAATTATGTTAATTTGTATTAACATGAATAACACTGAACAAGAACTCTTACTACCCATGAAGCTTTAATGAAGAGTACTTCAGTCTGCTCACAGGAAGAACTCGAGTCAATGGAAAGATGATCAGATAATTAAATTATAACCTTTTCTGCATAATTCTGCATGTTGAGAGAAATAATAAAACATAAAGGCTGTGTTCTTTGTCAAAAGAGCAAAGACAGCCTCATTGACATATTTTCCAATGTTGTATTTCTACAGTATTGTAGAAACAACTATAATTACCCAAAGCAGATTCTTTTGCTAGTGAATAATCAGGTAAACACATCCACTCATTTCAGAAGTGGTCAGTGATTTGTATCAACAATTTTAGCAACCTGCTGGAATGTCTCACTGACAACTGACACAATAACAACAAATATGATGTTGTAATTTATTTTTTTTTAAATCTTCCCATGTTAAATTCCAGATTTTACACTGGAATATTAATATTATTTTAAGAGGAAAAACCAGTTCTCATATTCTTGAGTCTTATTACACAAAGTTAGTTGGCAAGCAACTAAAAGCAATTAAAAATGAAAGAAAAACGATAACTTTTTAAAAGAAAATATTCAGCATCCAGTATGGGAGGACTTTTGTTTTTATTCTTAAATAGTTACATCTGAACTCAGACAACAGGTTTTAAGTGAGGTCCTATAACTGAGTTGCTTTCCATGGTCGTCTTACACAGACTAACTCCACCTTACAGTTGCTACAGTTGCTAAGAGTGCTAAATGACTGAGATTTAATTTGGTAATGTGCATTAGTAGTGTAGTAATTAGTAATGTACTGTATGAGAGACTAGTCTCACCGACTGTTTAAAGTCTCCAGGACAGGCCAGACTACCTCCTGTCAAAGGTTGGTAATTTAATTTGTCTCACACACAGTGTAATCTGAGGGCATCTCAAGAAATCCTTTCTACCTGGACACTGCTTGTTTATATTATTGTATTATAACAATTTCTTCTTAATTAATGAGGTAAAAGTCAGGCATTACACTCTATTTTATGGGCAGAATTTTTATCACTGCCTGACACCATCAAGCTGAAAAGAACAGCTTATATGCTTCAGGTGGTAACTATCTCAAGAGTAAAATTTGGCAAGCTAACAACTAACATTGAAAGATTTTAGATCTCATTAGGTCAAATCCTCATCTTTTTTTGATAAAATGCACAAAGTTCATTATTTTGGTTTTGGTTGTTTTGGCTTTTTTCACTCTTACTTATTTGCATGGAAAAAAAAAATGTGAACCCACAGCTATACACTTCAAAACCTGGAAGTCCTACTCAACCACAGCTTGCAGCATGGTCATACAGCTGTTCATAAACACACTGCCTGCAGTGGATGAGCTGTTTTAGGAATTACATGTCACTGTTGTCTCTGACAATGCCTGCCTAACCAAGGTTAAAAACTGTTGACTGTACAGTCCTGAATACACCATAATTCCACTACCAACCACTAAGCTTTCATGTTTCATCAGACATTAACAGCACTCTTGACTTTTCAAGAAGCTTCATCTCACATTGATTCAACAGAGCTGTGATGCCCTGACCAGCTGATAAGAATGCTGTGCTTCTGCTGCTGCCCAAACCCCATATATAAATCTTCTAATGATGCCCTACAGTGACATATAGTGCCACTTTAGGAACTGTAATTTAAAAATGCAAATGAGACAAACGCACAAAGGAAAGAAATGAATCAAGTAACACTGCTTAGTATCAGTTGAGTCTCAGCCATTGACTCTTTTATTATAACAATAATTAATGCTATCATCTCCATTGCTTTGAGAATAACTAACAGCAAAAGGTGTTATTTACATACAGACACACAGCTTAACCACTCTCCATGAAACAATATGGTACACTGTACTAGATCTGTCCCACTGAGTAAAAAATAGTTAATAGCGTTTCTGCAAATTACTAAGTGGGAGGCACCCAGGGAACCAAAATGCTACTGAGTGCATCTAGATGAAGTGGATGAAGACCACAAGATGTGCCAGTATCCCAATAACTGGACCAACTGACTTTACCTTTTGGAATTTAGTTTTAGCATGCAATGGCTTTTCTTCAGCCTGCAAACCCCAAAATGTAAGAAAGCATATGATGTATACCTTAGTTATACCACACTATGGGGTTCAGATGTGAGTATTTTGCAGTCAGAAAGGTCAGAAATCCTTCCTGTATGCTAGATGAGAAGTAGTCATAATCCAAATAAATAATAATCAACTTCAAAAATAATGATGAAAATTTTGCAAACCAAGAGTGCAATACCCATGACTAAAATGTTCCCATACTTGTCATGTATTCCATAACAGAACATTACTTTGCTCTCTGTAATTACCCTCATTCACTGCCAATATGCCTACTGCTTCACTTTCAAGGGATCCAAGATTAACTTCTACCACCTAAATTTCATTTTGCTGCCATAGTTAAGTTTATTGCCTGTTAGGTGAATTCCTACAGAGGATGCAATCAAGCATTGTTATAAAGATGAGCTACTGTGGGGCTGACTACTATCCAAGGTTGACAGAGCCCAACCAATCCTGTTTTCTGAAATGAGAAGTTTTATTATTCAGATTGTAGTTAGCATGAAAAGGACATCAGTGATTAAGCAACCTTTAAAGAAAGACCATTTGTATTGTCTCAATGAACTTCAGTAGAAATCAAATGATTGATATAAGCAATAGGCACATATTTTACTAATACAAACACGGAAAACAGCTAGTTGAATATGAAAAAACCTCATATTCAATACATGGTTTAGTAGTTTGTTAGAAAAACTATTATGACAGAAAGGGGCACTTTAGCCACCTCAGGCAGCATTTTAGACGGACTAATCAAATTATACAAACAAAAAATGATAAAGTTTGTAAGAGGGCTGGTAAAAGAACAGTGTAAAAAACTGTATCTGCTGCAGGGGAACTGCTTTGGACAGAAAAGCAGCTGGAGCAGTTCTTGGTAGTTTGAAGAACTGCAGAGAGAAGTTAGACTACAATGATTTTGTTCATAACGGTGTAAATACATACTGAGGGATGTTTATCAGTCTCTGAACTGTTGAGACTCACAAGACACTGATTTTTACTCCCTTTCTTATTTTAGCATATGGGTTTTTTCTGTGTTCTTAAGTTTATATAATTAGCCAAACTATCAACATCTACTAGATACACTGAATGATACAGCCAAGGTGTTTGTTGCAACTACCAGTTGCCATTTTGACTTGAACAACAACTAAGCCATTTAATAACAACAGCCTATTATGTACCTTTAAGTAGTTGTAACTTTGAATGAAGAGTGAAAATTGCCCAACTTGAGTAAGGAATGGATGCTTCATTAAAATCGATAAAATTGCTATGTTGTTTAAATAATAAAGAGCTGTCCAGAGCAAGCACTTCTGTATCATAATAGGAAAAGCTACTGTCAAAAGAACCAGTTAGAAATTTCTGATACACATATTACATTTCAAATAAAATATTTTACTGTTTTTACTAGTATCTTTACAACTGGCCATGTTTCAACAGGTGAGCTCAAAAAGAATTTGAGAGTACTCCCTTCATGGGCAGGTTATTTTATAATTTCTTCCCATAGGTTCCTTCTGCTTTTGCTGATGCAGTCCCTACTGAAAACAGGACAATGCACTTCCTAAACTGACAATCTGATCAGGTACAAAAACATATGCAGCAAGTTCCAACTGCTTTGGTACTGAAAAAAATGCTCCTGAGCAATGTAGCTTCATGTTTATAAACATCCTCTCTAAAGACAGAAAGCTGACGCAGTAAGTTTGAAATTAATCAATTTTGGCAAAATGTAATTCAGCAATTTGTAGGTGTGTGAATTGGATACATGAAGAATAAAACTAGTATTACTCCTTGTTCTTACAGAAGTCTCTTGTGTCTCAAAGACATAGGCAGATTAGGAACATTACCTTGTGTCAGGTTGCATCTTCCTCATTCATTTAAAAAACCTAAGCTTTCACTAATTTGTAAGAATTTAAATTAGACATAAGGATACCTCAGGAAATTATGATATACTGGCATGTATAGACAACTACATCACATAGCTCAATTATTCCCTACAGGCTAAGTGTAAGAATTGGAAAACTGAAATGAAAACTCTTGACAGCACTGATGTACTTGGTCTCACATTTTTGCATTTGCCTTTCATGTTTTCTACTAGATTTCTAAAATGCATGCATACTAAGCTCTGTACTAGCTTCTTCATATGACTGAGAAGCAAAATCCAGATCTTAATGTGGGGAAAAATAATAGGATCTAATGATTATGCAAGATATTATTAAAGTTGATTTTGTATTACCAGATAAAATATTACTAAACAGTCTGAAAAGACTTCAAACATGCCATTACTACCGTTTTGACCTGAGGCAAAGCAAAGTACTGAAAATACATCAAGAGTTCTGTTCAAGACTAAACGGGTTATGCTTGCACTAAGCAACTTGTATGAAAGTTGGGTAATGATGAATATACCCAATTAAAAAAATAAATTTGGTAGGTTATTCAGCAGCACTGTTATTGAAGCTTTACCCCATGTGGCAGTGCATAATCGCCTTGTCTAATCTGTTTTGCACAAATATATGAAAACCTAAGTTTACTAACAAAAATACACATCAGGGTCACTTCCATATTAATGAGCAGTTAGTCTCAACCCTGAAAGAAATGAAAATAGCCAGAAAAGGACTGCAATTTTGGACAATCCTTGCTGCTGAAAAGGAAAAAAGCAGGATTTTATATGAAAAAGAAACAAAATCTGTCTAAAATTGTTTCTTCTTTATGCAGTGAGAAATGAGGGTATCTTAGACTCTTGACATTTGGGTGATTCTCACAGTGATAAAACTCAGTTAAACTAAATGCAAACTGATTTCAGCAGTCACCTATCTTTTTAACTGTTGACCTGAACCCATCAGGATGCTTTTCTCCCTTACATATAGATACCTCTTTACTTTTTGATATTCAAGAGTGCTCTAGCTGAAACAGGGAAATATCAGAAGAAAAGCAGCTGCTACGTGACTTTAGGTCTGACCAAGAACAGTATCAGAAATATCCTGCAATCCCTGGATCAAAGAAGACCACAGAGTCAGAGTGCGGTTCAAGTAATAAGCAACTATTTGAAGATCTACCTGTACTAAAGGGATGTCTGCATGTGCAATTACTATTTGTCCTGAATCTTTTAAAACACTCACTATTAAGAGCAGAAATATAAAGGAGACAAACAAGGCAATACATTATAATTAAATGGCAAGTCAATACTTGTCTGCTTTTGGTTAACCTGAACTTACACTTCTTACATGCTTTTGTGACATACAGAGCTGTATTCTGGTTAATTTTTAAACAAATTGCTGCCATAGAGCTAATGCTATAAAGAAAAAATCTTCACACTGTTTCATTCCATTTTATCATATCACTTCTCTAAAATACTTTTGGGATGCCTTTAACTGCAGAGCATTGTAGCGATATCAGAGTTATCTTGAAATAGTTTATCCTGGCATAATTAGACTGTTTTCAGCAGCTAAACTAGAGTTTAGCATGAGATAATTTCACCTATTTTTCACCATGGCAAATCATTCTGCATTGAATACTAGATTTTGACTGCCCTAGTGCTCAGGCTGGCTTGTTTAAAGCCAGTTTGTGTGTGCTGTACAGATATAACCATCTTGATGAATGCAGCATATTCACTGATATTTCTTTTACAGAAATAGCTTAGTTTTTATTATATCATCCATTATATATTAACAGAACCATTAAAAGTAAAGAGTTAGCTATTAAATGGTCTGTCAAGCAGCCTATACTAGAGCACGAATCGACCTGTTTTATCTTATAGATGTGCTTCTGTTAATAAAATCCAAAGCAGCTAAAAAATTAAAAAAAAAACCTCTACCAGAAAGGCTCATCTGAATGGGCATGAAATTTGGGTATGCAAAATGACATCATGACAGGAGCCATGCCTTCCAAGTATTGAAAGTGCTTTAAAAATAAAGCAGTGGTAACACAGTTTGGCAAATTGCTTCAATTGGCTTCCTACCATCCAAAAGTCAACATTAACAGCAGCTTGGTTTGATTTTTTCATCTGCCTTTTGTAAAGCAGATTAGTCAGTGAAAAGATTCAGGGTTGGTTTTTTTTTTTTAAATTTCTGTCCCAGTCTTTCACTAAGAGTTTGCAACAATGAACTCAAATTACTTTGTAAACCCAGTGCACATTCCAAATATGCTAACTGAAGTAGTATTTTTTCCACTGCATGTTTGAGATATGTTATTATGGCTTATGTATTTCTCTTGCAGAAAATTTTAACTTTGATAAAGGCACTGCCTCTTGCTTTCACTTTTCTTTTTTTTTTTTTTTCCTGCTACTTCTGGAAATCTCTGCCTTAAAAGTTATTTTGAACTGGTATAGGTGTCTTACCTAAAGACTGGTAAAGCTCAGTCATCTTGGGATGGTCCCAGCAGGTCGTTTGTGTCTCATGGCTGTAACACAAAACATAAAAGTTAGCAACGTAAAATTTCTCTCTCTGTTGCACAGCAAGTGATCCAGGTCGCACATCTGAGCTCGGTGTTTGACTACCACCAGCAGCCTGAGCAGCTCTGGCAGGGGTCTCAGCATGTCCCTCTTTCAACATGAGACATTAACTCAGAGTGCTTTCTTTAGGCAGGGGCTCAAGAAACAAAATTAAAATCAGTGCTAGTATTAAAAGAACAGCAAGTATTCAGATATGCCATAATATTTTGAGGAAATTTTAAGGACACACCAGCCAATTCTTGAAAAGCGTTTCATACAGACCCTTCTCCAGTTCCTCCAAACTTGGGGCCAGGTATTTATGAGGGCTTGTCCGATGATTGGCTTGCAACAGGGCTTACTGCAGAAAGCCTTAAGGGAAATCCTGACCAGATATTGAGATCCATGGAATTTTTGGCCTGCCTTACCCTATGTGATCTTTCCATTGTGGCACGTAGGAGCTACCCAATGCAGTGGCTGCAATAATTTCTTTCAAACATCTGCACTAAAATCCTCATGCAACATCTCACTGACCAACCATCAGCTTACACCACTTTTCAGGCCAAGGCATTGCACACCTCCTATTGATGGCCTCTTTTAGCCAAGACTATTGTTGTTCCTCTTGTCCCTTGGGTCTCCCAGGCCCTTTCCCCTGCCTTGGAGATCCTTGTGCAGTGTCAGGCAGCAGACCTGCTGGGAAGGCAGGGAAGAGCTGAAGTGGGATTATGAAACGCTACAAAATGACTAGAATGTAAATTGGACAGTGCCTGCATTGAGGCAAGCAGTCTTCATCTTTGCAACACAACATGCTGCCAAAAGACATGCAGCGTGAGAAAGCCAAAAAAGTGCTAGTGGGTGTAGTAGCAACTCATGCCTACCAAGGTTACTTAATTTATGTTGGGTTTTTGTGTTTGTTTTTTTTAATGAAAGCATGGCTAGTGTGATATTTCCGACCATGTAGAAAGCTTGAAAGAAAATCCTCCTGATCTATCCAGTAGCAAATAAAGTCACGCACACAATTCAGCTATGTTAAAAGAAAGCCACAAGTATTCTTAAAAAAAATTAAATCTGGAGGGTGTATCTAGCATGCTAGCAATGATGTTTACAACTTCTGTACTTAAGTGGACATCCTGGTTCCAACATGCACACATCATTCATGAGAAAATATGCAAGAGAGAGGGACATGATCCACAGTGTTGCAGAACCCCCGGAGCACACACCTTCCAACTCTGAGAGACTAAACCACAAGCCATCCAGCAGGGTAAACACACCTATACACCCAACTTTGCACTGGAAGACTGATGATACAGAAAGGTTGTCTTAGAGAGCAGTCCTTGAGCTCTCTTTTTGAGACAGCGATGTTCCCATGTCTACCTTTATAGTCCAAGAAGGAATAAAATTTCCAGTGAAGGGCTTCAACATCACCACTACGCAAGGAAATAAAAAATCATTACATGTTCTTAGTATAATTTAATCCTGGTCTTAAAAGACAGGCTATTTACTTAATCCACATGAATACTTTACTGGCCCAATAGCCTCTATATATTCAGTAGCTTACTGCATGTATTTCCTGATTTTGCTCTGTAACTGCAAGGAAGAATGGAAGGGATCAAAAGCAATAAACCTAAGGAAAAAATGCTCCCATAACGCTATCCTAGTTGAGCACAGAATTTTAAACAAGCTTTGTCTGATCAATCTCAGCATCCTCTCCCCTTTCTCATACCTGTGGTGGCTGAAGGCAATGAAAGAGGGAAGAGGACACTAGATGAGCAGTCTTGTTCTTAGCTGTGGTAAAAAAAAAAAGCTGTGCAAAGGGAGGTGGCTACAATCACACTCAAAAATCTGAGCCTAGTCTGTTTTTTAAATGCAGAAACTGGATAGCTTCAAGTGAAAACCTGCAGATCTGCGCCACCTGTACACAAGCTCCTGAATTTCCTACCACACTTGGTATGGAAAGATTCTACAGAGCACCAGCAGCTTTTACCATGCTCAGGTATTAAATGTATTTTTGAAGAAAAACAGAAACAGTTTAATTTACACAATGAATCCCTGAAGACTTGGCTACCAGAAGCTTCTGCTTATACAACTGCAGCCCGAAGGAAAAGATGAAGGAAGTGTACTTGTCGCAGGAGAATCCTGTAGTCAGAAATGCCACAATTCAGGTGAACCAACTGCAGACCCAAATAAATACTTAAATCTGCAGACCTATAGCACTGTTTGTTAGCACCCAATGTCAGTCTCAGATCGATAGTTTCCCAGGCGTGAGCCTGAATGCCCTGACTTGCTTCCTCACAGGCAGAGCAGCCAAAGAAGTGGGGGATATTTAAATAGCAACTGTACCATGGTTTGTATGCCAAATCATACAGTAAAAACAAGACAAAGGACTTAAGCACACAGTTACAAGAAACTTCTGAAAATCAGCTGCCTGACTTTCCCTATGAAATCAGTATGGCAGCCCCAGATTGTTCTATGGACAAACCAGATACATTCAGGCTCCACAGCTATCTGGTAGCCTTCAAAGGCACCGATTCCCCATTAAGAGCCTTCAAACACTTGGCAAAGGCAAATCTATATGGGACCATGGAATTCCATGCCTATGTTGAACAAAAGAACCAAAGTATCACCTTAGATATGGAAAGCTATTACACAGTTAATCACTAATCTAAAGTACATGGATGAGTACTTTATTGATTATTTATTTTCAATTTTATTGGTAAGACCAAACCATATATGTTAATTTAGTGTGTATGGCTTGAGTTTATGGCATTTACTAATCTTTCTGTAAATACATAACTGATTTTCCTAAGATCCTGTAAATAAAATTTCCATTGCCAAAGAAACACCGGACTCCCGATTGTTTTCATATATTTTTAATACCCCAAACCACTACTCGGTGTCCTTTTTCTTTCATGGTACAAGATTAATTACCTGGGAGATGTACATTTTATGAGAAATGATTTTAATCACTTCATCTGCAATAGATGAAGACTGAATTTGAAGGATAGGTGCACCTTCCCTCTTTACCACATTTAAGCTTAGTTGCAATTTAAGAAAAAATGCCCCTTTCCTTTAGACTATAAAACTCAAGTCAGTAGAGACCCTACATCTCACCCTGCAGTGACTACCCATGGGTCATAGTGCCCCACGCCTGGCTGGTACAGCCACCCTCAGCAACTAAGCAGAGACCATTCAACCCTGTACCCTGTACCAAACCCAGCGACGGACTCAAAAGCCGTCAGTATGCCTCTGCACTCTTGCGAGAAAAAGCAAGGGTTTTAAAGTGAACTGAAACTTGGTCTCCGTAATTTCTGTAGAGGTTGAGTGCCTGTACTGAGCCAGGGCAGATTCTGCTGGTACTTGACATGCAGAACACAAGAAGGCTGCAGTTACTGTGCTCCAGCTAAAAGGCGTTTGCATCTTAACTGAACATTTTCAGCTTGGAAAGTTATCAACAATTCTGCACAATAGGGCAGCTCCAGGAAAGGTTAGATTCCATCAAGGCTATTCTTCATAAGCTTCTTTGCCATTTTCAAAGGCCATTTAATTGTGAGCTTTGGAGTTGGACCGGTGGGGGAGGATTTGCATGTATGCCTTTATTGTGAACACCGTCTGAAGTGAAATGCCAGCTCAGCAGCTCCAGGCAGCCTCAACCACACTTGGGAATGCTGTAGCATCCTTAACAGATCTGCAGCAAAGCATTTGCCAGAGTTTCCAACTCCGGTGAACAAGGCCCTTTACAGCTTGCAAGTCAGAAAGACATAAAAAGTGTAGCCCAAGTCCTCTTGACTAGCAGCAGCTAAAGCAGGGTGAGAATATGTGCAGAAATAAGCACTCAAGATGTTTTACCAATGAACCACCAACATGAAAATGCATCAAACCACACAGCCAGTGGTTTTGCAATACTGCACATACTCAGAGGATACATTTTTCAATTTGGCTCTACATTTAGGTCAACTGAATTGATCACTAGCTTTTATATCATGCACATTTTGCAGCAAATAAAAATGGGCCCTGGTGGCATATTTTCCTCTTCTCACCTGACTTAAGCTGCAAAGGTGGAAAGGAAATTAAAACCAGGCCTGGAAAGGCGAAGAGCAGCAATGATTAATGGTGACACGTAGGCACTGGTGTGACTGACATGCTAATAAACACATTGATAATTCAGTGGGACAAAAGCAAAGTCTTCACTTAATACATTCTTCGGGAACTGCAGGACTACTTCATTAAAGCACTATTATATTAATTATATTATATTATATTTATTATATTATTTTTTCGTGGGGAATTCTGTCACACTATGCTTGTGTGAACTCCTCTGTTGCTGCCAACAGCAGAGATTTGTCTCTCATCTCTGTCAGCAGAGCCAGTAACACACAGGATTGAAAATCTGACATCAGGATGATATCCTAACTGACACACCTGCTGAATTGCAGTTCCCTTGTTATAACTTGATCAGTTTGGACAACATACAGTCCTTTTTCCTTTTATATTACTTCTGAGCAACAGCAGCAGCCGGAGGAGTGGAGAGAAACACTCCCCCTCACTCAAATTCCTGAACAAACTCTCCCCCCAAACATTCCTGCATAAACCACACAAAACATTCAGAAGTCTCGTAACTGTTCCTGATTGCACTCTTCCTCCCCCTCCCCCTCCTTTTTAAAAAATAATATATATCTAGTATTCAGTCCCATGTGTACTCACTGCTGGGCTCTAGAGACTAGACTTGTATGTTGCAACTGCAGAGTCCTTTTTAAAACTCTTACATCTCTCTTCATTAGTAACACCAGAGCCAGTCCTGCTGGGCTTGTCCCCTCACCCTCCATTAGAAAAAGTGACATGAACTATGATGCGCAAGTAGCAATAAATAAATAGCTGCACATGGTAACGAAAAAGACAAAGGCCTGAACTGACCCATTTTCAAACAACACAATTTGCAACACCTCTCACCTTTTGGCTTTAAGAAGAATGAAATGTTACTCCTACCACCTTACGACTGTTGTCAAAAAGCCAAAACAAACATGTTATGTTTGGATTTTACTGAACTCACCTAAATGCAATTGAAGCTATTTGTATGAATAGACTACTGCTCATTGAAAATCATAATAAAAGTTTTCAACAGTACATGACAGTGACTGCAAGAAAGACTTACTAGTTGTCTTTTTACAGCGTTTCATTAATTTCTCAGATAAAACATGGTGCGGCTATGGAAAGTATTAACGATGTAATAATGGTGGCACTCCTTTGTGCCTTACAAAGGACTACTGTTATAATCTGTAAATCTAGAGACCACTGATCTGTGCAAAGATTATTTCCGTTTAAACCAAGGATCAGGGTCTTTTTTTTTTTCAGCCGGATTAATGTGTTTTACTGGCTTTTGCGAAATGTATCAGACTGCTGAAGGCAGGCACTGATATATATTAAAGTTTCATGCCGATACTGGAAATGAATAGTAGGAGAAGGACAAATATCAACTGCCAACTACTGAATAGTAGCTTTTCTATCCCCTCGATGTTAAGCATTTATTTTGTACACTCAGTCACGGACAGAGACTCCTGCTCAGCGCGAAGGCTCAGCGAGCCGGCCCCCCCAGCTGTTACTCTCCCCTGATCTATTTGCTTTTCAAAGCCTACCCTCTGCACTTCTGCCAAAGCAATTTCACTGCAGGGTCTTGTCAAACCCAGTCTCAGTGATGGCCTCAAATAATTCCTTAGTGTTAAAAGGTCAAAGATCCTACATAAAACCACGTTTCTTGTTTCCTTAGCTCTGTACACATATGCCTGCAAAAACCAGTTCTCAGCCCAACTTCAGCTTAGGAGGAGGCCTGGCGATGCTGCGGGCGTCCCGGGCTGATAGGTGTTTTACTATAGCCATTAAAAGGTAATATAACGTACCACACATAACAATAAGAAACACAGCACTTCGAATGCAACAGCCCAGAGGGAATTCCCTCCCAGCTCCTTCTGCCTATTAACTTGAAAGATTATTTCTAAGCACAAAATTACTGGGAAAAGCAACGCAATTCTAAGCACGCCTGTTCTCAGTAATTCTATGCAAGTTCCCTCCTGACCCAAGTTACGGCACACGCTACGTGCTACACAGGTAACGCTGCACAGCACCGCGCTACCCCTGAAGCCCCGGGGAATAACGCAGAGACAATTCCCACCCTTTCGCCTCCCGCCCCCCTCTCCCGGGAGCGCTCCCCACCTCGGGCACACCCCGAGCTTCCCGCCCGGCGCCCCGGTCTCCCACCAGCCCGCTCCC
>NW_009954442.1:2178135-2183069 GCF_000747805.2 Chaetura pelagica | reverse complement strand
TGTGTGTGTGTGTGTGTGTGTGTGTGAGGGAGGTGTGGTGGGATTTCTTTGCGTCGCCGCGGGGGGACGGGCGCGCTCAGAGCCTGGCAGAGCCGTTCCCTTTCAGCGGGCTTGGGAAGGAAACTTAATTAAAAAATGCACCGAAGCCAGGACAGATTTGAAATGGGCTTTAACGTGGATTTTCGCTTCGCAGCTGTTAATGTCGGCGCTTAAAATAAATGCCGGGTTGTTTTGTTTGTGAGTGAAATCAGGTAATTTCATTTACCAGGGCTTGCCTTGGCCTCCCTGGGAAGAACGAGCTTCTCTCCTGGCATTTTCTGAGCAGAAGAGATAGTTCTGGTCATGCTGAGTAACTGTCGTAATGTTTCTTTGTATTACTTCCTACTTAATATTCAGTACACAAATAAAAGCTAACAATCCCCTTTTAGTGTCATCAGCATTTCAAATCAGTGTGGCCGGTTTGCTCTCATGCAACTTTTACATCTATGTCATTTATTCATTAAAGTAAGGCTGCATAGAGAACTGAGTCCGCTTTGTAGCTCAGTCGTTTCTCAAGCCTTACAAACTCTGCTTTCTTGGTAAGGCACCCAAAAATGGTGCCTTCCAAATGTAGAAAAAAGTCCCTGTTTTCACATGGGGAAGGTGCATGCCTAGAAGCATGGAAAAGTCATCTTCTCATGGTTTCTATACCACAGGTATATCCCAGAGACTGCTTTCCTATTCCATAGTTGTTTGTAAGTGCTGAACTTGGGGAGTTTTATCCTAGGTTATATCCTAATAAAAATCCTATTTTAAGACTCCCTTAAGTTTCCAGGTAGCTGGGTTAGGTAGCTTTTCAGGAAAAGTTCAACAAGCGGTTCAAGGAGAGCTCTCATGGCTTTAAGAACCCTTAAAAGCGTAAGATGCTCAAGGTTCAAGCCCTCAGCCCCCCAAATGCAGATGTAAAACCTAACGGAATTAAATGTTAAATTATTATAGTATTCTTACTTTATTTTAAAAGGTCTAATTCACAGTTTTTAGTTACCTGTTATCCACAACACTACCCCAAGAGAAAAAGAAGAAAGGATTCATTCTTGTGCAAACAGAAATTCCTATGTTAAAACTTAGACTCTGTGAGAATTTTCCGTTGACTTCAGTGGCCCTGGTCACCAGCTGTATCAGACAGCTTAGTACCAAGGTGAATGAACTGCCTGAAGGCTGTCACTTGTGTTACGTCAACAAGTTCATCTTTTCCCATCTTTAGTGAAGTTTCAAGAAGTGGGACATCTCTCTTTAAGGCCTTAAAATAGGATGTTTAGCAAATTACTTGGGAAAGTAGCCTCATGGCCTGTTACAAGGAGAGAGCAGTTGCCCTTTTAATACAAAGGCACTCGGTGTAGCCAGAAGCCTGCTGTTTCACACCAAAAGTGGTTTGTTTTCCTTCAAGAAGTATCTAGTACTGATCACATTCCTTCAGTTTTCACTGTTTCTGGAGGTTCCTGGTCTGCCTTAACAGAAGTTTGACACTGCTATTATTGCATTGGTCTTTTTTCCCATACAATAGTGCCAAGTAATACAAATTTAAAAACCAGTCTGAATTTCCCATACTTTGCATAATCTCCCTTCTCCTTGAGTTACAAGTAAAGCATTGTATTCAATTAGACTCACAGCAGGTGAAAACCCCAATTAGTGAATCCATTTTCTTGGCTTTTTTCCTCTACCTTACACCCACACATCACTTTTTCTTTTTTTTTTTTTTCCTTTTTTTTGACAATAAAGGGAACTCTGAGTCATTCCTCAATTGAAAAGCAAATTAACCCTTTGATCTCCCAAATCAAACTATTACCCACTCAAGAACATCCAAGGGAAAACAAGAATGTTGAAGGATTAAGGGATTAAGGCCCATTGACTTTATAATTTGATTTTATTAAAAAATTCTATTTAATGCAGTTCTGATTGTTGTCTCCAAATTCACAAAAACTTTTAGCTGTTTTGATTGAGCTCAAAATTACACGTGTGCTGTATAATGTATGAAAGTAATACCACTCTTATTTCAAATTGTTTTTAAACTAACCATAATTTATTATACAAATATATTCTGCTTGCAGTGTAAATGGTGACTGTCTTTGGCATTTGTAACTGAAACCAATCTTTATGCCATAAATAATTTTAAACCATTTGATAAAAGACAGACTTCCTCCAGTAGAAAACACAACAGGATTATAATGTAAACAGAATTTTAATTCCCTGTGGTGCTTTTCTTATCCAAGGGCTATTAAATCCATTTGTGCACTTACACAGAGATCTTAATCAGATGGAGAGCAGTGTTTATTTCTTTTATACGGTAGCCTTGTCCTGGACAATATCTAATCAAGGTGTCCCTCTATTTAACATTTAACACTACCAGGTGTTTAAGGGGAAATGAGGGACAGCTGGTCAGTATTCAAGGATCACCTTCTCCGTGTCCAGGAGCAAAGTATACCAACAAAGAGCAAGGCAGGAAAGAATGGTAGGAGACCTGCCCAGATGAGCAAGGAGCTCTTGGACACACTGTCACACAAAACCAAAACTTTACAAGGAGCGGAAGAAAGGTCAGCTACAATGGAGGGCATATAAGGAGGCTGTCTGAGCAGCAAGAGAACTGGACCTGAGCAAGGCCTTGGACACTGTCCTGCGTGACATCCTAGTCTTCAAGCTGGTAAATATATGTTTGATGGATGGACAGCTCGATGGATAAAGAACTGTCTTGATGGCCACATCCAGAGAGTGGCTGTCAATGGGTCCATGTCCAAGTGGAGGCCAGAGACAAGTGGAGTCCCTCAAGGATCAGTACTGGGACCAGTCTTGTTTAAAATGTTTATTGGCAACATAGATAGTGACATTGAGTGCACTCTCAGCAGGTTTGCCAACACCACCAAGCTGTGTGGGGCAGCTGATGCGCTGAAAGGGAGGGACACTATCCAGAGAGACCTTGACAGGCTGGAGAAGTGGGCCCATGCCAACCTCATGAAGTTCAAAAAAAACTAAGTGCAAGGTCCAGTGCACCTCAGTCAGGGCAATCCCAAGCACTAATATAGGCAGTATCTGGCTTGAGAGCAGCCCTGAAGAAAAGGACTTGGGGGTACTGGTGGATGAGAAGCTCGACATGAGCCATCAGTGTGCACTTGCAGCCCAAAGAGCCAATCATATCTAGGGCTGCATCAAGAGAGGTGTGGCCAGCAGGTCGAGGGAGGTGATTCTCCCCCTCTACTCCACTCTTGTGAGACCCCATCTGGAGTATTTTTGTCCAGTTCTGGGGCCCCTATTACAAGAATGATATGGAAATGCTGGAATGTGTCCAAAGAAGGGCCACGAGGATCATCAGAGGGCTGGAGCACCTTTCCTGTGAAGGCAGACTGAGAGAGTTCTTGTTATTCTGTCTGGAGGAGAAAAGCCTCCAAAGAGACCTTATTGTGGCCTTCCAGTATCTTAATGGAGCCTACAAGAAAGCTGGTGAGGAACTTTTTAGGATGTCAGGTAGTGGTAGGACGAGGGGGAATGGATCAAAACTAGAGGTGGGTAGATTCGGGTTAGACCTGAAAGAAGAAGTCTTCCTCATGAGGGTGGTTAGACAGTGAAACAGGTGGCCCAGAGAGGTGGTGGAAGCCTCATCCTTGGAAGTCTTCAAGGCCAGGCTGGATGGGGCTCTGAGTCACCTGATCTAGCAGGAGGTGTCCCAAAACTCTTTCAGGAAAAAAACAAACCATAAAAGATTAAGTGGATTTTCAGGTAGCATTGCTTGTCCAAATGGTTACTAGAATCTGTGTGTTTGAGAAGACTACTTTTTAAATTTCAGTATATTGTTCTCAGAATTTTGTCCCTTTTCTGTGGGGAAAGAGCCACAGCCATTAAAAATAATAACATGAAGAAAAAATATCTGATTCTTAAACAATATTGTTTTAATATAAATCTTCACAGGATTCATGAATGAGATGAGCATCACCAAACCATGTCACAGACAGATGTGGAAACCTGAACACAGAAATAGCTAGAGCCTTGCCTAAAACTGCTTAGTAGGGCAGACATGAAGTGGGTAAGTTTGCTAGTAAGTTTAGCACTTCATGAATTAGAAAAATAAGGAATAATTTTTTGGGGGGTTTACTGTCATTCAAAGTGGAGATACATTTTCCCATTAACTTGCTTCCACGGTTCCATGGAGTGTGCAGCTCTCCTTGTAAGTGTGGAGTAGTGGATTAACAGGCGCTTGCCTTGCATGTAAGAGGATGTTGTGGTGGCCTGTGTTGGACTGGTTACTCTGTTAGGGTGTTTGAGTGTATTTGTATTTGTCTTGATACAAATAAGAACTACGGATCACTTAGATGACATTTTCCTGCATCAGCTGTCTGAAATATGCTTCAAGAGCTGACACCTCCAGGAATTTTTTGGTACCTGTTAATAGCTCTCTCAGAAGAGCCAAGAAAAGAATGCTGGTTTTGATGCTGCTGGTTTGGGCTTCTTTTGTGGCTGTTTGCACATTACCACTGGAATCATATTAAAATGCTGTGAATGCAATGAAGAAAACAGTTTTGAAATTCTGCATTCATTTTCCCCAACATTGCACTCTAAGTTAAAGGCCTACTAAAACATTCATAGCTCTGTATGCTTATAATTAGTTATTTATACCAGGGGAGAGCTGGGGAAGGAGCACACCACTTTCCATCCAGAGGCAAACCCAATCTGTGTCCTCTGTGAAGGGAAATTAACAGGTGCTGCTTCTTACACAGGGCTTACTCTTCACACTGTAAAGCAGCTGTGTAACTGGCAAGTGGAGCTCATAAGAATTTGCTGGACATGTTTCATTGAGATGCTCTTGGAATAAGTAGAAATATTAATTTCCCCCCCCCCTCCCCCAATAAAACTAATTCTGCAGCAGATATTACAGAGCTTGCAGCAATTTAATGCTCAGCTTGGGAGGT
>NW_009954442.1:2139291-2178090 GCF_000747805.2 Chaetura pelagica | reverse complement strand
TGCAAAACAGCACAACCTCTGTGTTCCTTTGGGCTGTACCTGCTTTTACTACAATAAAGACCCCTGATTGAAACTGAAATCTTAGTCACCCTACAAGATGAGCATGATGGAGCCTCAGAAGCTGTCTGTGTGTGCCTTGCGTTGCACTGCATTGCTTGCTGTTGATAAAAGATGAATGACAGTGTGCCTGTCATTTTGAATATATTAGATATAGCTATTCATTTCATCCTGTCGCAATCATTGGAAGGCTAATTTGGAGAGGCTACATTTACTTTTTTAGCTGACAGTGACAATTTAGACACCCTGCAGTAGCAGAGTAGCAGAGTGTGTGTTCAGTCTTCTGCCAAGTGTATGACTCTGAAAAGAGGCGCAGAGTGAGAATGAGATTTAGTAAGATTACATGTGTCACTGGAAGCGGTGGATAGCGCATCCAGGTTCCACCAGTGTTAGGAGCTCTTCAGGTGAGCACCTGTAAATACTAAAAGATCTTTTCTCACTTTCATACCAAACCACAAGAAATAAAGAAAATAAAGAAAGGAATAAACCCTGCTCTTCCAGGATGGAGATGAACTGGAGTGCGCATAGTTCCAAGAATGGAAAGATCAAGAAGCATAAAGCTGTCAAAATGTTAGAAAACCAGAAGTATTAAAAAGCCCTCTGCAGTAAGACTTTTGGAAAGCTAACAAAAAAAACCCAAAACCAAACCAAAACAACCACAAAAACAAACAAACAAAAAGACTATTAAAAATACTTAAAATCTAACAGCAGAAAACTCCAGTAAAGCAGAATTGCTTGCTGATCTTTACAATGTACAGATAAGACTTGAAAAATAATAATTACGCAATAGTAAACTCTTGCTTTGAGGAATCTGTACTAACAAAATGAATAGTTATAATTTCAGGTAGTAAGGTTGAGAAAAACTACAGACTAATAAGGATAAATTAAGCAAAACAGTGAAGGCAATCTCTATTTCTTATTTCTCTTTGTGTGGCCAGTTAGAAATAAATTACTGTTTTGCCTCCTGAGGGATTAAAATAAGCAGGATTTCATAAACCCTTTAGCTCACTAACTCTCTGTTCACCTCAAAATCTTTATTTCCATGCATAAAATTATGTGTTGCAAATACAAAAACTGGCTTCCCAAATCACTGAATCACAAAATTGTCAGTGTTAGAAGTGACCTCTTAGAGATGATCTAGTCCAGCTCTCCCACTAAAGCAGGATCCCAGAGCACATTACTCAGGGCTGCATCCAGGAGGGTTTTGAATGCCTCCAATTAAGGAGATTCCACAGCCTCCCTGGGCAGCCTGTTCCAGTGCTTTGTCACCCTCACAGTAACAAAGTTTTTCCTTATGTTCAGGTAGAACTTCCTGTGTTCCAGCTTGTACTCCTAGCTCCTCATCCTGTCACCAGGCTCTACTGAAAAGAGTCTGGCTCCATCCTCCTTACACCCCTCCTTTAGCTACTCATAGACACTGGTAAGGTCTCTTCTCAGTCTTCTCCTTTCCAGGCTAAACGGTCCTAGCTCACAACTTTTCCTTGTAAGAAGGGTGCTCCAGTCCTCCAGTTATCTTCATTGCCCTCCACTGGACTCTCTCTGGTAGTTCCCTGTCTCTCTTGAACTGGGAAGCCCAAAATTGGACACAGAATTCCAGATGTGGCCTCATTAGCTTAGAATAGAGGGGGAGAATGAGGTCACTTGACCTATTGGCCACACTCTTCCCAAGATACCATTGGATTTCTTGGCCACAAGGGCACATTGCTGGCTCATGGTTATTGTCTACCAGGACTCTAGGATCCTTCTCCCCGGAGCTGCTCTCCAACAGGTCAAAACCTAACCTATATTGATGCATGGGGTTGTTCCTCTGCAGGTGCAGGACCTTATATTTTCCCTTGTTGAAAACCGTTAGATTCCTCTGTGCCCGACTCTCTAGCCTGTCCAGGTCACACTGAATGGCAGCACTGCCCTCTGGAGTGTCAGTCATTCCTTCCAGTTTTGTATCATCAATGAACTTGCTGAGGATACACTGGCCCCTCATCTAGGTCACTGATGAGTATGTTGAACAAGATGAGACCCAGCACTGACCCCTGGGGAGCACTAATGGCTACAGGCCTCCAACTCAACCCTGCACCACTGAACACAACCTTCTAAACTCAGTCACTCAACCAGTTTCTTAATGAGGATGTTATGGGAGACAGTGTCAAAAGCCTTGCTGAAGTCAAAGTAGATGACATCCACTCCCCTCCCCTCATCTAACCAGCCAGTTATTACATCATAGAAGGCTAGCAGATTGGTCAAGCATGATTTCCCCTTGGTGAATCCATGTTGACCATTCCCAATAACTTTCTTTTCTTTCATATACTTAGATGTGAAATCCAGAATGATTTGTTCCATCACCTTTCCAGGGACGGAGGTGAGACTAACAGGCCTGTAGTTTCCTGGGTCATCCTTCTTGCCCTTTTTGAAGACTGGAGTGACGTTGGCCTTCCTTCAGTCCTCAGACACCTCTCCTGTTCTCCATGACTTTCCAAAGATGATGTAGAGTGGCCTAGAAGAAAACCTGCCAGCTCTCTCAGCACTCATAGGTGCATCCCATCAGGGCCCATGAATTTATAGATCTACAGTTTGGCCAAGTGGTCTCTAATCTGGTCTTCCTCTTTAACTTCTCTGCTGTTTCCTATCAATATATAGATCTTAATAGCAAGGAAACCTGGGTCTTACAGTCCTACTTCACTCAGGGCCCAGAAAATCTGATGCTATCTACCAGTCACCAGGCATTCTTAGTTCCTACCAAGCAGCCCTCTCTTCCACATTAAAAGAGAAGGATGCCTGCCTTTTTTACTAATTTAATTTTTTGTTTCCATTCCATAAAATGTGTATTTCTGACACTAGCAAATCTTTTTTTATGACTAATATGACACAAATAGAATTCTTTTCTTTCATTTTCCTATGGAAATATAATCTAAAAGAGAAAGTACTGATTTAGGAAAAAAAGCCAGTCAGACCATGCTAGTAGATTACATACGGGGATGTTCCAATGATAGGGCTGCTCTTAGGTAGTAAAAGAGGACAAAGTAATCCATTGCATTTTATGACAGCTGTATGCAAGCAAGTTCCTCATAAGACCACTAGCTTGGCAAAGTTTGCTCCTTTGAATTAATATTTGGGGTTTTTTGGTATCTGTATTTTAGCAACAGATGCAAAGAACTCGTAGTTTTGGCTTGCTTTAAAAGATACTTTTAACCCGTCGTAACTACCATATTGTTTTCTCAACTACTATAATACACTATAGATGATATTATAACATGTAATTCTAACAACAAGAGGCCCTGCCTACTTTGTGTACATGTTAGGCTTTTCTGCCATCTTCCCAAATATGCCAAGGTGGTTGACCTTAGCAAATATAAGTTTGAGGTCTACTCATAGCCTTTTCCCTAGATTGGGTCACACAGAGCCCTGAGGTAAGAAAGAGATGGTTCTCCCCCATCCCGGTAAATCAAACTTGCATTGATTTAGTTTCAAAACTGGAGTCTTTAGCTTCTCTCAACACCCATGTGTAACATGAGCAAAGCTTAGCCTTCCTGCACAGCTTGATTACATTGCTCTGTCTTTCTAAATTTCTTATGTAAAGATCCAGAAATCAGAGGAAAGTGTAGCACTGCACTTGGGGAAGGATCCAGGCTAGCGAAGTTAATGGGAGGAGGGAGCAGCTAAACCCAACTAACCTCACCAGTAATTCCATCCAGGCTAACACCTTCATCTGATCCAGGCAACATTTCTCATGGTTTGTTTGCATATAAATGTACTTTCACATTAGGGTTGTGCAGCTGCTCCCAAAGTGAGGTCAGACTTGGTAACAGTAAGAAAAGAATTGTAGAAAGGACAGGTTTTTCAGGTAACATTTCTAACATCAAAGCTTTTCATTTAATTTCAAAACAATATTCTATGAAAAACTGCACTCTAACCTGACTACAAAATGAGGTAATTGTTCATACAGCTCTGGCAGTGCCCTTTAAAGGCAAGTGGCAATACTCTCATCTTGTGCATGCCAAAGAGTGAAAATTAGTGTTTCTATACATAGTCATTCAAAACAAATACAGACATACAGATGCCTACATTAACTACTGCTTCCAGAGACAGACGTATCAGTATCAGCTACCATGGAGCCATGTCCTAGGGGACAGGTATTATTTTATCTGAATTGAAGCTAAATGTCTGTTAGCACTTAGATACTTCAGTAAAGAGAGGTAAAAAAGGAATTTTGAGGCAAGATGAATATTTCTTCTTAGCTAAGTGTAAGAAAATTATTTCATTCCAGTTTCCTGAGGCAAGTTCAAGAATTTAAGCTTTTGCACATGCTTCACATAATGCCAGAAAATTTTTGCTGCTTCCATTTACTGAACTATAATATGGTTCTTCCTAACAAAGTAGTCTGCTCAGCTTTTGCCTTTTAAGTATCTTTCTGTAGCTCCTTCTGTTTCTGACACAACAGCTGGCAGATAATATAGGACAGATTCCTGTGGATGCTAGCTGACAGAAAAAAAAAAAGTTGCTAAACTATAATATACAGTTTAAACTTTATGTTTAACTAACTCTAATAATGGGAATGCATTTAATAGATCTCAAATTCTAAGTATACTTCCAGTATTTCCTATCTTTTATTTGAACCAAATATTCACAGTACATCTCAACAAGGCTTCAAATAGCTTGTGATTCTACTGACATACCTCCAGTCAGTTCTCTGATCTCTGTTACTAAACTACTTTATTCATATTTGAGAAATTGCTTTGAAATGTGCAATCTAAATCTTGAACAATCCACACAGCTATAAAACATTAAGGATTTAAACCTTAGTTATGGTTCATATCAAGGTTCTTAGACCCCTGCTTTTTGACTTAACTTCCTTGAACACTTTATCAGAAATGTCAACCTACAATTCTACCATATCAACATCTTCAGTTTTTCTAAAATAATTCAAACTTAAAGAGAAAAAAATTATTGTGAGGACTAAGCAGAGCTACCTGTCTTTATAATCTTCCTCATCATATGACACAGAATGCCAGATTATTTTAGAAGTTCAAAATGCCTCATTCCATATTATCAGTCATAAGAAACATCACATAGGTTTTGACACCTTCCACTCAAGAAAAAAAAAGTATTAAATTCAACAAAGATTTCTGTATCTACATGGTACACTGCAAATGCAGAGCGTGCGCTGGATGTAGAGTGTTAATTTAATAGAGCCCACAAGTTGGAATTTTATGCTGTCATAAATTTAATATACATAGATAATATATTACCTACTATGTAAAAGATGATTTTTTGAGTATTCTTAAAGTTAGAAAGAAGGATCGTCTAAACTCACAGTTCTTAGAAAAAATTACAGCTGCTTGAGCATTCATCCTTGATCATACATGAAACTTGCTAGTAATTTGGAGAAGAAAAGGCCAGTGGGACTACATCTATGAGGCCATTTAATTAAAAGAGTCAAGAGTGATCAGTTCTCTAAATGTGACAATATTTTGGTTATCAGGACTTTCTAGTGGCATGTTATTTTACACCTGGAGTGCTATGTGTGTCTGCCATGAGAAAAGTAGTTGTCTCTTGGCCCAAATGTCACCCAATGACTCTTCTTACTGCTGAGAGCTGGACTGTGCTTCAGCAGACTGGCCATGGTACTTCTCTCCTTCCCACTTCATGTTGCTATGGACCTAAGGCATGGGTTTATTTACAAATATGAATATATATATAATTTTTTTTTAAAGCCCTCTCTGTTTTTCTTTTTTTTTCTTTTTTTAAATTTCAATTTGTCTGACTTAACATTGGAGCTGTTGCATTCCAATCGCTGCAACAACTGCATATCTTTTTGAAATTAGTTAGGCCTCTTCCTGCAGAATAAATCCATCACATTAAATGGCAAAAACATCTTCCTACATTGGGAGAACCATAAAAGCTCTAGACCAGCTCAACCTCCTGTTATTTAAATCCATGCTGTAGAATATAGTTGCAGGTGCTTTTCTGTGCTCAGTCCTCAAGCTTTCTTGATAAGTCCACCAAATAAATCAGCTGGTATCAAAGTAATTATTTTTAAGTAGTAGATTTTCTATCCAGAAAGCAACTGATTTGACAAAAACAACTCACTACCAATGAAGAGCAGGCAGATTATAATTTCCTTTAAAGTGTGCTGAATGCTCTATATGAAGTGTCCAAAGTTTGCAGCAGTCAAATTTTCTAAGGAAAACCATCTATTATTTCCATTAAAAAAACTTTGAAACATGGCATAAACTTTGACAGAGTTAACTAACTGAAGAAGCACCTCCAATGCACATCAGCAGAACAGCTGGTCTCATGGCATTTCCTTCTCACATTATGTACAAAGGAACTATTCAGGTAGCAATTTCTACAAGAAATTGCTAAAAGGTAGGACTTAGAAAAATACCCATCTGCTCTTTTGGACTTCTGTATATTCATATAGACTACAGCATCTTGCCAAGTTTGTAAACTGCAAAAATATAGTGTGCAATGACAATCCTCTAACCCTTTTAGTGCATCACATACTACACACTGAGATGAATTTTACTTCCAAACAAAATTTTGGCTGCATTCCTTAGTGAATGCAGGTGGTTCTCACATTGGCAGACTCTCCCATTTTCTCACTTGAAACAATTTGATGGATTTTTAATTTCATGGGTTTACTTGTTCCTTGATGGGCACAGTTTATATAAATTAGTTCCAGGCACCAACCCCAACATTGAAAAAGACACTTATTTTCTTGATTTAGGTCATTATGCTGAAATTATGTTTCTGCTTCGTCTTTTTGTATAATTTGAAATTAAGAAGGTAATTTAAAATACCTTTGTAGGACAATTTGTCTATTCTACAGTCTTCCTATTTCTAACTCAACATTAAATAAAGAGCTAAGTTTGACATTACATAATTTGGTGAGAAATTTAGCACTGGATTTCAGTAAATTCAAGATAAATCACATGGTCTGCAAAAACTATCTACACATAAGCAACACAGCACTATTCTACACTACTAGTCTTATATACTTACTCTTATACTCTCTAATTTATTGTGTAAATATTCTTGGTTTCAATAATGCCTTTTTTTACAGATGCAGTTTCATCTGATCCTCCCTGCTTTGATACAATCAGAGTCACCACAACTAAGCACAGGGAATTTAAATAATAATATGACTACTAAATTACTAAAAACAGTACAGCACCAACCTTAGATTGGCATGCATATGTAAAAGTGGAATTGAGATTGCTCTTTGTAAGGAAATCTTCATTTTTATTTCATTGGTATAATAAAGCTTAAGTCTTTACTAGAGAACAAGGGCATAACGCAGCTGTAGAGTGAAGAGTACATGTAGAAACCAAAGGACTTTAACCCAAGCTGAATTTTCCATCAGCCAATTTCCTACCTAAAGAGGGATCATCTGGTCAGTCTCTTACATGGTGTAAAGTGAAAAAAAAAAAGGAGTAAGACAAAGGTGGAGGTAGATAGGGAAGTGTTGGGCATACAGTATAGTAACTTCTAGTTTGTATACTGTCTGTGTACTTGTAGATATGTTGAAATAAATAAAAGATCAAAAATAATCTAACTTAAAAAAAGATCAACAAAGTCAGGGTGAGTTTTTGGAAATCAGACTTTGCAACACAAGTGATATGAAAGCAGCAAGATGATTAAAATGCAGAATCTTATTCATTATACAGTAGGTAGATCAAAGTTTCTCAACAATAACAAGCCAGTGATTGAGGGTTGCCACCTGTTTGGTCTCACATGCGATGAAAATCTGTCAGGTGAAGCTGTGTTAAAGCTTGTAGCTACATATTACACTTATCAACAGCTTACATTAAAAAAACCCCAACAACAAACCATACCATTCCCAAGTATTCTATTTTTGCTGAATAGATTTAAGTATTATTCACCATAACATATTTTACTTTCTTAGTCAATACAAAATGGAAATACTGTATAATTCAGACAGTTTCTTAAAAAAAAATAATATTATGGTAAACATTCTTACTTGGGCCACATCACATGCTACTTTGAGATAGTGGCAAAAAGACCTATAGAGTATTAAACCAGTGTTTTATACTATAAGAGTATAAAATTAGAATACATTTCAGCTGTGGTTTTGGAGGGTGCTAAGCCTTGAAGCAGGCTGAGCTCAGAGAGGAAAGATTGTGGTAAGCAAATTATCCAGGAAAATTAAAAATTTAGACGACATGGCAGGAGGCACTTTTCTAGAATTTTTTGTTTGATTGTCTCTTTTGTCTAACTTTTCCACAAAGACAAGGAATGGTTTGACTTAAGGGAAGTGCGTGGGTTTATATGTCTAACAATTATCGGGAGGATCTAATAAACAGAGAATTGAGGAAACCTGAACATTTGCAAGATGCAACAAGACAAGGCAAAGCCAAGCAGTGATGATCTTTGTTGGTGTAACTTGCTGAAGAACTGACAAAAGAGACGAGGGAACTTCAATCTGAAGATGCCAGAACAATGTTGGGCTCTCAGGACTGCAAATAAGTATTTGTACGTGTTAATTTATGCACAATAGAAAGAAAAAGAAAGAGTGAGTTAAGTAAGAAAGATCTGTTTAAAAGCAGCAGAAATTGCTAAAATTTGGTTTATAAAACTGGGGAAATAAGTTAAAAAACCCACATATGCCAAAGCAGAATTGTTTGGAAGGTCTTTGGGTGTTAGAAATAAATGTCATTGACGAGAAGGAATAAAGAGATCCACACAGGAGAAAGGAGTGCCATTGGCTGACTTGATCCAAACTGAAGAGGTGTATTGCGAGACCACACATTGTGGTCATATCCACACAACTGAGTTTGATAAAGGAAGACTCATTTCCACTCCTTATTTCTAGAATAGTGAACAAATGCCCCAGAGCAAAGCAGTGCTGATGGTTTTGCACTCAGTTTTCTCAAGTGAAAACTGTACAGACACAGATTCGTGTTTTGCCAGCAGCAAATGTTTATTCCACAATACTTTGGGCACTGATGTGAAAAAAACATGATACATGAGAAGAAATGCTGAGAGCCAGAATCTGATCCCTTTTACACTGTTAAAAAGAAGTAGTAACTTTGCGGAAATCAATTACCATCTCTCTCAATCTTTGAAAGATATTTTCTGTGTAAAAATAACATTTGATTTCCAAACTTCTGGCAGTATGTATGACAGAAGCTCAAGGTGCCACCACCATAACGAGGAGTTGTTTGTATGTTCTGCTCATTTCAAGATTGTCAGAGTGTGAATAAGCATTTATTCCTCCTTCAAACTGGAAAGAGGAGAGGAAATAACCATATGGACGTATTAATAAGGCTTTCATAGCTTTTGTGCCATAGCACAATTAAAATAGTGGAAAAGCAGAAGAATAAGGAATATGCAGGAGAAAAACACTGGTTAAATATAAAGATATAGAACACCACCTGCAACTGAACAGTCTGCCAAGTGTTTTAAATGTTTTGGTATTGTCACAGCAGTACTAAAAGAATAACTACCTCCATTAACAAGCAGTAATTAAAAAAACACACAAGGTGAATGCACCTATGGACAGAAATATAGTTTCTTGATGGCTTTTGTTTATGCTTCTAGTGATGGTTTATGTCAAAATAGCTCAGTTCAGAAGTCTGAAGTTTAAACCAGTGTTTGGAAATGGTGGTGAGCTCATCAGAGACCTTTGGGAATCAGTTTTTTAACCTCTAATTTTCAGATTATACTTAAGTGAACTGAAGTATAGAGGAAAAAAATATGCTTTTCAGTAACAGGGTCCTAATGGCTAAAATGCTCTCACTGACAGCAGTATGGAAGAAATCTCCTTCTAAACACTGAAGTAAAATTTCAAGATGCCTTTATTCCAAATTGCTTGCACTAAAAACTTACAGATGGAGAAATAAAAATATGGTTTAAGTTTAATAGTTCTAACTCTTTTATTTTTTATTCCTGTAGTCATTGACATTTCCAGCTACAAATTACACTGTTACAATCAGGAGAACAGCTACGAACCACTTATTTTCCAGGGCTCCTATAGGTTGAAGCTGGATGTGATTTTGCAGAAGATTAAGATACGAAACAGAAAGCTGAGGATATTTTGTTTGCTTACTTCTGCTTCCAGAGTTCACTCTTTAGACAGGAAATCTGCAACCAGTATAGCATATCTGAAATCCATACTCACAGACAAGCATCTCCTTCTGTATTTCTAGACCAAATGCAGAAACCTCTTTAAGGAGGAAAAGCTTCAGTAGCTTTTTCAAGGGCACACATAAGCAGACAGTACACAAGCATTTATTTTGGGAAACACAGTATTTACACATTTTGGACAAATATGAAACTGGCAGTTTCCTCTCATTTGTCACAACACTGCTCAAGAGTCTGTCCCCGAATGAACGGATTTTGGGATGGAAAGAACTAATCTGTTACTGATCTTCCCAGAAATGGCCTATCTGCCTGTCATTATTACAATAAGCAAGGCTATCAAACCCTTGTAATTTAGGTAAATCTTTCTAATGATTATATAGTTCAATGCTTGTAAAGAGCTAATGATCTAAAAAGATCTCCAAAATTGATTTAAAAAAACCTAGGTTACTTATTTGATGAATGCAAGATGCAGCATTGCAAGAAACTAGTACTGAACTTAAACAGATTTACAGGGAAGCTTGCTTAAATAGACTGCTCGGAATTAAACCTTTTAGTTAAATGAAGACTGAATTCTGGATTCAGTGAAAATTATTCCATTTTTTTGCTTTGCTTCACCACTGAATTTATCTAAAAAGATCAAGTGGCAAAATTCTGAAAAATATTACAGTTCAGGATCTTCACTGCAGTAGAGGATGGAGGTCTAAAAGAGAGAAAATGAACTGCTTGAGCATGCTGAATCTCCCAGACAGCCCTTGACAAGCGGCTAAAAGGGAAAAAAAGTAAAGTGAATCAGCACAAAGGGAAAATTAATGTGACCTAGCAAAAAAAGTACTTCTGTAAAAGAAATAAAACTAGCAGTTGAACAAATGAACATATACGTAGATGTTTCAGAACCTCAGAATTATAGCAGTTGCCTTCTTTGTCAAAGCTCTCCAAGTGCCAAGAATCACATGTCATTGGTCAACCCACCAGGGGGAGATAATTTTTAGTTAACCTGAGGATGATTTTCCTCAGGTATATGTGTATTTACAGGTTTTCCAATTCTGCAGTTTTTACTAGCTGAAAAATTCATCACTGCTACAAGGGCAGGTACTAGCAAGGCGATCATTATAGCAAAATGTGCCCTGTTTATTAAAATACAGGAATATATTTCATGGAATGGATTACACCCCAGCTTTTGTGATGCACTAAAGTGTGTTTACTCATTAAAGACTTTTCTGCAAAAATCTGCAAAGTGAAGTATTTTAAGAAGATAAAGAGGAAAGAAGGAATATGCCTGTGCCAAAGTAAAACTCAGAGACATAATGCTAGAGAAAGTTTAGTTACTTCTGATCTGTGCTCATTACTGAAAAGCCACGGTACATAAAACAGTAGTCCTTCTACTGACCTCACCCCACTCATCATCTACTTTCATCATCTTTCTCCTCACTTTTCTTTTCTTAACCCCTATCTGTCTGCACTCAAACTGTCTGCTAGAGGACAACTATCACTTCTCCTGTATAGATTGTATGCTTTTGCTTGAAGAAGACACTGCAAACAGGATGTCCCAGAGTGCATTTAAGAGACGCGGAGCTAAACTGTTTCTTGAACTGCAAAGTATTGCTGCAACATGCTCTGAGACAAGTATGTCCTTTTTAAACTTCCATTAAAAAAGCAGCCAGCATCACCTTTAACAAAAAGGATGTCGGAGTACTCTCATAATCTACCTTGGTTTCCCTTAGGAGGAGCACCCTTTTCTTCTCTTTCCAAGTCTAAAGTGAACGAGACAAGGTGATATTTGAATATTTTTTCACCAGAGATGATGAGGCTTCAACAAGGCCAAGTGCTGGGTCCTGCACTTGGGCTACAACAACCCCATGCAACACTACAGGCTTGGGGAAGTGTGGCTGGAAAGTGTCTGGCAGAAAAGGACCTGGGGGCTCTAACTGACAAGCGGCTGAATATGAGCCAGCAGTGTGCCCAGGTGGCCAAGAAAGCCAATGGTATCCTGGCTTGTATTAGAAATAGTGTGACCAGCAGACGCAGAGAGGTGATTGTCCCCCTGTACTCAGCACTGGTGAGGCCTCACCTGGAGTGTTGTGTCCAGTTTTGGGCACCTCAATTCAAGAGAGATATTGAGGTACTGGAGCAAGTACAGAGGAGGGAACGAAGCTGGTCAGGGGCCTAGAGAATAAATATTATGAGGAACGCTTGAAGGAACTGGGAATGTTTAGTCTCAGAAAGAGGAGGCTGAGGGGAGACTTCTTCAGTCTTTACAACTACCTGAAAGGTCATTGTAGAGAGGTTGGTGCTGGTCTCTTCTCACAGGTAATTAGTGACAGAACAAGAGGGAATGGCTTCAAGCTGCAACAAGGGAAGTTTAGACTGGACATTAGGAAAAAAATTCTTCACAGAAAGAGTGGTTAGACACTGGAATAGGCTGCCCAGGGAGGTGGTTGAGTCACTATCCCTGGATGTCATTTGGATGTGGTGTTGGTGGATATGATTTAGGGAAGAACTTTGTAGAGTAGGGATGATGGTTGGACTCGGTGATCCCAAGGGTCTTTTCCAACCTGAATAGTTCTATGATTCTATGTATGCACTTACATTTCAATTCCTGAGAGGGGAAAAAAAATAGAGTATATATATAGCACAATTTAAACACCCAAACCAGCACTGATCCACTTAGTGGGGAATTGACCATGTTTTACCATGAATGCATCTTTTACAGATTATCAGCAGAATCCACTGCTTGGTACACATTCTTGAGTAGAAGTGACAGACTTCATAAAAAACTGCAGCAGGCTGGCAATGAATAAATGTCACTCAGGAAGTTCGACATGCACAGCTGTAGAGATCGTGAAATTCAGCCTCTGTCCTGAAAAATTAATGCCTCAGTAAACTGGGAAATGCTGGAACACTAACATCAAAATGAATAGAATAATTTTACCTGAAATATATGGGTTTGAGCCTTTTCTATTTATGAATGACAAGTGAAGAAAAATCTTTTTTTGAAAACAAAGGCACAACAAAACATTTGCTGTTGTCCTGAATACTAATGATGGAAGACTGTTGCTATGGTGATGCTAATTTTATCACTCTTGCCTGTGGACTTAATATGACTGCCCGTTTTAACTTTTGCAAATGTCATTTACAAAATGAAAACCCATTAATGACTGGTGAGGGCATGATGTTCCACTTTAATTAGAATAATAAGGAATGCTGATGCACGAAGTACAGGTTTATGAATCGCTACAAAGCCCACACTGTCAAAATTAATTACCGCTGATGAGGACTTTGTTCTAATTTTTTTTTTAAAGGAAGCCTTAGAATAATACAACTGTATCTTGACTTGGAGTTGAAAGTAGGTTCTCCTTCTAATACCAAGGTGGGACAAAGAAGTTTCTATGACTGACATTGTAGGAAAAGGTACAGCAGAGCTTAGAGCAGTGATTGAGCCATGCTAAATGAACACTGATTTCAGGAATAGAGAAATGCAAGTGCCAAGGCTACCAGGAAAAATAAAATATCTTTCAGAGAAATACCTGCTTAGAAAAACAGCTAGGATTTAGAAAACAGAGTTGGTTTTAAAATTTTAAAATACACACTGAGGGCAAGAAATTGAGTGGGTGCTAGGATATGATTCTAGTTTGGGTTGGTGAGGTATTGTTGTGTTCTCAGCCAAGTAGATAATGTTTAGAAAAAACAGCATAGATAGTAGTGGTAATCTCTTTTATAATGCACCAGGCTCTTGCAAATAATGAGCATACATTTCTCATGAGAAGGGGGAAAAGTTGCAATTACCATTTCTAATTTTGGGGAAATGTCTGAGCATATAAAGTAGGTGCTATGTTGCTAAAGGCATTTCAGTAGTATTGACTGCAATGAGGAAGGCATACTGCAGTTAAAAGCATCCCAGGCAGCTGCCAAGAGTACATTATCCAACTAATTGTTTATTATTAAAGATCTCCATTGTAGTACTGCTTAGAGAACCTAATTTAGAGTTGAGATCCACAGTATTGCATGCTGGATGCACATAAAGGAAACTTGCCTTCTCTTGTAAAAAGCTAAGCTGATGAAGAACTTTATTTGTCTTTATGCTACATCACTGTTTGTGTGAGATTACTCCACATGGTGTGAGGAGTAATAGCTGCTAAAACATTTTTTTCTAAATTATCATTCATGAGATACTTTGGTTTAATGAGTAGTCAAACTTTCTTCTCACAGCATTGTTGTGAAACCCACTCTTGGTCTATTGCTATGTATTAATGTTCATTTAAAATGGCCTGGCCTACTTGCATACAGCTCTGCACTCAAGATGGCTGGAATTTCTTTGTATCGTACAAAAGAGAAATGCGGCAAAAATATAGATTTGACTGAGGATGGTTGTGGTACCAAGTCTGATTTTAAGAGAAAGGGTTTTTTTTTGCTTGTGCTGCATTTATTCAGATCTTGTTTCCCTCTTCCTGCTTGGTATATGCAGGTGTCACTGGGTCACCACTGAGTAGAGTTCTCATCAAAGACCTTCTTTTTGTGAGCGCACACCACTCATAACAAAGGGGTGTTCAGAGCAGGGCTTTATGTTGAAAACACAAATGTCAACAATTAATTATATTTTTTTGCAGAGATACTAGTATGTTTATGTGCTACCTAGCATGATAGACAGCCATGAGGCAGCCTGTTATTCTTGAGAGACAATGTGTTCAGGACTAATTAATATTTCTACAGTTCCTTGCCCAATGGCATATTGTCTCAGAAGAAGAAGAAGCAGAGAGACCCTCTTCTACTCAGTACGAAAAACTTCAGCAATTAGGTTGGAATTTGGGGGGAGTGAGAAACAAAAAGTATATAATAAATATGGAGCTGATGGGTGTTAACAAACTGACACTGTAAACTAAGTTAGGTCTTCCCAATACTGTGAAACCACAAAGGTTTAGAATTTATGGAATCAGTGAAATTTATCTGAAATAGGGAAAAGAATTTGAGGTAACCATCACCCAGAAAATTGCTAGTAGACCTCACTACCAAGACAATTAGCTTCTTATGGTTCAATCTCCAGGCTTCTCATACAAGTAAGTGGCATTTCTGGCAATGTTAGCCTCTTCTATCACTGATGAACAAATAATTCAAGTGAGATTAAGCTAAGGGAGTCTGTTGGCATAGGGACTTCTGTGGGATCTAGATCATCTCAGTCATTTTCAAGACAGGTCAGACAACTGGATAAGGAAATACTATTTTTGTTGGTTTTTACAGTTCTCTGTTAATCCATGTGAACAGGCAGAATATGGAAAGTACCTGTCTTTTGTGCAGAGATACAGTAAAACTGATACAGTGGTACAGAACAAAACAAAAAAAAGATATTCCAGAATCTACTCTGAAGTCAGGTGGTGGAGAGAGCAACAGTGCCACAAACAATTTCTAAGTTATTCTCACTTACTTTACCATTCATGCAGCAAAGTTATCCAGGCTATTATAATGCATTTTTTGAGCATTGTTAATAGATTGAACACATAACCTTTTAATGAGCAAGTAAAGGCAGAGGCTGAATTACATTACTGCTAATCAGAGTGACTGAGTACTAAGTAAAAATTTCTCAGATTATGACAATTTTAAGCAGAAATCAGAAAAAAAATAAGATACACATTTTGTGCAGGAAAAGGAGAGAAAATATTTTAAGAATAAGCAGCACTGAATGTGTAAGTGGCACAAACTGGACATAAGAGACTGGAAGGATAGCTAACAGATGCAGAAAAACATTGTGTAAAGTAGTGGAGATGTCAACAGAAAACATTTTCTTAATTATTTATTATTTTTTTTCTGAACTTGGGACTTAATAACCATCTAATGGGGAGTGTTGTAGAGAAAACAGGAAAGAAATCTGTAATTCACAAGCTGCTTTTAGAATTCATGGGCATAACTAAATGAAGCAAAACTCTGAAAGGAGAGGTGCTGGGATCACTATTAGAACATGTCCAGGGACTGAAAACTAAAAGCCGTACTAAGCGAAAGTAGGGTAAAGAAGGTGATGGGCTGGAGGCAGTGTGTTGCCAGTGGCAGGACTCATTCTGTGAAGGAAGCAGCTTTAGAAGGCAAAGGGAAATTGCAGAAAAAGTTAATAGTAAATTATTACAAGGCAAACCCTGACAAAAAGCCAAAAGACAAGAAAGGATAGTGGGAAGATGGTTTATTGAAAGTGGTGGAATGACCTAGAAGAATGTGAACAGTGAAAAGATTTTTGGAGCTGGATGACAGAAAATTGCTAGTGACCTTAGTAAGAGCTGTCTTAGTCATAAAAGGGTATAGAAGCTAGAAAAAAGCTGGGCAGAAAAAGAACATGCACTGGAAATAGACACAAATTCCAGGAAAAATGAGGGCAATGTTCTGGATATTGAACTGTGTCAGTGGAAAGATTTGTTTTGTTTTATCAGTGATAGTCCTAAAGAAAAAGACTCCCATGTAAGGAAAGACATAGCAGATAAGCTTCAAAGACAATACAGCACTGGAAATCAAAAGTCTTAAACAAGTCATTTTGATATGCTCCTTACGTCTAAAGGACTGAAAAAGTTAAGCAAATAGACTTGTTCTCTAACATCCATTTATCTGATGTGCTAAATGTCATTCTTCCAGTTTCTCGTTTTGATACATATTATCTGTAACTGATCAAGAAACTTGCTATGACCTCAAAGGAAACTTGTTTTAAACAAGAATTTTCTCCTTCAAACCAAAAATGCTAGTTTAATTCTATTTCCCTCACAAGCCCTTTGCTTTGAGTTGTTACTGCTGCACATTAGTACAGCATCAGCTTGACGAATATGCTTTCCTTTGTGGTGGACAGACTATATGATCTGTCACTGGTTTCTTCTCTTTTTATTTTTTTTTTTATTTTACTAATTTCTAAAAAATGTTTATGAACACCCCACCCCTTCAACATTGAAACTGAAGATATTCAGGTGGGTAGTTGGTATAAATTTAGTTTAGGAATACTTCAAGATAAAGATATCATCTAGAAAAAGCAAAATTCAGAGCTGTCCGATGTGCTTTTCAGTCATTTCTGAAAGTACTGAATTTGGTTTTCACTTAGAGTCAGCTTTTCTTTTGTGCTTCACATCAAAGGCAATTATGAAAATCATGGGGTTTCTTTTCACAAAGCATAGAGTAATTTTTAAATTATAAATGCAAGTTCTCTATAACCACTGAAACTATCAGTGTGAGGTTTAGTTTAAAAAAAATATCCCAAACCCTACAGGTTTGTGTTGGTGAATACCAATGAATATAGTTCAGCTGCAGAGTTCAGTTTTATGTTTTAAACAGCTTAATTTCAGAATGATTTTTAGATAAATTTGAACTAGCATTGCCTTACAAAAGACACATTGAATATCAACTTTGTGTTGTGAAGGCAAACTTTTAATATTCCATGACTCAATAGTCAAGATTGAGTGAAACACAGCAATAAAAATAAACTAACATCACTGCTGTAGCTAAAAGCTGATAAAAATACAGAAAACTATTTCACATAAGAACTTCTCATGTACTAATGAAATTTGCTCAGTAAAACTGGCAACCACAGTATGACTGGAGCTGGTGATAAAATGGAAGCACAGGAGGCTTTTATATGCAAACCTAAATTAAATGCAAATTAATGACTGCAGAAATGTAATTAAGATTTAAGAAAACTTATCATAAAAAGTAGGCTTGTTTACTTCAGAATATTTCTAAGTTTGGCTGTTCATCACATTTATCAAAGTCAGTACATGATTTATAGATCCCAGGGATTCTCAACAAACATGGTTAAAAAAACCCCCGTTCTGTTCAGGCAGAATTAGTTCCAGGAGTAATAGAAAGCATTTATGTGCATACAATATGTTATTTAACCTTAAGATTCTTATCAAATTTGCTTTTTTAAACCTTCAAGTGAAGTTCTAGTTGAGGGAAGATTTGCCTAGGAGTTTACTTCATATTGCTGTTATCTCTATGGTTCTACCAGAAACTAAATTATACACAGATTTCCTTAGGGACATTGCACAGAATTACAGAATCATAGAATGCCAGGTTGGAAGAGAATTCAAGGATCACCTGGTCCAGCCTTTTTAGGTAATACTCTAGTTTGTATGAGGTGGCTCAGCTCTCTGCCAAGCTGAGACTTAAAACTGTCCGATGTGGGGGGAAATCTATCACTTTCCTTGGGAGACTATTCCAATGTTTGACTGTCCTCATGGTGAAAAATTTACCTCTTTACTTTTCTGCAGCTATAACCTTTTTGCTGCTGTTCTGCTATTGTTGCTAGTATCTCATAGTATTTGCAACTGTGTAACTTTTTCTGTGTTTTCCAAAAGATTTGTGTGGTCAGTCAACAGTATTGCTATTGATGAAGTCCTAAAGCTACATGCAATTAAGCGGAGTTAATTTGAAGATGAAATAGTAGATAAAAATCACTGATCTAAGAGGACATATGCAGCTCCTGGTTTTCTAATGAGGGTGCAGCTATTCTGTGTTTCTGTATGCAGAATAATCTGCTAGCTTTTCATCATATTCCCTACAATGTTAAAATGTATGTCAGTTTGATTACAGAACCTTCAGGATGGCAGATGGTGCATTGGAAACAAAACTTATTTTAGTATTTCAGTATTTGTATCCAACTGAAATGTAATACCTTAATTTTTATTTAGAATAATAGAATAGCTTAGGTTGGAAGAGAACTTTAAAGGTCATCTCGTCCAATCCCCCCACAGTGAGCAGGGACATCTTGAACTAGATCTTCCTCATATTTGTTTATCCCACATTTTCACGTCACGTCTAAAATACTGGAACAAAACCAATACATTTTTATGACCATATACTCTAACTTCCATTTCTTTGAGATGCTTATGACATACTTCCTGCTGCAAAGGTGTCTCCTAATTATGAACGAAGTACTACACCCATGTCTCAACTAGAAATGCTTTGGGCTGTGATTAAAATCTTTACATTGTGTTTCATGTTGGTGGTATAGTTGAGATGTTTGTATGAAGTTATCTGTTCACAAGTGTTACACAGTAGTTTTCTGGCTAGCCCTTTAACTTTTAACTCTATGCCTGTAACTTCTGTCTGCAGCAATTTCTCTTAATATGGTTTATGCAGAATGTCATAACTCTCAAGCATTGTTTTATAACATTTTCTCCAACAATACAGGTTAAAAAAAAAAAAAAAAGTGGTTAACTTTATAAAAATTAAGCACAGAAGAATGTATCATTGTGTCTCTACTCCTGTGTTAGCTCTGCAACGGTGAACAGAAAAAGCATCTTGAAAAGGAAAAAACAGGAGTCAGGTACATATTGGAATTCAAAAGACAATCTAGCTAGATATCTAAAGCTCCTTCTTTTAACTAAATGTTAAAATAATAGAAAGTTTTCTAGCAGATTTCTAGATAAATACAAAATACCTGAACATAACCAAATGATCATGGGTTTTGATATTTAGATTTTTTATAACCGTTATCTATTGTAAGAAAATTCAACTGTGAATGTTAATCCTGTTTTATAGTACAAATTTATCACAGAAATTAACATAACAGAGTATAAGTTCACATTATAAAGTGGCAAGTATAGAAGTGAAGACTAAAACTCACATCAACAACTTCACACATATTTATAGCAACCTGCATTCTTAGTAATTTCTTGCTGTATTGAGTTTGTGCCCCTCTCAAGCCTCTAGTCTTAACCCTTACATACAGCATTTATGCAAACAAATTCTGCCCCTGCTGGAAAAGAGGAAGGAGGACCATGACACACAGAGTGAGTAGGTGTTAGGTAGCAAAGCTTGACCTCTACTTAGTAGACTTCTCAGTATGCTGTAGTCACCATTTGGTTTCTGTGCTAGCTGGTTATATAATGAGTGCTACTCGATAATGACTGTCTGTTTTGTTTTGCCATAATCTCATTTTCTGAGCTCAATTGCCATGGAAAAAAAACATGAATTCTTGTCTCATCAAAACTATTTGTAAGAAAAGCAATTCATTCAGAGATGTTGTGATGCTTTTTTTTTAATGGTTTGTTTTTCTTAAATTATCTAAGCATAGATTTCCCTATATCAAAAATTATCTGATGAATTCTTGAAATTCAAAGCAAATATGTAGCATAGGCTGTCAGGCCTATACATCACATTTTAAATTGTAATTTATCTCATAAAGCTCAAATTTTAAATAAGGAAATCAGAATTAAGTAAAATGAATACAAATTATTTGATCATTCCTAACCTATTGGTTGGAATCTTTACTTAAGTCTAAATGCAATCCTACTGATATTTATGCAATTGTCAGTTAATTAATCTTATGTTTCCCTTAGAATCCATGATCCCCAAGCGTAATATATAGATGAGATGGAAGATTTGAAGATAAGGATATCACAGAACTGATTGCAGCTATTATCAGACAAGAAACAACAACAACAACAACAAATTGAAAGTGATTCAATTAAGATAAAAATTGGCCAAATAATCCATAGTCACTATTCAGTAATCAAAGACTAAATAAGTCACTCAGGACAAGAAATGTGCCAAGAATGGCTGAGAATATTTTGAAATATAGGAACTTATTGCAGTGTGTAGAACTGGCATCTTAGGAGGTCAGAGAAAGAACAAACACAAGAGAGATTCAGCAGCTTCAGTGGGTTAATTTTGGAAAAAAACCAGTCAATCTGGGGAAAAAAATGTCTGTCCTTGCCCTGACAGACAGGCCACTTAGAGAAACTGAAGCAGTGCAGCTGCTATGTCCGATTATTTCACTCTCAGTCTTCTCTTGATTATTGCATTGCCCTAGGTGCCAATGCCAGAGAATTACACAGCCTACCATAGTAGGCAAATGCAAATGCAGCTGGTGATGTAACTCGTATGTGCCAATGTGCACTTTATTTTTTTGGGTTGGTACTGAAACATATCTTAAAATGCCTGTTTCTTGTAGTCCTGCCCTATGTTAGACTGATAAGATCATGAAGAAGACAAAAAAAGGACAATAGGTGAAGAGGGATCAGTTTAATGCTGGCTGTCTTATATGGATGAAATTTTTCCTATGTGTAATGGGGAAATAGTTGATCTGCCCATATGTGGAACTAGATGCGTCAGAAAAAAACACTGAACCAAGGGCAATGCAGACAATGGATGTGGCAAGTGCTGTTTTGAAGAAGTTGCCAGTCTTCAGAGGAAACAAAAGAATTATGAGACTTCTTGGTATAGCAAGAATATGTAAAAAATCTGAGGCATTGTTCCCCATTTCCTTGAAGATTTCATTGGACAGTTGTCAGAAGCTGTCTTCTCTTTGTCAGTCATCTAAATTAAGTATGTAATCGATCTTCAAAAAAAGAGAAGTCTGACAGGCAAATCTATTTTTTTTTTTCCTTAATATGTCTAATCTTTTCAAGTTCAAAGCATTCCAGTGGAAATCAAACATAATTCCTAGTTTTGAATCCCGCTCATTAAGCACACAATGTTTAAAACATGGGCTTGAAGTATATGGCAATATATCAGGAGAAGGTGTAAAATCTACTTTTTAACAGAAGATCTGGCATACTCTCTATGAAATAGGACTATCTTGTAAATACGTCATTCAACTTTGTTAAAATTATATTGGCTATGTTAATTTTTTATTTTTGATGATGTGTAACACAGCCAAGCTACATTTAACAGCTGAAGTAAAATGGAGCAAATAGAAATGAATTAAAAAGTAAAAGTCAAGGAAAAATCATATTCAGCTTACTATAAATATAACCATTTCAGCTACAAGTAAAATATGTAAGGTTAGATAATTATATTCTATTACTCAACAGTAGCAGTACAGTATCAAAAGTTTACTTATCACATTATTGCCTATTAAAATTGTTCATTTATTACTCTCCTAGCCCCAGAGCTGGAAAACAATGAGTAGCTGGATTTAATGAATTTAAAATGTTGATATCTTCCTTTTAATTAGGAAAACAGGAAAGTCAGATTTTATCTAAAATTCTCTTACCCAGCTAATTACTAAACTGAGCAAAAAACATAACCTGCGTAACACATTTTAAGATTCAATCTGCACTAATTAACCTCTCTGTAATACTTAACACCATACACTCCTCAAAATTTGTACTGAATGAATTTGACAACAAAGCTTAAGAAATTTACTATCCACTTAAATATGAGCACTGTCATATCAAGGGGACCAAGTTCTGTTAGTGTTGTGTGTCTGAGGAAGCTACGCTTCGCCCTCCAGAGCAGGCACTGCGTTACACATTGTTATGGTTGGAAAGCATATGGTTTCCTTCAGTTACTGCCCCTAAACAGAGGCTACAGCCCTGCCCCCAGCCTCTGCACCAGCCAGGATATGATAAAATTGCTGCTGAGCACTTATAATTCATTTCAAAACAAATTAAATCCCCTTCAGTTACTTTGCATATGAGGGCAGTAACTCCCTGCTGACAGATGGTAACGAAGAGCAGACCCATGGAATCTTCCTGGAGTGCTCTTGCTCAGTCAGCAGGAGCACATCTGTTTATAACCTCCACTTTCATTTTAAAGGTAGTTAAGGGCTCAAGAGTTCTCATTTATTTACACTCTGAGTTTAAATTTTTGTGACAAGTTTTGGAACCAAGGCTTCACAGCCCTATAAATGATAAAGAAACACTCTGCACTTGGAAAACCTCTGAGAAATATTGGATACTTAATTTAGGTTTTTATGCTAGACAGCATGGTAATTTACATCTTGTAATGGCAGACTGAAAAGTATTATAGTTTTTCTTCACAGTAGTTTCAATTTTGGTGTGGAGAGTTCAGAGTGGCAACAGTGGCAACAATCTGTTTTCTAACAGATGTGATATTAAGAAGCTAAAATGATACCTTTTTGGTCTTTGGTAGACAGGTTAACTGTCAGCCATACAGATGGTTTTCATGGTTTGCTCACAGCATCGCTCTCTACATATACATAAGCATACATTATTTATTTATGATTTTCCAGGTCACTCTCTGCTCCTTCTGACAGATACTTCCTACTTGCTTTTGCATCTCTTACTTATCTACACTCTACAGAAGAAGCAATTAACTGAAGTGATTTTACCAGAATAGCAATTCTTTGTTTTATATTTTCTTAGTAGAATTTAATTCAGATAGATTCATTTATCCTGTCTCTAAGTTGAACAAAAGAATCATGATATTAATCTGTTTGCTTTTACAATGAAAACTCAGGGTCTTAGCCTTTTATTTTTATTTATTTATTTGTTTGTTTGTTTGTTTATTTCCCCTCTGTGTTGAGATTTTGCTTGGTTAAACAACTATTAAAAATGACATTAAAAATTAAGACAACGAAGAAGTATGTTTATAGAAACTGGCCCACTTGATCTCCAGTGTGAAGTATGGAAAGACTGCAGAATCTAAAACTAACACAAATCTATGTCACAGACTCATGCAAGTCAAGTACTATCACAGGAAATTACAATGTGGAAGACAGTAAGAAAGTTGAGGTGCATAGTCATCAGAGTTAGCTCAATGCATAGCTAACTTACATGGATAGACCCATATGGATCTTCTCAAGGCATCAAATTTATGCTCCTGAGAATCCAGCTTTGTCCTCAGCAGAACAAAGTTCAGTGAACTGCTATAATCTCTATAAGAAAATAAGCTTGGCTGGGAAATAACTTGGAAGGCTTCCTTTGTGGGAAGTACTGAGATGAAAGATTACTGTACTTTTGCAGAAGTATTTTAAATCCTTCAAAAGAATGGGCACAGCAAGAGGGTAAGAAGACAGACACTACTACTTGGCAAGTCAGTTATACAGAAGAAAATAATGTCAAAGATTAATACAACTGTAGAAGCCACAACTACTAAATTTCAACTTATCATGACGACGGGAATACTGACATTTTCTTGTAGAGAGAAAGTATGTTGCAGCCTTCAATCCATGTCCTCCTCCTTACTCTGACACAAATGAGATTTTTTAGCATGTGTGATGGAGATGTTTGCTGAGAAGAGGATAAGCCATACTCAAGAGAGATGAAACATGATTCAGAGTATTGCTACTTAATGTCCCTTTGTGCCCTGGGAGGATGGATACCAAAGAGGAAATGGGTTGTGCAGCATGACCAAATGCTTCTCCTAGTGTTGCAAAATCCAAAGTAGACATTTGATTTTGCCATCTATCACTGCTTTGGAGCAGCTCCTCTGTCTGTTTGTTTGGAAGATAAGAACGTGCGTGTGTATGCATGCACATGGGATCCCTTTCATCACAGGATGAGCCCTGCTAAGATGTGATCTAACCGGAATGACAACATTAAAATCTGCAGCCTCCCTGCCTTTGTTTTCTGTCTTTTTCAAAATCTTTTAATGCATATTCAGTAGTCTTTGTGCTGCACATTTTTTTCATTTGCTTTTCAGATTTCTGATGTACAGTAATTGCCTGTTTTGTCTCTTAAAAACTTACATTTAGAAATGTTAATAAATAAATAAAAGACTATTAGAGTACAGACATGCCTGTGCCTGCTACTGCCTTCCCATTTTTTGTGTTGCACTCCAGAAAGAGTAGGATCAAGGCATTCAAAGAATAAGAGTGATTAAAGTAAGCCCCCCCCCCCCCTTTTTTTTTTTTTAATTTTCCCTTCCATTTTTAATCTAATAAAAGCTTTAAATCCTGTACTAGACACAAGGAATATAAAGAGGGAGGAAAAACAGGAAAAATAAAAGGTTCAGATAAAACAGGTTTTCAATAAATTTTACATGGTTTAATTCAGAGGCTAAATTTTAACTCAGTAGCACCCCATGTGTGGGGCAAGTGCTCAGCACCCAGGCAGAATATTCGCTTGCTGCTTAGGGAGCCAAGATACTTATGCTGTCCTGGAACACTAAAATTTGATTTGTAAGTTGACTGGGGAAGAGAGAGAGGTGAGGCTGAACGGTTGGCCCAGCTTGTCATCTTCATGAGGGGAAATGGACATGGAAAGGTGGGAGAAAATCCACCAGAATGCAGCAGCTGGTGCAAGGACAACAGACTGCAATTTTCATAAGGGTGACAGTAGGCCAAGAAACCACAAAATGGCAGCAATTGGGAATAGCTGAAGAAGGTTCCACAGTGTCAAAAATTATATTTTCCATGGTGATGATGCCAATGCCAATTCAATTTGAAAAAAAATAATTAAAAAATTGTGTGAACAGTATCAGAAAGGAATTATTGAACTGACAGCTTTAGAGTGAAGTAGTTGCTAAAGATTAATCAACTGTATACAAATGAAACTTTAACCAGGAAAATCAAGACCTGAAGATACCTAGCAGTAAGTAAACATCACTGATTAAGATCTAGCAATAAGTACATCCACATTTATGGGTTTATCACACACTATGTTATTGAAAATGTGAAAATGATGAGATAGAACAGCTAAGCAATAAGGGAAAACCAGATAAAATGAAGCACAATAAGATGTGTAGCAGATCTGGCTAACATCGGAGGCAAGCACCAATATTCTATATTGATCACAGAAATAAAAATATGTAAATATGAAGAGAATGCTACCTTCATGGTAGCTGCTCAGTCTCCATGGAAGCTCTAACAATTGCTAGAAAAGCAATAGAAAAAAGAATAAAGAATATGCTAAGTTTAAAAGCTGAAATGGTTCAAATCAGACAATTTAATTGAGTGTAAATATGAAACCAGAGTGATGAGAAAGAATGAGAAGAAAAATTACTGAGGACAGCTGGAGAAGGGAATAGCTGTAACAGCTCACTAAGACTTGTTAAAACTTGACTGGTTTGTTTTATATCTCAAGGACAGCAAGTTTTTCTATAAAAAACGTGGCTGAATTTAATTAAACTAGTAGTGCTACAACTCTTTATGGCTATGAAGATATTTTCCAAAATGAATGAAATAAAACTAACTTGTCCCTTTGAATTTGTAAATGGCCTGGAATGGAAGATGAAATTAGAAGTTAAAACCATAAACTAGCAAGGAACAAGAAAGAGCATCACTGACCATTTTAGCACAGAGTCAATAGTTACCTGTGGCTGTTGGATGTTAGTAGCATGAGGAGAGGTGGGAAGCCCAGCATCAAATATGCCTATATTGAGAACTGCTGAAGCATCTCTCCCCGTAAAGGGAAGTCACTTAATGAAAAAGAGTAAAAGGGATCTTTGCCTTCATAGTAGTACCATATACTGGCTCTGACATGCGAGAGTGTCAACTTGCATTTGTGTTTTGTGGATTTCCTTCTCTTCCATGACAGAGCTTTCTAGCTTCTGACTATTTCATTTTTCACAGCCAAACACAAACAGAAAAGTTGTAAATTTAACGCAATGATAAATTATCTCAGCCAGGAATAACTCTACCTCTGTATTGCACTACAGACTTAGTTTTCCTCATGTGCAACTCTAATGCTTGCCCTGAAGCTGCTGTAGCAGTTTACCTTGCAGTGAAAATTGCAACTGAAGTGCCACTGCAAGAGGCATCTGCAATCAGATGGCTTCAGTGACACTAGTCAAATTTGCAAAGTGTTTTGGGAATGTAAGGAGGAATATGTGTATTAAGCAACATCCATATTTCGGTTACTTGCACTACTGTCTTTATTGCAGGGACTGAATCACCTGTTTCCTTCAGAAGCTATGTATATATAGTTCAAGGCACATATTGCAGATAATGAACTAAAAGGAAAAGGGAAAAATGTATTAAAAATTCTTTCTTAGTTGCTGCTTATTGGCTCTGTTTAGAGCACTAGAAGCAGGTATTTCCAAATAATTGATTTTTAAATTTTTCCTCTCATTTTTTCTTCATACACATTTCTTAAACAAATTAGCTTAATTCCAGAACTAAACATTAGAAGAATGGTCCACAGGGACTAATTTGTTCCTTGTCATTCCTCAGCTTCAGAATTTACCAAGCACTCTCCCTAGAAGAATTAATAGTATAAAGTATGTGCATTGCTAGGTTAAAAAGACCCCAGTGTATTACACTCAAAACTGCAATTTGGAATACTGAGGTTTTGGGGGGTTTGCAAAACCTGCCATAAATATGCTTTAGTGGGCAAAGGTACAGATTAAGCTATCATCCAGATACCCCAAAGCTTTGCCCAGCTTGCAGGTAGGTGATTTACAGTAGCATAAACCCAAACAACTTACAAATCACTGTATCCTATTGTGTTTTTAAACAAGTGGCACACTTCAGTGAAATTTAGTGCACACTTCACTCCTTTTTGTTCTTCTCAGTTAGACACCTTAGGAGAAGTTCAAAATGACCTAAGAAAATCTAAGAAAATCACCAACTATCCTCATAAATGGCAAACGCAAATAGTCAGAATGAATTACTATTTATACTCACTTGATATAATACGGCACTTTGTTTGGTGAGATTGCTCTCTCCCAGGGGCCTTGGACAGAAGCTGTTAACAACAAACAAGCAAATAAATAAATAACTGCACACATACATTCATACATACAAACATACCTAGAAGAGAAACATGGAGGTCAAGTTCAAAGCAAACAGGAAAGACATTAATCTCTAGAATTACAGTTTTACACTTAGCCACACTGATACAGGTCTGTTTGCTCAGTTGCCCATCAAGGCAGGAAGGATTAACCTGCTGTTCTGAAATTTCTGTCCTAATCTGAGAGAAATTGAACTCATTCAGCTGCAAAGATAAATACAAAAAACCCTCCAAGCTCCTTGACTATGAAACTTACAGAACAGATACAAGGCAGAGTAAGAAACCTATCTTCCTGGCATGTTCTTTTCTAGGGTTCCACCCGCTAATGTGTTTGACTGGGTCTTCTTCAATTTCTTTGTTTTGTGATCGGTGTTTTCCATTCTTTCAGGAACAAAACTATGCACTTGTTCACATTTTATGTTGAATGAAGTTACACTTAGAGACCACCTGAAAATTTTGTTGACTTGTTCTAAATGGAGACCTTTTTAATTCAGTTTTATTGATTTTCAATAACAGCAAGCAATGGAGAAAACAACACTGTAATCACAAGAAATAGAGAGGAAATTACCTCACTTTCTCTTGCCTATCACAGTGTTAAATGTCAGCATCAACTTACAATATAATGAAAATATTATGTTACAAAGTTTTATAAAAAATCATTGTAGGCAAAACAATTTAAAATATTTTTTATTAGGTGGTTTTTTAAGGGCATATATATCCTATAGTTTAGGCCATAATCAAAAAGATATTTTTAACAAGAGTTTGTTATCTGTCAAAATCTGCATAGTCAAGATTTGTTAGTTTCTGTTTAGTGGTTTCTTTATATGCAAAGTGATCTAAAAAAGCCTATTTGCTTCAGCTACTGTAACCCTTCTTTTTTAGTGACCCCTGCTGCTCACAAGGGAAAATAATTTTTACCGAGACTCAACTAGCAATTAACTTCTTGGTCATTTGAGTATTTTCTTTCCCTCTCTCATTCAAAATAACTACTTTAAAACCACCACTCCAAAGCTGCAAGTATTTAACGAAGTCAACAAATCACAATCCATGCAAATACAAATGACCAATATATACATCTGATATATTTTGTACCAGAATTGCTAACCAGGTTCACAGAACTCAGTCCTCAGAATGAAACATATGCAGGCTGTCATGCCTGCATAATGGAGTGAGGACAAGAGTTGGAGGAAAAGAGATGAAACGTGCTTATATGAATAGCTGTATGGGGAAGTCTTTCTATTTTGGTAGAGTTATGTGCACAGGAATTGTGAAGCAGGGCTGGAAGGAGGCCATGGATCCCACAGGGGGAGATAAATTAGAGAGCAGCAGCAGCACAAACTAGAAACATTCTAGATGGTTTGAAAAGAAGACGGAAAAGCAACTGGGAACAGGGTGCAGGCCTAAGAACAGGGCAATGGGTTTCACACACATTTTAGGCAATGCTGAGAAGCTAGGGAAAGGAAGAAATATGTTTGGAAGAATTATGAATGTGATAATTCTGTTTTAGACTGCTGGTGGCCAAGGAGTTACGAAAAGCCTACCATAGCATCTCTGTAAGTCCTGCTGTTGTCTTCAATCTCAAAATCATACAACAGAATAGCTAATATAACCAGCTAAGCTGAATGCATTGCTTTTCTATTACTAAAACACAGTTTTACATTCTTTAAAAAAGAAAGGTGAAATTAGATTTCAGTGGTATGAACAATGAAAACAGGTAACTCTCAAAAGTGAGCCACAAACACAGAGTTTGAATAACAGTGTTAGATCCCATGGAAAAGCAGCACACTGCCTTGCCATTGAGATCTGCATCAAGACCCACACATACAGAAGCACAGACTGTGTATTTTCAAATACATATAGTGATTTCTTGTTTTAATTCAGTAACATGACCAGTGTGTTACTATGTGGTCATTCAAAATTTTAAAAATTCCTGTCCAGTGACAATGATCCAGTTTCTTACCTCTGAGAACTGGCATTATCTGAGGACTAATTTGAATAGGATCATTCTAAGTTGTATTTTTTGAAAATACAACACCCTTCATTAACTAAAAGTTGACCTTCTTACATATTTCTGTCCCAACAATCATTAATATTCCCAATGAGAATATCACCAAGGCACATTTCTTCCACTCTAAGATTTGTTTTTAACTAGGTACCTAAAAGACAGAATGGATTACTGTATATTTTTTGGAAGGTGTATTTCTTCTATTATGTCTGAATTAATCTGGGTAGGAGCTTTGCAGTCATAACTTATTATCACAGAATCTTACATACTATAGTGTTCTCACAGAATCACAGAATGGTTTGGGTTGGAAGGGAACAGAAGAAGAGCAAATACTTTGCTTTCATGACAACTAAGTACTTCAGAAACAATAAACAATTCTAGGATGTTCTGCATAACTGGATTTAGTGTTCCTTCAAGAAATTCTTGTGAAGCTGTCTATAATACACTTTTGCTTTCCTTTTTAATGCTAGCCTTGCATAAATTTGAGTTTACAAAATATACAGAACTTTTTACAGCTATGCTTGGAGAATAATAATTTCATTGTTGGCAGAAGCCTTGCAGCTGGAAACATCTGTTTCTTAACTCTGATTACTACTACAGGTTTGCTTTCCATTACAAAGCTAGCGCAGGTAATGGACGTACATATTTAATTCCTGTTTAAGACCATTTTAGTAGCCCATCTAAAAACTCTTGCTGGCAAAGACTTGTACGACACCGTAGTAACCCTGTGTGCGACAGCACTCAAGAAGCACAAATTTTCCTGTTTGCTAAGTGTGATTAAAAAATGTTTTATTGTTCTAGCTTGCACAGTATAAAAATCTATTATCATACTTACAATGCTGTTGACTGAAATTAAATACTACAACAAAATACGGGGCACTTAAAGAGTGAATTTAAATTTCTCTATACTTTATTTGCATTGATATCTATTTTATTAATTTTATTTCTTTCTATCAGTGTGCTAACATCTGAGACTTGCTTTACCTATTCAATTTCAGTGAACACAGTTTCAGCATTAAGTCTACATCCTTGTTTGTTTACAGGATGTATAATGAAATGGTAGCATGCTGGCTCCCTGAACTTCAGCAGTATTTTAATCTATGGAGGGATCTGAATGAAATATTAAATAGGACAATAGCATAATTTTATCTGTGTTGCTATTACAAAAAGAATCTGATAAATATTTCACTTTAGCACTACAAACATAATGAAAAATACAGGCATGTTTAGTAATAGTAAACTGTTTCTTCTCCAGCTATTCAAAGAGTAAATCTAGTGTGTCCACATTTAAAAGTTACTCTCAATGTTTCTTATTTACATAGTCAGCACATACTTCTAATCAATATATAATGGCATGAGTGTACATTTTCAGTTCCAAATACAAAAAAAAAAAATATCTTATGAGTCTTATTTGTCAATAGCGATTAAAATAGTGAGAAAGTTTTAGTACAGGCACCACAAAGTAGCATCACCTAGTACGCATGCACTGTACACTGTTACATGTATTTTCTCATGTATTTTTTCTTAGAAATGTATTGTATTTGTTATATATGCATTTTAGCATCATGGTATTTAACGCTGACTGCACTACCTGCCTTGTGGCCATAGTAGCTGTAACTCAGCAAGGTGCTTTATTATGTTCACGTTTTGATAATGCTAATAATTCAGTGATTCAGTCTAGGAACTGTACCAGCATGACTCATATTGTACTACCTGACATTATCATCCGTACTATCTATATGCAAACAGAATGCTAGGAATTTGTTTATTTATTCACATACAGTTTGTTTTCATACCAATTATTTTCACTGCAGCAATATATGGAGTTGGTGACTTCAGATAAAGCCAGTCAGGGAGGACGAAATGATGAGACAACCCTTGCCTCTGGAAAGACTCTGATTACCTCAGATTCAGAAATTCACATCTGTGTAAGCTACCTTAACCTTTCAAAGAAGATGCATTGAGTACTATTCCAATTATTTTCAAGTGAGACCGTTATAAATGAGAAACTATTGCTCTCTACAGACTACAAAAGAGCTTATATTTCTTTTCCTGAGAGAATATACTAAAGCAATGTCTTCCCTACATAATCAGCTCATTATATACACTGGCAGGATGCCATCTCGTGTGTGACAGTGGCACAATAGAAGAGTCTGCATAATCTACAAGTTCTTTGAGATTCCCTGCAACAGCTGTCAGTATAAACCTGTAAAATATGTTTCCCCCCCCCCCGCCCCAATTTATAAAGAAATTATTTCTAAATTATGTGCATTTATTATTGCACTAGGTGAGACCATCAAACAATCAGATTGGCTTGTGTAGCACTGAGGTTTAATGATGCACTGTGTAGTTGAAAAACTGATGTCAGACTACATTGAGTACATAACTCAGAAGCTACAAGGCAGGAACATCAGTCAAAACCTGTCTTTTATAAGGACTAAACAGTATGGGGTCTATTCTGCTTCAAGCCCTTGCTCATGGTGCTGCACGTGTGGATGGAGGTGCTCTTATTTCAGAAACAGCCAGTTGGAGTTCTCAGCTAGTTCTAAACCCCAAGCAAGCACTCCTTAGTCCCCTGAAACACTAGTGGTACTGCCTGTTGCTGTAACACAGATGCAGGCATCTACTGAATATTCCATATTCAGAACACTTTGAATCAATTTGAAGACAGGATGATTAGTCATTAAGAAGTTCAGCATGCCATCAGGGCCAAGTACAATGACAGTCATTTTACAACTTATAAAAGAGGCCTTACTATCTTGCATTTCCTACTGGAATCTTTATGACCAGCTTAAGATTTTTCACCTGCAGCCTAGGGTCAATGTTATATGATATGATCTAAATGATGCACACCGTGAATCATGAACAGTGTTTCCAGAAGTTTCCAAATGCCACTTGTAATGCAAAATATAAAATCCATCTAATGCTCATTTTCTTACGTCACACTACTGTAAAATGGGAAAAAATACAAGCATCTACTTTTTAAATAAAGAAATGCTGCATGAAAGACAGCAAAGTTATATAGTCTGTATTGATCTACATATCCCAAGTTACAGGTACTTCAGAACATCCTCATTTGAAAACTGACGCTATAATTTTGTTCAGAAATTGTTATCCCAATGTATTATATCTGATAGGGTCAAAACCATACAAAATGGAGGAAAAGAGGAAAAGATAGGTATAAAGCTGGAATTCCATAAATCCTTTTTCATTGTGAATCAAATATATTATTACATTTTTTAGAAAGATTCTCTATGGTTTTCCTGAGAAAAAAATATAATGGAAAAGTTAAGGCTCACAAGAGAAGGATTGGTGATCACAAGACCTAATTACATATTTTCACTGTAAAATTAATTCTACCCATTTTATTCCAAAAGGTAGAATAAAGAGATTCTTTCAAAACATGTCAATGTTAACATTTATCTTAAAAATCTTTAGCAGTCAGGTAAAGGCTAGCACTACTAAAAGTTGTATTATGACAATATTCTAATCAAGGAAAAAAATAACTGAATACGTTATCCCCTAACTTTAAGCTTGATTTACCCATCACCCAAGTCTTGAGGTTGAATTGACACCCAGTGCTGCTACAGATTCACTATGATAATAACAATGGCAAGACCTGCTTGTTGGTATTTTAGTAGTTTTCTTTTTTCCTTCTTCAGAAACACATGCAGCCATATTGCATTGATACAAGACTAGAAAAAAAGAGTTTTCTAGCAATCAGGCTCCTCTAGCTAATATGACCGTATTTAAATGCAATAAAAAAATCCCTTTGCTTCCAGAGAGTTCTCAGATTTAGGCTGATTATTTTGTGACCACTTATCCTCTCTCTGTAAATTACTACCTGGTAATATTTTATATTCAAAACATTCAGTGTGATATCTAAAAATATTAAATCATAAATCCAAAAGACACAGATGAAAGGACATAGTCTTGAATGTCTATATGTCAAAAATTATATCCAGAAGACAATGTAATATATTTTTAGCAGTGAGAAATATGAGAGGAATATAGCTGTTAGCACTGGAAATAATCTATCAGGTGGGTGGATAAAGTGTCTTAAGAATCCTATAGCCCTGTCATTTTTAGAGGCAGATGTCTTAATTAGCAGGACTTGCCCTTTTAAAGGCATCTGCCTGTGCAAGAAAGAGCTTCACTAATCTTTACTTTGCATAATAATCTAAGAACGCACCCAGCAGGTGAGAAATGTGAGTACCGGACTTCTCTCCCAGCTTGAAGGAATTCAGACACATATCTCTAATTCTCAGGAGAATGGCTTAAATAACTGAAGGAAAACACAAAAGCACAGAAAGAATTAAAAAAAACCCCAGACCTGAACCCTAATAGCTCTGAGCTCATCCACAGAAGAAGAGACCTAGATTACCCAGCACATTTCTGTGATCATATTTTTCTTTTTAAGCAATAACTTTCTAACATAAAATGCAGCAGATATACTCTGATTTGCCAGCTCCAGCATTTGCAACCTTTCTGTTTCTGAATGAAAGCTGCTGGTTGCATCATTTAATGTCGAAGTCAGTGCTGTTCCTATATAGTGAGGTATCTTCAGTTAAAATATAGTTCCTATCACATATTTAGGTATGCAGATTTAAAAGTCTGGTACTGACATATCCACATAGCACAAGCCTGTGGCATGGAAAATACAAATCACATAATGTTAGCTAGATGTAAATCAGCACTTTAGACTTGCAAGCCTAAATGTTCTTTCTGTCCCTTGTATTTCCAGGCTCTTTGCCTTGGTATAAGTCTGTGTTCTCTGAGCTTGGGAATCACAAGCAGTGTCTGAAATGTCCCAGTCACACTTGTAATTGTCAGTTATATCTGAGTATTGTTCTACGCAGTCACTTCATTGACATGCTATACATACTAACAGATGGCTCAAGCTGGAGCTGGGCAGTAAATGATAAGGTTTGCTTATGCTTTTGAAAGATGCAATACCTTCTCTTTTCAGTGATCACAAGTCATGCACATGAATGAGCTATCACATTTAAAATAAGATTGAAGGGAGGTTGGCTAGCACAGAAGATAATATTAAAACCGATTTGACATCAATCCTACCCCTCATTTATTGCATCTCAAAAAAAAGTAATAATTGTTGTGACAAGTATAGATAGGTTCTTCTTCAACAAGAGACAATGAATCCCATTCTTTCTAAGAGGCAGCATCACAACTGAAAATAAAAGAGAAGTTAAAAAAAGTAAAAATTATTCCAGAGGAGTCACTAAAACTCTGGAGCTGGCAGTATGTTTGAAATTTGCGTGTACTCTTCTTCACACTTCAGCTACTGCATATAGTTTTCAAATCATGCATCATCCTTGAAAGGATCACAGATTTTTAAAATTACTTTGCTAAATTTTTACCAGTTTCTCTTTAACAGAAAGAAGATTTTTTTTTTTTCTTTTTTTTTTCACACCCTGATTTAGATAATTCTAATTAAACAGAAAAACCTTCAAAACCAACAAATCCACTCTATGGATTCATGATATAATGTCTTGCACATGTTATATATTTATAAGCTATATCTTAACAACTACTGCTGTGACTGCTGGGAGCCTCTGTCCTTGGCAATGAATAAACTGAGGAGGAGCTGGGGCTCTGTGGAGACTGGCAGAGTGAAATGAGGTTGGGGAAGCATGAGGAACTGATTAGAAGGTCAAGACCTGAGGTGAGGGAGCCCAGCAAAAAATGTATAAGACCTGGAGAGTGGCAAGTTCATGTGCTGTAAGAAAAGGAAGGCCCAGTTTTGGTAAGAGTTCTTTATACTTGAGGGCAGCTCAAGTCTAAAGCTCAAGGGCAGCTGGCTATAGAGACACAAGTGTATACAAGCTCCTTTGTCATTACTTTTTAAACTCATAGCCATAAGATGTCTGAATTATCTTGTGCCACAGTATGTATAAACACTATCACCTGGTCATTTAGAAGAATAAAGAGTGGAAAGGGAAGGTCAAACTGCATGGCAGGACAATGGAGAAAAACTGTCCCTAAATTAAGAATGTTACAAAGGAGGAAACTTCCCCCCCCCATTTTAACTCTATATCTCTAGCTCACATTTTCCTTCCCATCCCTCTCAGAAACTGCTATAAGAATGGCTCTTAGAACAGGCTGCAAGTACTTAAAATCAGGCACTACCACTTCCTTGCCTGCACTTTTCACTCTCGTCGCCACAGCTTAGACTGATTCAACTTGGACTCTCTTGCCATGTACCGAAAGATCATTTACAAGTAAATTCACCTTCATTTGACCTGCCCAATTCTGTTTGATAACCCTTATGTTTGATTTGTTCATCCTTGTGGTCTTGCTGGTCATGCAGACCTCCCCCTGGGCCGCATTGCAATGTCAGCACCTGCCAACATTGTTCTTGCTATAGTTACAACACCAGGGTAAAGAATCGTGCTGGTGGACCCCTTCTGCAGCGGCTAAACCGCAAGGAAACCCTCGGCAAAACTGAGCAAGAAAAGACAAGAGAAACAGAGTGGGAGGAGGTCAGTCCCAGCCCCTGTCCCTGGGTGGCGAGTGAGAGATTCCTGGGAGTGGCAGCTCTGACTCACCGTGGGCAGAGGCAAAGGGATGGTGGCCTGACCCCCTTCAGGTAGGGGAGCAGCCTGTGGGGAGCGCAGCAACCAGGACTAAGAGGAATACAAGTAGGCAAACGGCCTGGCGGGTAGAAGGGTGTGGCGCAGCAGTTTGCACAGGCAGGGTGCCCAGAGCAGGGCACGTGCTTTCTCTTGGCTCAAGGTAAGAACTTGGCTAGTGATCATCCCCCCCCAGAGAGGACCTAGCCATGGTATCCACTTAAGCAAAACCCATTGTCAGGAGGACAGTGGCAACCCAGACAGAGGTCCCTCTCAAGAATGCAGCTATCCAGGTCTCTGTCTGCACAGAATGTCTCAGCCTGTCAGTCATATCGAAGGATGGCAGAGTGAACACCTGAGTACGCTGTGACCAGGTGAATGATTTACTCAGCCTAGTGGCTGAGCTGAAAGAGGAGGTGGAAAGATTACCAAGTATCCAGGACTGTGAAAGAGAAATAGATTGGTGGAGTAATACCCTACCATCCTTGAGACAAAACCTTAAGGTGGAGGCTTCACGAGAAGTAGAGGATCCTCTGCCTTCCTGTCACCTGGCAAAAGTAGGGACCTGAGAGAAGAGGGGAACTGGAAGCTGTTCCCTGCTTGAGGCAACGGGTGAACCTGGTCCCGGCTTCCCCCACCTTCACATGTGCCCTTACAGAACAGGTGTATGGCCCTGGATCAGGAAAATCATGTAACTGAGGTTACTGACAAAGGGCCATCCAGGGAGTTGCCGAGGCAGTCTGCCCCATGCATTAGGACTGCCTCTGCTAAGAACAAGAGGAAGGTAATCGTTGTAGGAGATTCTCTTTTGAGGGGAACTGAGGGCCCTATAAACTGACCAGAACCAACCCTCAGGGAGGTCTGCTGCCTCCCTGGGGCCCAGGTTAGTGATGTTACTGAGAAACTCCCAGTGCTGGTGCAGCCCTCTGTTTACTACCCACTAGTGCTCGTGCAGGTGGGCACTGACGAGGTTGCCAAGGCAAGTCCCAGGGTGATGAAAAGGGATTTCAGAGGACTAGGCCCAATGCTTGTAGGATCAGGAGCACAGGTGATCTTTTCCTCAGTTCCTTCAGTGGCAGAAAAAGCTGAAAGGACTAGAAAAACACAACTGATTAATGAATGATTTAGAGGCTGGTGCTGTCGGATGAACTTCAGGTTTTTCAATCATGGAGATGATCACAGGGCACAAGGTATGCTAGCAAACAATGGCACAGAGCTATCAAGAAGGGGGAAGAGGATTCTTGGGCAGGAGTTAGTGGGGCTCATTGAGAGAGCTTTAAATTAGACTTGAAAGCAGTAGGGGACAAAACTCCTGGATGGTTTGATTTCCAGGCATTGGATGGGAAGATGCTGTCCCGCAGGGGACAAAGGGTCCTAGGGCAGGAGTTAGCAGGGCTCATTCACAGAGATTTAAACTAGATTCAAAGTGGGTTGCATCTGGGTTTGAACTAGTGGGGTATTGTGCTATTAATGAAAACCAGAAGGCCTCCTGCCTCCCAAGGGTGCTACCAGCATGCTCAGCTGGCTCCCTGAAATGCCTATACACCAATGCAGGCAGCATGGGGAATAAACAGGAGGAGTTAGAGGTCTGTGTGTACTCTAAGGGTTATGATCTGGTGGTAATTACAGAGACATGGTGGGACAGCTGACATGACTGGAATGTGGTCATGGATGGCTATGTCCTTTTTAGGAAAGACAGGTCAGCAAAGCAGGGTGGTGGAGTTGTTCTTTATGTGAGAGATCAACTAGAATGCATTGAGTTCAGTCCAGGGGCCGATGAGGAGCAAGCGGAAAGTGTGGGGGTACAAATTAGGGGCAGGCTGGCATAGGTGATACAGTTGTGGGGGTCTATCACAGACCTCCTGATCAGGACGAGGGAGTTGATGAGGCTTTCTACAGGCAGCTGAAGGCAGCCTTGCAACTACAGGCTTTAGACCTCATGGGGGATTTTAACTACCCAGATATTTGCTGGAAGGCCTACACAGCCAGCCATTCACAGTCTAGGAGGTTCTTCCAATGCATTGATGATAACTTCTTGATACAAATGATGGACAAACCAACGAGGAGAGGAGTGCTGCTGGATCTTGTGCTCACCAACAAGGAGGGTCTGGTTGAAGCAGTGGCAGTCAATGGAAGCCTTGGCTGCAGTGATCATGAGATGGTGGAGTCCAGGATCCTGTGTGGGAGGAACAGAACACCTAGCAGGACCAGAACTCTGGACTTCCACAAGGTCAACTTCAGCCTCTTCAAACAATTATTAAGAGAAGTCCCATGGGACAGGGTACTAGATGGCAAAGGGGCTCAAGATAGTTGGTCAACATTCAAGGACCACTTCTCCCGAGCTCAGGATCAGAGCCTCCCAATGGGTAGGAAATCAAGCAAGGGAGCCAGGAGACCTGCATGGTTAAACAAGGAACTGCTGGGCAAACTCAAGCGGAGAAAGAATCTACTGATCATGGAAGGAGGGGCTGGCCACGTGGGAGGAATATAGGACTGCTGTCAGAGGATGTAGGGAGGCAATAAGGAAAGCTAAGGCCTCCTTGGAACTAAACCTTGCTAGAGAGGTCAAAGACAATAGATAGGGCTCCTTCAAATACATTGCAGACAGAACTAACACTAGAGGCAGTATAGGGCCATTGCTGAATGAGGTGGGTGCCCTGGTGACAGA